>NC_089492.1:237579027-237923194 GCF_036850765.1 Saccopteryx bilineata
TGTCTTTTTTTATGCTTTCTATCTCTGTTGAAGTTCTCACTTTGTTCCTTGAGCAACTGCATAACCATTGCTTTGAACTCTGTATTTGTTAAATTGCTTATCAAAGTTATCTTTTTTTCTGGACATTTCTCTTGTTCTGTTATTTGTGGCCTGTTTTTTTTCTCCCCATTTTGGCTGCCTCTGTGTTTGTTTCTATGTATTAGATAGATCTTCTATGATTCCCAGTTTTTGTGGGGTGGCCTTATATAGTAAGTGTTCTGTTGGGAGTACCTTAGCTGGGTGCTCCAGGAATGGCCCTTGTGTGGCTTATGTGTGCCCTTCTATTGTAATTGAGTCTTGATTGCTATTGGCTCATTGTGTGTGGTATCATCCCTCAGGCTGGCTGGCTGTGAGGCTCTACTTCAATTAATGTGTACAAGCTGTGGTGCAGGTGCTGACCACAGGATGAGATGTGACAAGATCTCCCATTGGATATGTTCTTTGAAAAGCTAGTTTGATCTTGCTCAGATGTTGTATGAAGCTGGCCATTGGGTGCATTGGTTCTGGGCCTCTTGGGAGGGAGCCTGGTGCAGATCAATGTAAGACACTGCCTATGACCAGTCCTCCACAACCTGTTTGAAGCTACAAGCAAAGCACAGTGTGGCTGCCTCTGCTAGGCTTAGGTGCATGCAGGAAAGACCAAGCTGCACACCAAGGCGGGCTTTTACTAGCACCAGGCTTGAGGGATGTTCAGCAAAATACCCATGGCAGCCTGAGATCCACCCTCAACTGCATATATGACCCTATTCACCAGTTGAAATGTACAACCTGTTTGCCTCTGTACCTCTATAGCTTACTTACTGCAGATTGATATGTGTGTGTGCGTGGGGGGGATTTCTTTAATCTAGTTTTTCTACTTATCTGGCTGTTTTGTTGAAAGTTACTCCATCATAGCCACATTCAATTGTAGAAAGAGCTCACATATAGGACTCACACATTTTTTTCATAAGTTTATATATTAGTTCTATTTTATAATAAACTATTATAAAATAGTTTATTATTTTATAATAGTTCTATTTTAGTTATATATTTTTTAAAACTTAGATTTTAATATTACTATAATAAGTTTGGCTATAGCAAAAGAGGTTCAAAGAACCAGGCCCTGTAAATGGAAACCAAGATGGAAAGCCTATTGATGCTATAGTACCCCAAATAGCATTATTACAAATATTTTAAAAATCCATAAGAAGTAAATTGTCAACCATGTAAATTAAACTCCACATATTACAGAGCAACAAGTGAAAGACAATTAGTCTAGTACCTGACACGTGTATGCCTGACCATATTTATAAAATAAAGAAAAAGCTTGTAAAGGGGATTGTAATAATAAAAATATATAATTCTTGAGTTCTGCCAAAGTAAAAAAAGAAATTGATAAAGACTGTGAAGATGATGATTGTTTTGAGTGAAGGGACAAGCTATTTTAATTTTCCAGGAAATACATAATTTTATAGAAAATGGTCATATCACTCTATCAGGAAATAATGCAACTGAAAATATTTTTCTACTTCCAGGAAAGAAAAAGAAGGCAAGATAAAAACCAGGTGGTAAGGAAAACAGGTTTAAGAAGTTTCAACTTAGACTATAGGTTCAGTTGTTCTGATAGACCTACAAGAACATGCTTTCAATTATATAGATAGGAATTAGCCAGCTACAGTCATGGGGCCAGATCTGACCCATCATGTGTTTTGGTTTATTTAAAAATAAAATTTCCTTGGAATATAACCATACCCATTCATTTATTAATTGTCATAAACAATTAATTTATTAATGTCATATATTTTTTTTGTGTGCTATAACAGCAGAGTTAGTAGTTGTGACACTGATCATATGGCAGACAAAGCCCAAAATAGTTACTGAAAAACTTTCCAACTCCAGGTCTTGGCATTTCTCTTTTGTGTAGACATATGTGTAGTTATGGAGGCTCTTTTCTATGAAGTCTTCATGGTTCAAGATCCTTTGATCTTGTCACATGACCATCCCTAAGATGTTGATCCTGTTTAAATAGTACAAAATGGCCTTATAGCCACTGGGAAGGGCTCATATAAATACCAATCAAAATCTATAGCAGAATAAGCAAATTATTATATTATATATTGGCCTTCTATTTCAAAAAAATTGTTAAGCTATGTTCAGTATATGCTTCTTTTTAAGGCAGCAAAGCAACATATTAAAAAAATTTTTTTTCCATTTAAAATTCTCTGTGCCTAAAGGTAACACTATTTTATCTTATATACTTCTCCTTCCCAACGTGACAGCTAAATGAGGTACAGCAGTATAAAAACTAGGTGATAAAGTGGGAAAAAGATGTTCTTTCGAGATAGAGATCAAATTGAATCTCAACTCAACTCTGTCCCTAAATAACTTGGACAAACTCTTTAACCCCTGTGAGCCTATTTCTTTATCTCTAAAAATAGGTTGCTAAGTAAGTAGCTGTAAAGAGTGAGTTAGATGTATATACTGTACTGACAGTAGGTGCTCCACAGCTGTTGGATGCTTTGCTTTTTTTCCATGGGTTGTGTGTCAATAGGAACTTGATACTTGGAAAAGTTAAGCAGACTGGGACCTTAGTGTTTCCCTTCCATAGAAATGTGCTAGGCCCTACACATTATGTATCTCTTAGAAAAACACTGTGTTGCTAATTCCCTTTTATGTATAAATAACTAGTAAAAATCCTAAGAAGCAAAAAAAAAAAATCCTAAGAAGCATATCTTCTTTCTGCAGACATGGATAGTTCAGCAGCCTGTGACCATTCTTGAGTAGTGGGGGGCATGTGGACAGAGGAGCACCTTTGTCTACTTTGCTTTTGAAGCTGGTAATTTATGCCTTAAACTACTGTATATAATTTAGGGTGACAGAGTTTTGTGTTAATAAGAAGTTATTCAATCATTCATTCCTGGAAAGTTCAAGATGGTGACAGAGTAGGCAGATGTTCCAACTACCACCTCCCTAGACCAAATTGGATTACAACTTAATTTAGGAACAATCACCTTGAAAAGTGTACTTTGGACTAAGTGAAGAGAAGTCTATAACCAAGATCACAGAAGAAGCCACACAGAGACTGATAGGAAGGGTGGAGTCATGGAGGGGACTGCCCTGCTCCCAGGAGCCAGTGCTGGCTGAGGGTCCAGAGGGACTGTTAAAAGGAGGAGGGTCACCTGAGAGGTGTGAGTCCTCAGCCCCAGGCCAGGAGCCCCAGCCTAGAACCCCAGAGCCTAGAAGAGATGCCCAGACAGCATTTGGTGGTGAAAAAGCTGAGATTTCTGTCTGCAAGAAAGAGATGGAGCTCTCAGAGATGCAGGCTCTGTCTTAAAGGCCAGCACAGAAAATCTTGTTCACAGCCACTTATCCTGGGCTCCAGTGGGGGAGAGCTAAGAGGACTAGAGTTGAGTGAGGAGAGTGTGAAGTTAGTGGCCCAGGGAGAGACACTGTGGGAGACAGCTACCAGAACCCTTGTGCTGAGTCATTCTCCAATACTGCAGTCACCATCTTTCTTGGGTGGAGCAGTCCCCCTTGTGCAGCATCAGCCTGGGGAAAAGCACCTGTTCTACCCTTAGGAGTCTCTCCTACCCTAATCATGAAGACTGGCTCATGCTGAGAAGCCAGGAATCAGGGAACATGTCACTGACTCTGTTTTCTGGTGTTGAGGCTGGAGCTTCCCCCTACATGCTCCTGAGTCTAAGACTGATGCTTCAGCCCCACAGAAGACTCAGTAGAAACTGTCCAGTCTGTGGGCAGGCCACACCTCAGGGTCTCAGAGGCCACACCTACTGAACTCCTGGGGCCATACCTTACTGAGGTCTGTGAAAAAAGTCTGGACAGACTGACACGTGGCTGAGGGGGGTGAAGCCACACCCACCCCCCTTCCTAATCCCTGAGGCTCTAGACTCTCATCAGAGGTTTTTTTAGGGGCCAACCCCAACAAAAAGCCAGTAGACAGAGGCTGTAGGAGGTGGGACTCAGGGAACCATGGCTTTTTAAGTGGACCTTCCTCCAGGCCCAGTGTGGATAAAAGCCAGCCTAGGTGTGAAGCCTGGTATTTCCATGTGCACCTGGGCTCAGCAGAGGCAGCCACAAACTCTGGATTGCTTGTAGCTCCAAGAAGGTTGCTGAGGGCCAGTCACAGGCAGTGTCTCCAACTAGTCTGTGCTGGGTTCCTGCCAGGGAGGCCCAGGGCTGGCACATCCAGTGGCCAGTTGTGAAGAGCATTGATTCAGGACCTAACAACCCTTGCTAGAGTGGTATCCTAAAAAAAGGCTCCTCACTCCTGCCCCAGCTGAGGCAAGTTCCACTCTCTGTGATCAGCACTGGCACAGTGGCTCATGTGCATTGAGTATGGTGGAGCTTCACAGTCAGCCAGCCTGGGTGCTGAATATCCTGCCTTGCTGGGCTAGATTCCACAAGGGGAAGGGAGAGAGGCTTGGAACATGGACATTTAAAGTATGGGTCCCTGTGAGCCTATTATTGGGTCTGTTGAGGGGCTTAACCAGAGGTGGGTTTAATGGCAGGCACACCAGGTGCGTGCCCTGGGCCCCAACTTCTGAAGGGCCCTGCAAAACCCCAACTTTATACTTTTTTCTAATGACACCAAGTTTGGTTTCATATGTGCAATTTTAACATTAATAATACGTAATATTTTTTATATTTATTTTAAAATATCCTTAACATGTATTTTTATTTTCCCTGTCTCTCTCTTTTTTTAAAGGGGTCCAATATTTTCTTCTGTACCCAGAGCCTCAATTGACTTTAATCTGCCTCTGGGTTTAGCCACTTTCTTGGGAGGCACAGTCAGCCCCAGAACAGGACTCTCTCAGTCTTCCTCCCTGAGACCAGGGTCTCACCAGCTGTAAGAACTTCTGCAGAAGGGACTGTTGACACACCACTCAGTCTAAACCTGCTGCTCACCTTGTTGGGGAAAAATAAAATTTGAGTATCCATCAGTGACTGAGGGATGAGGCTCCGAGTAGATGTCACATTCCCCATACTGAGCTCCTGATCAAGAGTCCCCTGAAGTAGAGGGTCCCAATAATGTTGTATTCCCAACCTCAGCTGTCTTAACCCACAAGCTTGCAACCTGTAGAGGGGTTGGTTGGGTGAGGCAAGTCTGAGCCCATACTACAGCCTTTCTACAGAAGACTCTGTCAGAAGACCAGGCAGCTGCAAGAGGAGGTGGAGAAGCTGAAAAGTGAAGGTAAATCTTACAAAGCTTGGGACTTTTACAGTGCTGCTATCAGCTCTAAGCAGGAGGAAGCTGATTTTTTACACAGGTTGGCTCCTCCCACACTCTCAAGACACAGAAAATGTTGACACAAACAGTGAAAAGAGCTGTAGTTGCAGAGAGGTAGCCCACAGCGGGTTACAAACAGTGGCTGATGCCAACCCAAGATGACATAGAGCCAACACAACTGGCAGTGGGTGGCAGACAGCACCAACCAGACTCAGCAAGCTATACAGGCAGCATGCCCAAAGGGGGAGTCCAGCAGGCATCAGACACTGGAAAATAAATACTCATGAAAAGACAGACATTGCACAGTGTGTGATACACATGATCAAGATTGACTGTTAGAGCCAGCCAGCCTGAAGGGATAACTGTACCCATAAAAGGACCAACAGCATTCAATGCTCACATACAACAGGAGGGAAAATAGTACCCTCAAGAAACATTCCTAAATAAGAAAAACAAGTGGCCTAGAAGCCAGTATTACCGAGCCCATTTACCTCATAAAGACACCACAAAAATTACAAAGTCAGACAGCACTACCTAATACACAGACAAAACGGGCAGACAGAGAAATGCAACTCAAATGAATTAGCAAAATAAATCCCCAGAAAAAGAACTGAATGAAATGGAAGTAACCAAACTACCAGATGCAGAGTTTAAAATAATGATTTTTAGGATGCTCAAGGATCTTAGAGCAACAATAGATGGTCATAATAAGAACCTAAATAAAGAGATAGCAAGCATCATAAAGGATATTGAAATCATAAAAAAGAACCAGTCAGAAATGACAAGTACAATTTCAAAAATAAAGACTGCACTAGAAGGAATGAACAACAGGCTGGATGAAGCAGATGGTCAAATCAGTGATTCTGAGGACAAGATAAACAGAAGCACAGAAACAGCAGCAAAATGATAAGAGGCGCAAAAAGATTAAGAAAACTCTAAGAGAGCTCTGTGACAACATGAAGAGAAACAACATCCACATCATAGGGGTTACTGAAGGAGAAGAGAATGAACAAAAGATAAAGAACCTGTTTGAAGAAATCATAGCAGAAAATTTCCCTAAATTGATGGAAGAAAAAGTCACACAAGTTCAAGAAGCATAGAGAGTTCCATTAAAGAGGAACCCAAGGAAGCCTACACCAAGACACATTGTAATTAAAGTGCCAAAGTTAAGAAACAAAGAAAGAATACAAAAAGCTGCAAGAGAAAAGCAGTTAATTACCTACAGAGGAGCCCCCATAAGGATGACATCCGATTTCTCAACAGAAACACTTGAGGCCAGAAGGAATTGGCAAAAAATATTCAAAGTGATGCAAAACAAAAACTTACAACCAAGACTACTTTATTCAGCAAGGCTATCATTTAAAATTGAAGGAGAAATAAAAAAAGCTTCTCAAACAAAAAATAAAAGAAAACACTCAAGAAATTTATTACAACCAAACCAGTACTGCAAGAAATGTTAAGGGGCCTGCTGTAAAAAGCACAAAGGAAAAAAAGAAATAGAGAAAAAGAGGATTGTAGATTTAAAAAATAAAATGGCAATAAATAAGTACATATCAATAATAACCTTAAATGTAAATGGATTAAATGATCCAATCAAAAGACATAGGGTAGCCGCATGAATAAGAAAACAGGACCTGTATATATGCTGTCTACAAGAAAACCACCTCAATACAAAAGATACACATAAACTAAAAGTGAGGGGATGGAAAAAAAATATTTATGCAAATGGAAATTTTAAAAAGCTAGAATAACAATACTTATATCTGACAAAATAGCCTTAAAAACAAAGGCTTTGGTAAGGGATAAAGAAAGTCACTACATAATGATAAAGGCAGCAATACAACAGGAGGATATAACCATTGTAAATAATTATGCACCTAATATAGGAGCACCTAAATATATAAAGCAGATTTTGATGGACATAAAGGGAAAGATTGACAGCAATACTAAAATAGTAGGGGATTTTAATATCCTACTAACATCATTGGACAGATCCTCCAGACAGAAAATTAACAAAGAAACAGTAGCCTTAAATGAAACACTAGACCAACTGGATTTAACTGATATCTTCAGAACCTTTCACCCCAAAGCAACAGAATATAAATTCTTTTCAAGTGCTTATGGTACATTCTCTAGGATAGACCACATGTTAGGACACAAAACAAGTCTCAATAAATTTAAGAAGACTGAAATCATATCAAGCATCTTCTCTGATCACAATGGCATGAAACTAGAAATCAACTACAATAGAAAAACTGAAAAACATTCAAACACTTGGAGACTAAATAGCATGCTATTAAATAATGAATGGGTTGACAATGAGATCAAGGAAGAAATTTAAAATTTCCTTGAAACAAGTGAAAATGAACATACAACAACTCAAAATTTATGGGACACAGCAAAAGCAGTCCTGAGAGAGAAGTTCATAGCATTACAGGCATGCCTTAAGAAGCAAGAAAAAGCTCAAATAAAAAACTTAACCCTGCATCTAAAAGACCTAGAAAAAGAACAACAAATAAAGCTAGAAGTAGAAGGAAGGAAATAATAAATATCAGAGCGGAAATAAATGACATAGAGGTTATAAAAAAAATACAACAGATCAATGAAACCAAGAGCTGGTTCTTTGAAAAGGTAAACAGAATTAATGAATCTTTAACCAGACTCATCAAGAGAAAAAGAGAGAGTACCCAAATAAATAAAATTAGAAATGAAAGTAGAGAAGTAACAACTGACACTGCAGAAATAAAAAGGATTGTAAGAAAATACTATAAAGATCTATATGCCAAAAAACTGGACAACCTAGGTGAAATAAATTCCTATAAACATATAATCTTCCAAAACTCAATCTGGAAGAATCAGAAAACCTAAACAGATCAATTACAACAAATGAAATTGAAGCAATTATCAAAAAACTCCCAGCAAGCAAAAGTCTTGGATTGGATGGCTTCACAGGCGAATTTTACCAAACATTCAAAGAAGAACTAACATCTATCCTTCTCCAGCTATTTCAAAAAATTCAAGAGGAGGGAAGACTTCTTAAGTCTTTTTCTGAGGCAACCATTATTCTCATTCCAAAACCAGGTAAAGATACTACAAATAAAAAAAACTATAGTCCAATATCCCTGATGAACATAAATGTTAAAATTCTCAACAAAATATTAGCAATCTAGATCCAACAATATATCAAAAAAATCATACATCATGATCAAGTGGGATTCATTCTGGGGAGGCAAGGCTGGTACAATATTTTCAAATCAATAAATGTAATTCATCACATAAACAAAAGGAAAGATAAAAATCACATGATTATATCAATAGATGCAGAAAGCTTTTGATAAAATCCAGCACCCATTCATGATCAAAACTCTCCACAAAGTGGGAATATAGGGAACATACCTCAACATAATAAATACCATCTATGACAAATCCACAGCCAACATCATACTCAATGGGCAAAAATTAAAAGCAATCCCCTTAAGATCAGGAACAAGGCAGGGGTGCCCCCTTTCACCAATCTTATTCAACATAGTTCTGGAAGTTCTAGCCACAGCAATCAGACAAGAGGAAGTAAAAGGCATCCAAATTGGAAAAGAAGAAGTAAAACTATCTTTATTTGCTGACGACATAATACTGTACATAAAAAACCCTAAAGTCTCAGCCAAAAAAACTACTAGCCCTGATAAATCAATTCGGCAAGGTGGCAGGATATAAAATTAATATTCAGAAATTAGTGGCATTTTTAATTTTTATTTATTTATTTATTTATTCATTTTAGAGAGGAGAGAGAGAGGGAAAGAGAGAGACAGAGAGGAGAGAGAGATGGGGGGAGGAGCTGGAAGCATCA
This sequence comes from Saccopteryx bilineata, assembly GCF_036850765.1. Taxonomy (NCBI): domain Eukaryota; kingdom Metazoa; phylum Chordata; class Mammalia; order Chiroptera; family Emballonuridae; genus Saccopteryx; species Saccopteryx bilineata. Next base: position 237,588,138 of record NC_089492.1, read on the forward strand.
ACTCCCATATGTGCCTTGACCAGGCAAGCCCAGGGTTTTGAACCGGCGACCTCAGCATTTCCAGGTCGACGCTTTATCCACTGCGCCACCACAGGTCAGTCATTAGTGGCATTTTTATACACCAACAATAAACTGTCAAAAAAAGAAATTAAGGAAACAATTCCCTTCACTATTGCAACAAAAAGTATGAAGTGCCTACCAATAAATTTAACCAAGAAGGTTAAAAGACTTGTACTTGGAAAACTATAAGACATTGAAAAAGAAATCAAGGAATATACAAACAAGTGGAAGCATATATTGTGTTCATGGGTAGGAAGAATAAACACCATTAAAATGTCTATATTACACAAATAATCTATAAATTCAACGCAATTTCTATTAAAATACCAATGGTATACTTCAAAGATATAGAACAAATATTCCAAAATTTTTTATGGAACCAAAAAAGAAAACGAATAGCCTCAGCAATCTTGAAAATGAAGAATAAAGTGGGAGATCCTGGTGTCAAGTTATACTAAAAGGCCACTGTAAGCAAAACAGCTTGGTACTGGCATAAGAACAGGCATATAGATCAATGGAACAGAACAGAGAACCCAGAAATAAACTCACACCTTTATAGTCTTTTGATATTTGACAAAGGAGGTAAGAGTATACAGTAGAGTAAAGACAGTCTCTTTAATAAATGCTGTTGGGAAAATTGGACAGGTACATGGAAAAAAAAGGAAACTAGACCATCAACTCCCATCATTCACAAAAATAAACTCAAAATTAATAAAAGACTTAAAGGTAAGTCGCGAAACCATAAACATCTTGGAAGAAAACATAGGCAGTAAACTGTCCGATCTTTCTCATAGAAATATCTTTGCCAATTTATCTCCATGGGCAAGTAAAATAAAGATAAAAATAAACAAATGGGACAATATCAAACTAAAAAGCTTTTGCATAGCAAAGACACCATTAACAAAATAAAAAGACAACCCACACAATGGGAGAACATATTTGCCAATACATCTGATAAGGCGTTAATAATAAAAATTTATGAAGAACTTCTAAAACTCAACACCAGGAAGGTAAACAATCCAATCAAAAAATGGGCATAGGAACTGAATAGACACTTCTCCAAAGAGGACATACAGATGGCCAATAGGCATATGAAAAAATGGTCGATGTCATTAATCATCAGAGAAATGCAACTTAAAACCACAATGAGATACACCTCACACCAGCCAGAATGGCGCTCATTAACAAATCAACACACAATAAATGCTGGCGAGGGTGTGAAGAAAACGGAACCCTCCTGCACTGTTGGTGGGAATGAAGACTTGCGCGGCCACTGTGGAAAACAGTATGGGGTTTCCTCAAAAAATTAAAGATGAAACTGCCTTTTGACCCAGCTATCCCACTTTTAGGAATATATCCTAAGAACACCAAATCACTGATTCAAAAGAAGAAATGCATCCCCATGTTTATTGCAGCATTGTTTACAATAGCCAAGATCTGGAAACAGCCCAAGTGTCCATCAGTGGATGAGTGGACTAAAAAGCTGTGGTACACATATACAATGGAATACTACATGGCTGTGAAAAAGAAGGAAATCTTACCTTTTGTGATGGCATGGATGGACCAGAAGATTATTATGCTAAGTGAAATAAGCCAGGCAGAGAAAGACAAATATCATATGATCTCACTTACATGTGGAATCTAATGAACAAAGTAAACTGAGGGAATGAAACAGAGGCAGAGGGACTGTCACAGGGAGCAGAGGGACAGGTGTCAGAGAAAAGGGGGATGAGGAGATGGGATCAGAGAAGGTGAATGGATTAATGAAACTATACATACATAACACACAGATACAGATAACAGGACAGGAAATCCCAGAGGTTATGTATGAGGGAGTTAAGGGGAGGGGACGAAGGGGATGTAATACGGGACACGGGGATGGGGGTGAGGGTGTTATATTGAGTGGGACACTTGAATCCATGTTAACATAATAAATTAAAATTAATAAAAAAGAAAATAATAACTGATTCCCTAGTCCTCTTGCTGTAAATAATGATAAGCTAATATGGTTGTAATGAGGCTATGATATGTGCTTTTGCAAGGGAGTTCTGAAGCGCTGTAACAATGTATCCCTATTTTACGGCAGAGTTGTCCTAAGAATGAGTACAACTCAGTACCAAAGGTGACACTTTTGGGGCCAGTGATGGGAATTTCCCACACACAATTTCTACACAATTGTTATAGAATATGGAGATTAAACTGATGAACATATAGAACAAAACAAATCTGAGGTGCTGGCACATGAGATGAAACAAGTTTCTCCTCCCTCAGAACTACCACCCACTAGGAAAGAAAGAAAGAAAAAAAGAGAAACATGATGCTTCCATCACTAATTGCCCTTAAATGCAGCAACTAATCCATCCCACTTGCTTAGTAATAGCCCCCTGCTCTTTGAAATCCTTGGTTAATTTTAATGGGATTAATTTTGTTCTGATGTTCATTGTCCTTTAACGTTTTGTTTAATCATGCAAGAGGTCCTGTATGTTTTTGGAAAGAAAGGAATGATTTCTAAACAGAAAGCCAAACAAAGGCCTAATTTTGTTTTCCTTGAAAATATCTGAGAATTGTGCATAGTACTAAGATTTATACTTTTGCGAGGCAGGTGTTTTTCTAATATACACCTTATAAAATTTAGCAACAAGGAAGATAAGTCACCACCAACATTGATTCAATTCAATAAACATTATTTAAGCACCTAAACAATCAATACAGCACAAGATGCAAGACATTATGAGGACATAAAAATGAATGCGTCTGGGATCTCATAGTACAACAGAGAAGACAAATGCATGCACAAATAGCACTGATATATGGGACTGTATGAAAACTGATATTACAGAGTACTAAGTATTAAGGAGATATAATAACTTGCATTTGAATTGTAAATTTATGGTTTACAAAAGGCTTTCATGTACATTATTGTTCATTCGAATTCCACAAAAATTCTATAAAGTATATGAAGATTGTTATCCCAGTTTTACAGATGAGAAAATTATGGTTTAGAGTTGTTGACTAGCCAAAGTTCACATGGCAAACAGAAAGAGGGGTCAGGCTTTAAGTGCTTCTCCTGATTAGCAGTATTATTCTGCTTTTTATGTATACTATGACCAGATATTAGTGAGCTCCCTTTAAATAATGTCAAGTCCAACAATATATGCATTTATCCTGTCAGGGACGGGTGACCTGAAAATGTAACATTTAAACCTATCCCTGGCTTCCCAAGCCCTGAAGAAAGTCCAAACTCTTAGAGCTGGTATAGGGGAACTTTCCTCACTGGTGGTTCCTGCTGGAGTCTTCACCCTCATTGCTTGCCATTCTTGACCTTGGACTCCAGTAATAAAGTGGAACTTGTATCAATAGTTTCCCATGCACTCTGTGGTTTCTCACCCTTGCTCAAGTTATCTCCTCCACCTGGAATGGGCTGGCTTCTTGTTTAACTTGAAAACATCCTGTAAGCACCTTCTCTTATTCTACAGCAGGGGTCTCAAACTCGCGGCCCGCGGGCCGCGGCCCGCTGAACAATTTTGTGCAGCCTGCAGATTAATCCACGGGCTTACTTAATTTTATCCAAAATATTTTGAACTTCGTGGATTAGTTCTACAGGATGGAACTGGTGGATGAGTAGAAAAACGAGTCCCTGGTCAGCAGTGGCCTGCCCACTGTACTTTTTAGCCTTGACTAGAGCCTGTACTAAAAGCAGAATGGGGTAAAAAGTTCCTAGTAAAGAGGAGACAGCCTGAAATGTTGAAATAAGTGAATTATTAAAAGAGAAACATGAACTCAAACGTGCTTTATTCTTAGACGTAGATAATTAGAGGTAGATGGAACCCAAAAGATTGTCTGGGCCAGTCCAGCTGTGGGATCTCACATATACACAAAGCTAAAATTCATTACTAATTCAAAGAACACAAATAAGAGTAAGAGAGCAATTCTCTCTTGTCACCTTGCCATTCCCCCACCTCCCTCACTCTGTTCCAGCCATACGGCCTTCTGATTGTTCTCAACACATCAAGTAAAAACCCTCCCTAGGGCCTTTGGTAGCACTTGCTCTGATCTGAGCCAGGAAAGCTCTTCCCTCAGACTATTATGTGGCTCCTTCCCTTATTTCATTCAGGTTTCATTGCAAGTGTCTCTGGTAAATGAGGCCTTCCTTGTGCACATTCCACTAAATTCTAGCCCTCTCTCCCTCACACCCTCACTCCCTAACACCCTGACCCAACTGTATTTTACTGCATAACACGTATTACCACCTGACCTATATACACGGTGGGGCAAAAGTAGGTTTACAGTTGTGAGTATGCGAAAGAGAGTTTTTTCTTGTGTTAATTCATTATTGTATTTTTGCCATACAAACGACTGTAAACCTATTTTGACCCCTCCCTGTCTACACACTATATATTTGTTATTACATTTGTTACCTCTTTCACTTCTAAAACAGTCCATCTTTGTGTGGACAGAGACTTTATGTTTCACACTGAAGTATCTTCACGAACTAGGATGGTGCCCGGCACACGGTAGGCACTCCGTACAAATGTGCTGAGGGAATGAATGGGTGGATGAACGAATGAATAAAAGTTTCCCTTATACTGGAGAAACTGAAACTATTAACAACACTTAGTGGTGCATACTCTGTTGGTGGGAAAAGAATAAATCAAGAAAAATCTTTTAGAGGGCTATTTGGCACTTGTAAATATTCATCAAAATAAAAGATAAACATTCCTTTCACTCCAGCTACTCAATTTCTTTGAATTTTCCACATAGCAGTATCAGCTTACAAAGCTATACAGCCAACAACAGTTTAAAAAGTATATTTTTAAAGAGTAAAATAAATCAAAACAACCTCAGTGTTCATCAATAGAGAATTGGTTAAATAAGTTTTGGTGATTTTGCAAACAGTCTTGAAAGTAAGCAAGGCTGCTTTATGTGAAAGCTGCCTGCGATGTGTTGTTGAGGGGGAGAAAAGGTTACAGAATTGTATGACTAGACTGAGCCTTCTCACTTTTGCAAAGATGACATGGTATAGATTTGCATGTATAGATGTTCACGTGCACTAGATGGTCCCTGGTAGGATGTTATCCAACTGAAGCACTGATTATCTCTAACAGGGACCAGGGAGGTGACTTTCTCCCTGATTTAAGCACTTCTGTGCTATTTGATTTTTTCCGTCATAAACTACTTTGTTTAAAATTATTTTTCACTGCCACATTTCTCAGAAATCCTAAAAGACTAATGAAGATAGATGTGAAGACTTCTTTGAACACTGGCTCTGCAACTTACTAGCAATGTGACCTTCAGCAATCAATTTGACCTCTCCAGAAATCAAACCCATTACTTGACAAGGAAGCAGGCAGCATAGGACTCCCACCTGGCTGTACGAGAGGGGACTCTCCTGGACACTGAGCCACACTATAAGGAGCTGTAGATAACAGAATAGATGGGTTTGGGGAGGAGGTCAGTATAATGTTGCCTCATATCATTATATATTGACATTAATAGACTCCATAAAGCTTCTTCCCCTTTTTACCCAGGATGTGAACCAGACATCTTTAAGATTGCAGCAATTAATTTCATCCATCCAGGCTTCCCAATCAATGCTTTTACTTGGGAGATATTTATGTTTAGGATGCGATGCTGAAAAGCTCCTCCCCTCCCCCCTACCCTAGTCGGGTCCCTAGGGCATTCTGATACCATTTCTAGAGTTAAGTGCTGGGCCCTTGGACCCTTGATGTGAAAAACAATAAATAATAATGAACTTCAGAGCTTGGTAAATACAGAGCTTTTTGCCAAGTTGTAGAAAGAATGCTCAAGCATGCAAAATAAATGAGAAACAGAATGTAATGCTCTCAGCTTTGATCCTAGCAATTAGAAGTGAAAAGAACAGCTATAATTTTGCATGTTGGACTGTCCCCTTCCTAGCGTTTTGGATATCAATGGTCATTGCTTATTAGGGTGCATTTCCTTTTTTTAGCCACCCTATTCCTTCTTCACTCACAAACCTCACTGTGCTAACACTCTGTTTTCCCCCAAAGTATTATAGTTAACTTAGCTCTCCCTCTCCAGGCCCTCACTGGGGTCCATTTCCCATCTAATCCAGACAGTTCAGCTTTCCATAACACTCATTTCCACATGCCCATCTTCTGCCTATATGCTTTCGAACAGGAGCAGAATTCAGTCTAACTTTCTTAAAGTGGGACTCAAGGACTCCCCTGTAATCTGAATAATTTTGCTATAAAACAAAAGAGTATATGGTTTTAAGAGATATGGGTTTAACTTAAAGCTGATTAGCTTGTTTGGATTTCTTGGCCTCTTTTAGCTTCAATTTTCTCATTTGTAAAATGGGATCAATAATAACACCAACCTCTCAATATTATTGTGAGAGTCAAATAAGTTAGTGCTTATGAAAGTCAGCAGTGAACACTGTAAAATATAACAGGAGCACTAACATTTATGACTACTTGTATGAAATATGAGGGGGTGTACTTACCAAAGATCACAGCAACCTAGGAAGGCTATCATTATTTCCATTTTACCAGTAAAATGACCAGGTAAACGTGTGTTAAACAATGTATCCTAGTTACGCAGGAGAGTCCAACACAGATAGAGCCAAGAGTCCAACACAGCGGTATGGCCCTGGTGCTCATACTTGGACCGATCTGCAGCTCTACCATCAGACACTATCACTGCCCATTCTTAACAAAGGGATGCCTATTCAGGCTCCCAGCCATTTCCCCCTCTGACTGTTCCAGAGCAGGCCACATTCAACCCATGATTAGCCATAAAAGCCTAAGTGCAGGGTCCATCGGACCTCTCCCTCCTTTTCACAGTGCCAAATCCTTCACAGCCCACGGCAACTCCCACTCCTTTCAACAGATCTCCCTTGACTATGGTCGCCATTAAAAACTTCCTTAATCTCTCATCAGCATCTCTCACCCAGCCCAGGAGTGTACCTAACCAGCCTGGCCCGGGAGTGCACCTACCACGTACTTGCATTCTGTGTGGGCTCCTGCGGGTCAGCAGATCAACTTCCTGTTTTTCCAGCATTCAGCAGGATAGAAGGTACTCAGTGAATATTTCTTGAATAAATAAGTATCTAATTAGATATTGAATATCTAATTTGGTATTCTTCAAAGGTACTCATTTATATGAAGTACTTGAATTAATTGTTATAAATATACATTTCTGTGCCCCATGACAGACCTGCTGACCCACAATGCTGGAGGTGGGTGGAGCCAGGGAACCTCTAGTTGAACAGGCAGCTCAGGTGAAGCTTATGATCAGGGAAGGCTAGAAAATGCTGGGCTCATTCAATGGCTAGTAATCAGGGCTACACACCTGAACATTTTGGAAAGGTTTTCACACCAGGCAAACTCATTTTCATCTCCACCCATCTCAGAGATTCTGACCCTTGAAATCTAGGATGCTTTTGAAAAAAACCTCTTAGATGATTCTTAAATCTCCTTTTTTCTCCTTACCTCAGTGAAGAACCTGTTTCTAATCATTTCATGTATATACACTGTGACTACAACCCCCCACTTCCACCACAAAAGGGACTACAATGCTGATGGTCTATAATTTTGAATCCCACACAATCCCAGGGACATTATGGTATTCAATAGCAAATTGTTTAGTTGTCATAAAGTTCTATTCTATTCTCTTACCCATGCCCCATTTCCCACCTACCTATCTACCTTACCACGTATCCAAACCTACTCTTGGTTTAATTCACTTATGTCCTTTAATTTGCTTGCTTAGCTACCTCTCTACACTGGAATCCACAGTAAGTGACTTCAAATCCTACCCTCATTGGAATCCTACATTGTTTCACTCAGTACATTTTGATTTATTCAAACAACTGACATAAGCCCTTGTTGGGGAAATGGTCCCTTGTTTTTAGGCTGTGTAGCCATAATGCCTAATGTAACCAAGGACACAAGACCGTGAGCACTGCCTTAATGTAAGCACCTTATGTAACCAAGGTCACAGTTGTTGGCTAAGTGCCACTATTGTCTGATTAGCCATAAAAGCCTAAGTGCTGGGTCAGCCGTGGGCCTACTGCCTGGGGGCTGCTGCCTGCTGCTGCTGCTGCTGTTCTGGTTGTTGTTGTTGCTGCTGCCCCCGCCCAATTAAGCATGCTCTACCTGCCTATGTCATCTATGGCTCCCTGTGTGTCTTCTTCAGCTCCCGGCGCCTCCCAGGCTACGTCCCTTGCCTCCGAATTTGGGCCCGACAGCCCTGTATTACGTTCAAAGCATGCCCTGGCTGCCAGTAAACCTCTGCCCTTGCCTTTGGTATTGCTATACCCAGCAAGGTCAGTTCCCCCGTAAATGAACCATGGATCTTCCTGTGATCTATACCAGTGGTCCCCAACCCCTGAGCTGCGGACCAGTAGTGGTCCGTGGGCCATTTGGTACCGGTCCGCAGAGAAAGAATAAATAACTTACATTATTTCCATTTTATTTATATTTAAGTCTGAACGATGTTTTATTTTTAAAAAATGACCAGATTCCCTCTGTTACATCCGTCTAAGACTCACTCTTGACGCTTATCTCGGTCACATGATACATTTATCCGTCCCACCCTAAAGGCTGGTCCGTGAAAATATTTTCTGACATTAAACCGGTCCGTGGCCGAAAAAAGGTAGGGGACCACTGATCTATATGACTGGTTGGCTGCATGAGGACTGCTCACCCAGAAAACATCTCCCAACAGACTTCCCCAGGTGCCTAGAAATTCTTTTTTTTTTTTTCTGAAGCTGGAAACGGGGAGAGACAGTCAGACAGACTCCCGCATGCGCCCGACCGGGATCCACCCGGCACGCCCACCAGGGGCGAAGCTCTGCCCAGCAGGGGGCAATGCTCTGCCCCTCCGGGGCGTCGCTCTGCCGTGACCAGAGCCACTCTAGCGCCTGGGGCAGAGGCCAAAGATCCATCCCCAGCGCCCGGGCCATCTTTGCTCCAATGGAGCCTTGGCTGTGGGAGGGGAAGAGAGAGACAGAGAGGAAGGAGGGGTGGGGGTGGAGAAGCAAATGGGTGCTTCTCCTATGTGCCCTGGCCGGGAATCAAACCCGGGTCCCCTGCACGCCAAGCCGACGCTCTACCGCTGAGCCAACCGGCCAGGGCCCAGGTGCCTAGAAATTCTAATATGACAACTACATATTTTCTTACCTTCAGAATAATTCGAACATAAGTATAGTCACATGCAGAAACACTAATTTATTCAGTTAGCACACAAGTAGGCCATGGAAGGAGAATGAGACAGTCAGCCAATGAGACAATGGGAGAAGAGAAGGGCCACTCCGTCCAGCACCTGCGGACAGGGACTCTAAGAAAACACTACCAGATACATGTATACATGTATTTGTGACCAACAACGGTGTACACAAGGGCAGAGATATTTGATAAAGCTGGGAAAGGGTGGCCCAAGACATAGCTCTCCGTGTGACACTGTTTATGAGAACATAGGAATAAAACAGGACACTTTCTGATCACTGAATTTATATAATTTCTAACTTCATATTTGCCCTCAACCTGATCATTTTAATATGCTGATTTTTTATACTCATTCAGTTTTTTTATCCTCTTATTCATCCTCTCAGATCTACTCATTTCCCTTCCTTGTATCTAAGATCCTTTAAACATGCTATTTCCCCTTAGGCCTCAATTTCCACTCCTCCAACTCTCCTTGAATGTGTGATGAGTTGGTAAAGAAGAAAAGGACAGGGAAAAAAAGGACTTCAACTTAAAATTCATCATTTGTCTGTTCTATAGTTGGTGTGTGTGAGAGGGGGCGGGGGAGAGAGAGAGACTAATTGATTCTGTACTTTCCTTAAAGAGAATTGGGACTTGACAGTATTCTGTAATTTTATATATGAGATTTGGATTTATTTCTTTTCTTTTGCTTTTTCATTTTCCTCTCTGCTTCCCTCCCCTTTCCTTCAGTTGCTGTGGATTGCAATAAAGGCTAAACAATCTGCCATTGTATACAATTTGCACACAAGCTGCCAAGTTGGCTGCCAGGTTTAGTCCTGATGTGATCAAGAATGGTTGAGTTACAAAGCCACTGAAAAAAACCGGTTTTCTACAGGAAATAGAAATTTATTAAAGTCAGGCCTCCTCACACACACAGGCTGCGAGGCTGGCGGCCTGCCAGGTGCACCGGGCTGGAGGAGGAGGAGGAGACCGGCAGATGTGATCTCCAGCCCCAGCTTGGGGAAGGCTGGGGCGCTGCGGGACCTGGGGAGGCGGCTGTCACACACACAGAAGACTCTCAATGAGACTTCTCCTAGGACACCAACACTATGGTTTCTTCTTCTCTTGAATCCCCGTGCTTCCTAGGGAGGGCATTTATGGATTCCAGCCTTTCGTGGGCTCGCAAACTGTATTTCAACTTATCTCTGATCCACTTGTCGCTTTTCTCCAGGAGAATACAATGTTAAGACCTTCATGGAGTCTTATAACCTCAGCAGAGTTCCTTAACTTCTGAGTCTCAGTTGCCTCTTCTCTCCATTTGGGAAAAATACATACGCCGTGAATTATGAACTGAAATGAAACAATGCCCCCAAACTGACAAGCATTGCTATGGGGATGACTGGCCCTTTTTAGTTCCCCACTGATTTGAACTTTGCTTCAGTTCAGGGGCTATGGGCCCGAGGAGGCCCTGGCCTGGCTTCCTGACTCCTCCTCTGACCTTGTAATGAGGGCTCACATTTACTGTAGGGTTTCTTGGACCAGCAATCATTCTACCTATTTTAAAAATATTCACCCATTTAATCCTCACAAACCCCCTCTGAGGTGGTTGCTAGTCTCCTTGCACGTCACAGATTAGGAAACTTGAGCAAAGAGAGGTTTAGTACTGTTCAGATGAGAGTCCAGAAGGTTTGGCTTCAGAGTCTGGCACCTAAGGGCAGACTACTTGTTGGAAAAAGTTTTTTTTTTGTTTTTTTTTTGTGTGTGTGTGTGTGTTTTTTTTTAACAGAGACAGAGAGAGAGGGATAGACAGGGACGGATAGAGATGAGAAGCATCAATCATCAGTTTTTTGTTGTGACACCTTAGTTGTTTATTGATTGCTTTCTCATATGTGCCTTGACCGTGGGGCTACAGCAGACCAAGTAACCCCTTGCTCGAGCCAGCGACCTTGGGTCCAAGCTGCTGAGCTTTGCTCAAACCAGATGAGCCCATGCTCAAGCTGGTGACCTCGGGGTCTCAAACCTGGGTCCTCCGCATCCCAGTCCAATGTTCTATCCACTGCGCCACCGCCTGGTCAGGCAAAAAAGTTAGGTTTTTATATACACTTTGCAGAACATTCTCATCAAATGTGGTGCTGGAGATTTGGAAAACAGGTAAAACACAGATACTGAGGAGCCATAAGGGACAGGGAAAAGCAGCTCAGAACATGTTTCTGGGTAGGAAGTGAGCACATCTGTGGTCAGCCTCTCACTGGGATGGAGTGTCTCGGTACAGAGTAAGATGGAAGTCCAGGAACCTGAGTTCACCCCTTTTCCTCACACCTCGTGTTTTCTCTTCTCCCTCGAGCTCCCAGCATTTGCACTGCTTTCAAATTTTCTGAACAGCTTTTGGGTCTAATTCATTTTCAGACACAATCATTGCAGTTAGCATTTATTGAACTCAACACTATATAAAGCACCATATGTACATTTTATTATTTAACTTCAACAACTCTGTGAAATGTGTGCTATTATTTCTTCACTTTATGATGAAAAGGGTGAGGCTCAGAGAGGTTATGTAATTTGTCCAAGATCTCATCTCATAGCTCACAGGTGTCAGTGCACAAGTGTGAGTGGAGTCTAGCTCACTCCAGAACCCAGCTCTATTTGAGCTCTGATTAAAATAGATCATAGATCTTAACTTTGACCCAGGAAGGAAAAAAAATTTCAGACAGTCTGTGGGAATTTTTGATCCCATCCCATCCCATCCCATCCCATCCCAAATTTCTTAATCCCCTGCTGGGAGAACAGCTGTTAGGCTTGCTTGCTTGTACTTTGCCTGACTGGTGTGAGCACATGGTAGGGCCACATGTGTATAGCCTATGTAAGGCTTTGGCTGCTTGGGCAGATTGCAGATTGCCTGCCCACCGCTGTGAGGGCCATTTTGCTGTTTGTTTCCCTGTAGCCATGAGAAGAGGTTTTTCCTTGACTGTTTGCTCATCTGCCATTGAGAAAATCTAATAAACGCAATGGGCCACCACTTTCCAACTCCACAGTTCCTCTACTGTCTTCTCAAGTCCAGTGTGAACCTGCCCGGCCTTAGCCACTGGCGTTACACCCCCATCTCAGTAAATGGCCCCACTATCCCTCAGGTCAACAGGAACTCTGACCCTTCTCTCCTCAACTCTAATTCATCAGCCACTCTTGTCAATTCAGCCTACTGTGTAACCCTTGAATCTATCTTCCTTGTCATCTTTCTGCTCAGCCCTTGTTGGGGCACCATCACCTCCCACCTGGGCTGCTGTCTCATGTATGATCTGGCTCCTGAGTCTTTCTCTGACTCATTTTTCTCACCTTTTGCCACCCCCCCCCCCAGCCCTGCAATGCTACAAAACAGTTAATATTGAACTACTTTGAGGTCTTCCCAGGTGTTGTGTTCTGTCCCTGTCTCAGGCACGTCTCAAGACAAACTGTTCTCTTTGCCCATGCACTTTTCACAATTTTCCTCATTGCCTGCCTAAATCCACTTATTCTCCAGGGCTCAGCTTGGATGTCACTGCCTGTGGGAAGCTTTTTCTTAGCCTCCAAGTCTCAGTAAAGGGTCTCTGTAACACCCAACCCAGCCTGAACTTCACCTATTATACTGCTTCCATTTATTCATTTATATTCTCCTTTAAATTATAAGTTCAGTGAGTGCAGGGTTTATCACTACCCTCAGAATTTAACTCAATTAATATTTGTTGACTAATTGAATATGTGCTTGTAAGAGGGTTCTGTGAAGAAATGGAATCAAGAGACTGTATATAGAGACAGAGATTTATGATAAGGAATTAGCTCACCTGCCTATGGAGGTTGGCATGTCCCAGATTTGCAGGGCTTGTCAGCAAGCTGAAGACTGGGAGAGCTGATGGTATAGTTCCAGTTTGAAAGTCAGCAGGCTCGAGGCCCAGGAAGAACTGATGTTTCAGTTCCAGTCCAAAGGCAGGAATAATGCTGTCACTCAAGGGAGGGTCAGTCTTTTTTGAGCTATTCAGGCCTTTGATGGATCAGGTAAGGGCCCATCACATTAAGGAGGGCAATTTTGCTTTCCTCAGTATACCAATTTAAACATTAATCTGACCAAAAACACCCTCACAAAAATGCCCAGAATGTTTGATCTAATACTTGGGCACCCTGTAGTCAAGTTGACACATAAAATTAACCATCATAATACATGAAAAAATAAACAAAAGAATGAATGAATGGTCCCTCTGTTCTTCACTGGTCCATAGCTGACAGTACATAACTCCCTCTCTTTCTCCCTCCAAAGTCACTACCATTGGTCAGCAGTGGAAAAAGCAAGATCCAGACTCTTAGTCCCTGAAGAGTAAAAATACGATTTTGCTCCTTTGGTTCTTGTCAGCTATGACTGCTACATTCTCTTTCATTTGAAAATTTATTGATTCAAACTCCCAAACGATATGGGGCAAATACTCCACTCCCAATCATAGCTGGGAATGGTGATCACTGTACCAGGCGGGCAACATCCACTCTACTACACTTCCTCTTATTAAATAACAACAGAAAAGATTGAATGAGTAACAAAAGAGGATGCAGATACCTGTGCACACCAATGAGAACACACAGGATGGTTTTGTCCCCACCATGAAAACACCATTACCTGCCTTCTGATAGCCTTCTGTCCATATGGCCACATTACTAAGGGACTTTAAATCAACGTTCAGATATTTATTGTCTACTCTCTGTCAGATATTGTTCAAGACACAAGCAATAAAATAATGATGAAAACAGATAAAATTCAAATCTTTACAGAATGTAAAGGGAAGATAAATCTCCAGAGCTGGTTTTCTAATAGAGTTTTTTAAAAATCAAGTTATTTATATTATAACATGAAAGTGCTTTTTATCAAAGAGCCTGCACTTGGCATAAAAACTTGGGGCAAGTCGCTTCCATTTATTTAGCATTGGCCTATCTTTTTCTATTTCCCATGCATAGTAGTATAATTATTAGAGTGTCTCCTGCACTATCCCTATGACCTACTATGATGCTTGGCACCTGAATGAAGAGATGAAGATTTTGTTTGTAGTAGTAGAGAGATATTTGTCCTGACTTATCTACCTTGTTTAGTGTACTGTAAAAATGACCAGTTCTTTACTCTCCCCTGTAGTCAGGTCCTCTGTAACTATGGCTTCATAGCCTTTCCCCTTAAAAGATGAAGTCATTTGGTACTCTGGGCTTAACTTGTGACCTGTGTTAGCTAAAAGAATTTAACAGAAGTCATAGTGTGTCAACTGTGAACTCAGGCCTCCAGAGACCTTGACCACTTCTACTCTCTCTCTGGAAACCTGTCCAGCTGCCATGTAAACAGGTTTGTGCTTGTCGGCTGAAGGATAAAAGGCTAAAAAGCACAAAGAAAGCTGTCCCAGGTGGAGCCCTTGAGATCAGTCCTCAGCTGAGCTGGGTGAGAACTACAGAAACATGGATGTTGACTGCAGATACAGATGGGTGAGTCCCACTGCTCTCAGATGAACTGAGAAGCTAGGCTGATATGAAGAGTTGTGAGCTAAACCAATGGCTATTGATTTTAGCCTCAGTTTTAGGTAGTTTGTTACACAGCAAAGCTAACTGACACACTATTTGATCCCTTCCTTTTGTGAGCAGCAAATCAACTCTATCATACCCTTGTAGATGTCAGGATGGATACAGTGGAAATACCACCTGTATGCAAGGATAGACAACTCTACGCCATAGAAATATGGTATTTAACTTTAGACTGAACTGAACAAATTTTGACAAAATCATGAGTGCAGACAGTTTTCTTTTTCTTTATATTTACGTATCTTCTTTTTAAATGGAAAGACAAGTAAAATTTGGAAAACTGTAACTATTTGAATCTAAATTTCCCAAGCTTCCTTATAAAATTTAGACTCTTTTTATTCCCAAATCTTTTACTTTAATAGATTGTGACTTTATAAAAAAAAATTTTATTTGTATATTTTTGCCAAAGTGCGATAGGATACCTTTGAGATGTTTTGGCCAAAACAAAATAGCATATTCCTGAGGTTTATTTCTTTGTAAATTAAATAGAACTTTATTTCCATTTAGCTATCTTGAGAGCCTGAGCATCCTATAGATCAGGGGTTGGGAAACTTTTTGGCTGAGCCACATATTTTAAAATGTAATTCTGTGAGAGCCATACAACAACCCGTGTATGTTACGCATTATCTAATAAAAATTTGGTGTTGTCCCGGAGGACAGCTGTGATTGGCTCCAGCCACCCGCAACATGAGTGGTAGGAAATGAGTGGATTGTAATACATGAGAATGTTTTATATTTTTAACATTATTATTATTTTTATTAAAGATTTGTCTGCGAGCTAGATGCAGCCATCAAAAGAGCCACATTTGGCTCACAAGCCATAGGTTCCCGACCCCTGCTATAGATTTTCCCTGATAAGGTTCTCTTTAATTTTTGGCCAAATTAATATTCAATTTCAAGTTAAAGATAAAAAAGAATTCATGAGCTTTTCTGGTTCTCTAATATGGAACGATGGCACTGGACTTATTTTATTACTAAGGCAATCAACAGGGGGCCCAAGATTAGAGGTTTTGGATAGCTACATCCCAGAATGTTCTTATTTATAGCATGAAATCAGTTTTACAATGCAGAGCTTTTCTGACACATCAAAGTTTTGAATGCTGAATCCTACTCCCCACTAACTCCCCAGCTCTCGGACACTCTTACTAGTTTACTGCTTTTAGATAAGTATCTAAATTGCTCTCAATGACAAGTACCTTGTTCTCTCCAGGCCCTGTCTAGGATGTCTTGGATACCAGACCTGCCATTTATACTGGATATTAACATTAAGCCATCTTTTTTTTCTGAGGCCACTGTGCACCGACTACCTGATTGTGACTTGCTACTTGTGTTCCAGTGTGCTGTGGTCTTAGCACACCCTTGTTTATGAGATGTCAATGGACTGTCTACATCAGGGGTCCCCAAACTACAGCCCACAGGCCACATTCGGCCCCCTAAGGCCATTTATCTGGCCCCCGCTGCACTTCCGGAAGGGGCACCTCCTTCATTGGTGGTCAGTGAGAGGAGCACAGGATGCGGATGCATCCACATCCTGTGCTCCTGGAGTACTGTATGTGGCAGCGCCGCACACTTGCATCACTTGTTATGGCTAGCAGTGACAAATATGAAACCGGATAATGACCGTCTCATTAGCCAAAAGCAGGCCCATAGTTTCCATTGAAATACTGGTCATGTAAAGTAGTGCAACCATTATGGAAGAAAGTATGGTGGTTCCTCAAAAAACTGCAAATAGAACTACCTTATGACCCAGCAATCCCTCTACTGGGTATATACCCCAAAACCTCAGAAACATTGATACGTAAAGACACATGTAGCCCCATGTTCATTGCAGCATTGTTCACAGTGGCCAAGACATGGAAACAACCAAAAAGCCCTTCAATAGAAGACTGGATAAAGAATATGTGGCACATATACACTATGGTATACTACTCAGCCATAAGAAATGATGACATCGGATCACTTACAACAAAATGGTGGGATCTTGATAACATTATACGGAGTGAAATTAGTAAATCAGAAAAACAGAGAACTACATGATTCCATACATTGGTGGGACATAAAAATGAGACTAAGAGACATGGACAAGAGTGTGGTGGTTACCGGGGGTGGGGGGGGAGGGAGGGCATAGGAAGGAAGGAGGAGAGGGGGAAGGGGAGGGGCACAAAGAAAACTAGATAAAAGGTGACGGAGGACAATCTGACTTTGGGTGATGGGTATGCAACATAAGTGAATGACAAGATAATCTGGACATATTTTCTTTGAATATATGTACCCTAATTTATTGATGTCACCCCATTAACATTAATAAAAATTTATTAAAAAAAAAAAGAAATACTGGTCAGTTTGTTGATTTAAATTTACTACTTCTTTATTTTAAATATTGTATTTGTTCCCGTTTTGTTTTTTTACTTTAAAATAAGGTATGTGCAGTGTGCATAGGGATTTGTTCATAGTTTTTTTTATAGTCTGGCCCTCCAACGGTCTGAGGGACAGTGAACTGGCCCCTGTGTAAAAAGTTTGGGGATCCCTGGTCTACATACCCCTGGCCTACAAAGTCTGAAATACAGAATGAGCCTGATCATCCCACAATTCCTTCATTCTGAGTTATTTCATGACTGAGGAGAAATTACTTCAAGGACCCCCTGTACTGGGGTTTTCTTATATCTGCTGGTTTCACAGAAAACGTTGAAAACCCCTCTCCTGGGCCGCCCAAAATTCCTAGAATTCCTGTAGTCTTATTGTCTGTCTCTCATCTGCTTCAAAGTGGGCCATATATTTATGCAAGTGCAAAAAACTATACACACCTATATAAAATCTCCCTTATCAATTAATACTATTCAAAATGTGGCAAAAAATATTTTAAAGTACCAATTGAATCAACAACAAATGAAAAATGGATGTAGGGATAAATTATACTAACAGAACTGACTTTGAATGTGCGAGTAGATGTATTTTCTATCATTAAAGACACTGGGTCACCCTGAGGTCGCAGCCAGCTCTGCTCCCCTCTCCCAGCCGCCCCTCCTTCCTGTCCTACACAGAGGTGACGTGAGCAGCGTTTGCAGCCGTCCTGTAATCATGAAACAAAAAGTGTGAAGACCAAGGCCAGTACTCTCAAATCAATAGAGTAGAAATACAGAAAAAGCTTGGTCATCGACACAACTAGCTGGACCAATATGCTAAAAACTTCCCCCAAACTGCTCCTTGTTTTGTGAGAAAAATGAATCTTTATTGCTTTAATCCTCTAGTAAGTCTTCTGTTATTTGCAGCTGAATATGGAGAAAAATGTTTTTGAATATGGGAAAAGTTTTACTTCTAGTAGTCACACAATAACAGAAATCAGTTATAATTTGCACATTTAAAAAAATTGTGAATTTATTAGGCTCACTGTGACATAGACTGAGGTTTATTTTAGACTATTATATATCAACCTATACCACCTAACCAAAACAGTATCTTAATTCTGTAGTTTGACTTTAAGATGCATGGCAGCTTGTAAACACATCTATTATCTAGGACTTTCCCCTCTACAGAAAACATGTTTTCTCTATCAGTAAAACCCTGTGAACATGAGCTAGTTGTTGAGACATGCAAAAAAAAATGCTTCAAGAGATCAGACTGGATGGTGTAATTGTATTTGCTGAAACAGAATTTAACTTGTAAATATAATTATCCTTGGTCGTTAGAGTGATTACTTTTCATCTGGATTCTCCTCTGGCCTCTAGAACTTAAAAGTGAGATGGAAAGTCAGGGAGAGGGTTTGGATGCCCAGTCCATGACAAAAAGCGCCAAGGGCTGGGGTTGGTAGTACAGCCAGTAGGAGAGTATGGAACACTTAAAATTCGCCTTCAGAGCTAGTGAGACATTGTTCAGAAAATGAGAGCCAGCTGTTCTACATCTTTTATGATGAAAACCCTAGATTTTGCATCTGGGAATCAGACTAGCCAAAAAGAATTCTCCCCTGAAAGGTAAATATTGAATATTCCTCCTGGAATTAAATATTTAAGTAAGATTTGGATCTCATTCTTTAGAGATAATGGCTTAAATCTAATTTTGGGTCTCAAAAAAACCCCACCAATATAATTAAATTCTGTGTTGATTTGTTCATAAACAAATGTATTAATAAACAAATAAACAGAGATGCACAGAATAGGGCCTCCACGCTCCTCCACCCCATATAATGCTGCTGGGTATTCACTGCTTAGGAGCATTCATGGCCTGTAAGTTAAGAAGCAAGGAGGCACAAGCTGGCCAGGAGGAGAACAGGCCCTGGGGCCTCCTGGCTCTCTGCCAGCCCCCAGGGAACGTCCTGCTCCCTCAGGTAGGAGGAGAAGCAGCTCTCCGTGAACATGAATGCACTGATGTCTGGAAGTCATTAAAGAAAAAAGAGCTCTTCTGGTTCTTTGTACCCATTCTCATCTCTGAGAGGGTAGTTAGCATTTGTGTGGTCCTGCCTGAAGGCAGTGGTCAGGAGAGACTGACTTCTCCAGGTTGGTTCTATAATTTTAAGCTCTGGGTTATTTTCCTCTTCGTAAACCTTTTGTAGTATAAGTAAACGTCTTCCTGGGGAGGGAAAGCAAAATATTCCTGCTCTTGCAAAAAAATGGTCATGTGCAACGTAAGCCTTTAAAAGTGTAACAAAACCTGGTGCCTGGCGTCTAAGGAGACTGTCAGAGCCCCTCTGACCCGAGTACATAAAACGGCTAACTGGCACCATCTGGAGGGAAAGAGGAGTCTAAACAATAAAACACATTTCTAAAACCTGACTCTAAGGTTATAATGACAAAAATCCAAACATTATAGGGAAACGTTCTAAATGGCATGTCCTGCTTCTTTCCTCCTCCCTTATTCTCTGAATGTACCTTAGCCTATCACAAGGAGACTGGACTGATGATGTTCACACAGGATCTCAACTTTAGACTTGACATCTGTCTGTTAGGCTATGCACCCAGTTACAAGGCTTCATTACACAATATGACAATCTCCTTACCGATGGCATCATTTTTTGTGTCATGTTAATCATATTTGAACTACATGTTGGAATTATATTGTGTCTCAAAGCGTCAGCCACTAATAATTTCTGTCATTTGTGTGGTCCTCTCAGAGATGAGAATGGGTACAAAAACAACTAATAATTAGAGCCTGGGGTATCTAATAAAACTGCAGATTTATGGGTTTCAGTTTAGGCCTTCTGAATATGAATTTCTTTCATACTTCATTAGAACAATTATTGGAAGGAAGTAGTTTGTTATTTTGCCAGACATATATAGCACTTATTATGAGTCAGGTACCATTTTGAGCACTTTCCAAATATTAATGTATTAATGCATTGGATGTTCTCAATAACTGTAGGGACCTACATACTATGTATTATTACCCATCCTTGACTGATGAGGAAACCAAAATGCAGGAAGGAACGTGTCTCAGGGCACATGGCCAGAGAATATGTAGCAGACCCATCCAGCCATCCCAGTTTCAGAATCTGAACTCCTAACTACCACCCCGTGTTGTCTTATTTGGTTTAAATAGTAGAAAATGTTCTCAATTGGAAGTTTTAAAAAAAATGTTATTTTGGCTTTCATATATTTTTATTATATTTTTTGTCTGCATTTAAAAATAAGAAATACAAATATAGACAGGTAATGAAAATATTCTGATATGTTAGGGAATGTTTTCATTGCCTTGAATATACTGAGGAGAAATAGCAAATAGTCATAGTAATTAACATAGTGAATATTTATTTTGTTTTATGCTTATTTATAAGTAATTTATCTTATTTAATTTTTTGACAACTCTAGAGATAAATGAAGTTACTACTATAACTTAAATAGGTTAAAAGTAATAGAATAGAAAAAGATATACCATATTAACACTAATCAAAGGAAAACTGTAGTTGCTATATGAGTATCAAAGTAAATTTTAAAGCAAAAAGTTCATTTCAAAATTATAAATGGGCCCATTTATCAAGAGGACACAATAATCCTAAATGTTGACAAACCTAATAAAGCTTCAAAAGATCATAACAAAAACTGATAGAACTAATGGGAGAAATCAATAATGTATAATTATAGTCACAGAATCCAACACATTTTTCCCAGTAATTGATGAAACAAGCTGACAAAAAATCAGTAAAGATATAGAAAACTTGAACAACACAATCAACCAACTTCACCTAATTGACATTTATAGAACTATCACTTAACACTAGCAGAATATACATGTTTTTCAAATGTTCAAAAAACATTTAACCAGGATCACATTATGAGCCATTAAACAAGTATCAATAAGTTTAAAGGAATTCAAATCATATGCAAAATGTTCTTTCCATATGGAATTACAGCAGACAATAGTAGAAAGATTTCTGGAAAATCTCTAAAACTTTGTAAAGTAAATAAAACTTTTTTAATAATATAATACATGGATCAAAGAAGAATCAAAAAGGAAATTAGAAGTATTTTTAAAATAAAATAAAATTATAACATAAAAATAGTTGGAAGCTGCCAAAGCAGTACTTAAAAGGGAATTGTGTAGTACTAAAATTCCTAGATTAGAAAAGAAAAAAAGTTCTCAAATGAATGACCTCAGCTTCCATCTTAACAAATTGAGGAAAAACAAGAGTAAATTAAAACCTAAAATAAGCAGAAGACAGGAAATGATAAATATTATAGTGGAAATCAGTAAAATAAAAACAGAAAAGAATAGAAAACATAAACCAAAAGCTAGTTCTTGGAGAAGATGAAAAAATTTGATAAACCTCTAGCCAGAACGATCAGGAACAAAAAGATATAAATGGCACAGATAGAGATTTTACAGACACTAAAAGGATAATAAGAAAATATTATGAATTAACTTATGTCAAAAAATTAGACCTCTTTGATGAAATGAATAGATTACATGAAAGAAGCAAATAACCAAAGCTGACTCAAGAAGAAACACATAACCTAAATCAACATAAAGCCATTTTAAAAATTGAAAACTCTAGGCCCAGTGGCTGGCTACACTGGTGAATTATATCAAACATAGAAAGAAGAAATAATGCTGATTCTACAGAAACTCTTCCAGAATATTTAAAGGAAGGGAATTCTATCCAGTTCCTTCTATGAGACTGGCATTACTCTGATACCAGACCTAGACAAAGACACTTAAAGAAAACTACCCTCATGAACATAGATGTAAAAATTCTAAACAAACTATTAACAAATCAAATTAACAACACATAAAAGGATACTATACCATGACCAAGTGAAGTTTATCTTGGGAATGTAAACTTGGTTTAATATCTAAAAAAAAATCAATGCAATTCACTCTATTAATAAACTAAAAAACATAATGCTTTTTTCAATAGACATAGAAAAAGCATCTGACAAAATCTAATTTCCATTTCAGATATAAATGCTCAGAAAATTTGGAATAGCAGGAAACTTCCTTAACTGGATAAAGGACATCCTTGAAAAAGCTACAGCTAACACTATATTTAATGACAAGAGACTGATTTGCTTTCCTCCCATGTTCAGAAAGAAGACTAAAGGTATCCACTTATACTATTTCTTTTTTTATTTTTTAAAACAAGGTTGATTTATTTGGATTTGGGACTATGAATAGTTCTGTCTCTACTACTTGACCTCCTCCTACCATGACTCTTGGACCTAGATGGGCTCCGGCTTCCGCTTCCGCTTCCGCTTCGGCTCCGGCTCCTGTTCCGGCTGCCCCAGCCCCTGCCGCGAGAACTGTGCCTCTCACGACTTTTTGTCACGTGTTTGTGAGATTTCTTCCTGCTGTGGCTACTTTTCCTTCTCTCCGTTTCCCCATTCCGTGTGTAGGAGCAAGTCAGACTGGGGCTCCTCCTCCGGGGTCTGCCGCAGTACTCGCCGCGGTGCCCCATCCGCTCTCTCCTGTCTGAGTTCTTCCCAGAGGCAGAGCCAGCCGATCTGGAGAAGGGCAGAATTCCCTGTAAGCTTCCCAGAATTCATTGTTGGGATTTCTGCACACATGAAGGAAGTTGCAGTGCTTTCCTCTTGGGCATTGTTGTATTTCAGATAAGCCACAAACCGCCATTTTCCATCGGGTCACTGGGCAGAATTCGCACTGAAGCTGCCGTCCTGCAAACCATCGTGCGTTAAACGGAGAAAGGGCCGCCTGGCACTCTTCTAACGATTGGTATTGAACATACACATTGCCCCTTAGAGAGGTTCCAAGTTGCAACTGACCTCGAACTGGATCACCTTCCCCACTTTCTTGAACTCAGGGAGCACATCCTCACAGAAGTCCAGGAACTGCCGGTAGGTCTCCTCTTCGCTGTGCTCCAGGCCGGCGTCTGCTCCATTGCACACGTGGTAAACATGCTTCTGATAAGAAGGGTGGGGAAATTGTGTTTGCCGGAACACCTGTCTCCAAATCTGCAAGCTCCCGTTTTACTGTAGAACAGACAATTAGTTCGATCTTTCTCCATTATTCTTCAGTCCGTAGGTGGTTCTGGGTTTTGCCAGGTGGCAACGTTTTCCAACCATTTTCAGCCCGCTCCAGCATCGTCTGCACAGCCTCCTCTCTTGCTTTCTTCTCTTGTAGCTTCTGCTTCTCTTCTTTCTCTTTCTTCTGCTGTTCTTCCCATTCTTCCTTTAACTTTCTCTCCTGTTCTGTTGTCGTTTCCTAGCCGTCTCTTCTCTTTCCTTCTTTATTCTGAATTCTTCTTGTGCCTTCCACTTCTGCTGCAACAGCACTGCTCATGTAATTTTTGCCTCTCTATCCCCAACAGCGTCTCTTCTTCTTGTTCAACAACACTTTCCTCCTCTGCCTCCTCCTTCTTCGGTGGAGAATCCTGAGTCCCTCGATCTGGTGAGCTCCTGCCGACGTTTCTTTAGTTTCTCCTGCTTCAGCGCCGCCCTGTACTTCTCCTGGCTCCGTAAGCCTACGGACGTCGGTGACAGTCCTGATCGCATCCTGGGAGAGGCTCGAGCTGCTGCGGTTGGTCGCTCGCTCGGCCTATTTCCCCATTCCCTCCTGCTTGCACCACCTCCAGGCCCAGGATGGCCCGCTCTGTCCCCTGTCCCCTCTTCCGCCGGCTGATCTCCCTCAGCCCAACTTACCTCCGTTTCTCTCTACTAGTTCTTTTCAACGTTGTACCAGAAGTTCTCGCCAGTGCAGGAAGGCAAGAAAAAGAAGTAAACACATTTAGATTGAAAAGGAAGAAACAAAACTGTCTTTATTTGAAGATAGTGTGATTGTCTATATAGAAAATCTGAAAGAATATACAAAATAGCTATTAGAACTAATAAATGAGATTAGCAATGTTGCATAATACAAGATTAATATGTAGAATTATCAAATTGTATTTCTATACACAAGGAAGGAACAATTGGAAGTTAAAAAATAACATTATTTACAACCAAAACTATTATCACCATTATCACCAAAACTATAAAACACTTAAGAGAAAAATATGACAAAAGATACTCATTCAATACATGAACAACTAAAAATTACAAAGCATCACTGAGAGATAGAAGACCCAAATGGAGATTTCATGAATGGGAAGACTCAACATAAAGTGTCAATTATCTCCAAATTGATCCATAGATTCAATGTAATCCCAACAAAAATTCCCACATGAAATTTTGTAGAAATTGATGGGTTTATTTTAAAATTCATATAGAAATGTAAAAGATGTAGAATAATCAAAACAATTTTGAAATAAAAAAAAATTAGAGGGCTAAACACTTTATTTTAAGACATAATAAAACTATAGTAAATAAGGCAATATGGTTTTGGTATAAAGATACATGAACAAATCAGTGGAACAGAAAGTCAGAAATAGACTAATATATAAATATATATGAATAACTGATTTTTGATGAAGATACTAGATAATTCAGTGGAGAAAGGGTATTTTGATAAATTTTGACATTATACACCCATGTACTTGTCACTACTATCAAGATTGAGAACTCTGGGAGGTGACAGTTATGTTCTTAATGTTGATAGTAGTGACAATTACTTGAGTGTATCAAATATCAAAACTTATCAACTTGTATACTTTAAATAGTTCAACTGATTGCATGTCAATCAAATGTCACTAAAAACACCTGGCATCTTCTTTTAGAATCAACTCCCTCAAGGTATTCTTGATTATTAATAATGCCTCCCGTTTTTTTACTTTTGAATTCACCAATTTCTAAATTTCCAAGTTTATTTTTTAATAGATTCTAAGACAGTGAAACAAAAACTTTTATTTGAGATGAAGAAATTGTGCTGACTGGTGATATGTGTGTGGATCCTATATTGTTAAATATTTTTAAGATAAAATCTATCTGGTTGGCTTATGCTTTGAAGGTTTAGAGCAGGGGTCTCAAACTCGCGGCCCATGGGCCGCATGCGGCCCGCCCACCAATTTTGTGCGGCCCGCAGACTGGCCCGCAGATTAATCCACGAAGTTTGATTAGTCTGCGGGCCGCACAAAATTGGTGGGCGGGCCACACGGCCGCGAGTTTGAGACCCCTGGTTTAGAGGGAGAGTCAGATGGGCAGGCAGACAATTTCAGTATAGTTGCACACACATATACATAAACGCTGTAGAGGGAGAGAGACAGAGACAGAGAGAAGAGCCTGGGGAGGGTGTGTATGCAGAGAAGACTTGGTGGAGATGATACCTGAACTGACTTTTAGGAAATAAATAGGAGTTCACCAAGTGAAAAAAGGAAGAGACACTTCAGATAGAGAAAACGACATCAACAAAGGAATCAGGGAAGGAGGAAAAAACATGTTACATGCAGGAAAGCATAAGGAGATTGTAGCATTAAAGCACAAGATAAGCAGCTGTGGATGAGATTGGAGAAGGTAGGTGAGGGTTCACATGAAGGGCATTATGATTTGAGCATAATCTGTTAGGGATTCTCTGAAGGGTCTTAGGGAGGTAAATAATGTCACCAAAAAGAACTAGAATTGCCTCTACCCGTTAAAAGGGCTTCATAAGATAAAGTGATGGTAAAGACAGAAATGAAAAGATGGATTTAAGACATCAAAAAGACAATATTGCTAGTCCTGGTGATCAACTGGCCACAAGTTAAAGAAGTCTATAGTGACCCACAAGTGTTTATCTTGGGATTATTATATTAACTGAAAAAAGGAATACAAGAAAACAGAGGAGGTCTGGTTGAAATAGAAAGAAGAAGAAAAAATTAGTTTAAGTTGGGCATGTTGAGTATTAGGTGCATGGGGGATGTTAAAGTGAAGATGATTTTTAAGGCAGGTAGGAAATGGGTCGAGAATGTGAATGTGCATGGCAGTAAATTCTGATTGTGGCCAGCTGAGAAGAATGCATAGAGAAGAGCATTAGGCTGGGAACTGAAAGAATCTTTCACCAAGGGCCAGGGGTAGAAAAGAAATCCCTATTGAAGACTCAGAATGAACAGCCACAGACAGGGAAGGTAATGAAATAAACGGTCCTGTTCTACTGACCAATGTCTCTATTTCAAAGACTTATTCTCTTCCTCTTCTTCCCCAATCGGCCACTTTCACTCCAAGGGGTTCTGGTTGCAGAAAAAGAAAGCAACAAATACAACATCTTTGTCCTGGAAAAAAAAAAAGTGAGCTTAGATTAAATGGAAAGGATAAAATCAGTGTCTGGAAGTTGATATCAAGGAAATATTTTTGGTTGACTGTCATGATTCTTTTGGCTTTAATTTCTTGATGACTGCTGTTTATTTACTGACAACCCATACATTTGCCCTCCTAGAAAGACCACAGGAGTGGAGTCCGAGGCCTGGTCTGCTTGTGTGACCACCAGCAAACGTATCTTTTAACTACTTAGTATATAGTTCCATTGAGGTATGAGATGGGCCATTCACAATGTCACTTTCCATTGGGTATAAAAATAATTTTCTTAAAAAGTTGGGCCCTTGGATATGCTTTGGCATTGACAAAAGGAGGGGGAAATCTGGGCTAGCTGCCAAAATTATGTAGTTTTTGTTGGGGAGAATAACACAAGTATTAGGCACTTCAATCAGTGGGAGCTTTACTGTCTGAGCCAGCACAGGCAGACTTGAAAATATCTAGCCAGCAAGGTAGATATAACAGACACCAGGGTAGATATAACAGAAATTTTTTCTTTTTTCATAGGAACAATAATCAGTTTCCCTAGAAAGAAGGAACAAACCTAACTTGGTCTAAGATCAATCATATCTATCTTCCTATCTATCTTATATATCTATCTGAATCTAGATATAGACATGCATATTCATATCTATATATATTTATGGTGTTTGTAGGGAGAGCTGTGTGTATAGATAGGTAAGGCTCAAAATAAGTGTCTTTGAAGGCAAGGCAAGACATATTTTTAAAAAGAGAGAGAGAGAAAGAAATGATCAATAATATCACATATAGTCCAGAAGCCCAGTAAGATGTACCTTTTGAATTTTGGCAATATAGAAGTCTTCCGTGACCTTAGTGAACTTTAATCAAATAGTATAAGCAGAAGATGGATTTTATTTGCAGTGGGTACAAATGTAAAGTGAACTAAAGAAACAGAGTGATAGACTATTTATAAACTGACTGAGAAAATATGAGTGAGATAATGTTGAGGAAGTAGAAATGCAGGGTCATAGGTGAAGATATATTTTAGGAGTGACCCAAGCCTATCTGCAGGTTGAGGCAACACAGCAAAAGGAAGGGAAAAAAACACAGATATGGGAATATGAGGAGATGGCTGGTCAACGAGAAAATAGAACATGTATTCTGAGAGAAAAAACAGAAGAGGAACACTGGTGGACAGGTGATATTTCATCCCTTAAAAATGTAGGAAACAAGACACTAACCAAGATGGAGGTAGATAAATGGATAGATTCCTCAGTTTGGGTTACTGTCCAGATGCTGCAGCTCCACTCCGACCCCAGCCTCCCCAGACCTAGGTCCTGCCTGCAGAAACTTGTATCCAGTCACTTACCAACTATGGATATAAAACCATTGATCGGAATATCACAATAAACATCCTTAACTTGGAAGACTTAGGTTCAAACAACAGAGTGGAGCTCAAAATATCCAAAGCGACATATTCACTGATCTTTACTTATATTTCTAATTTGTACTGTCAGTGAGAGGATGACACCAACTTGAAAAAACATAAAATCCAAGTTCTGAGATTCTTCCAAAGATGCTGTGACACTGAGCTGTGGTTGAGGCTGTTTATTTTTTTAAATCCTGGAGCATTAGGCTTAATTTTCTAAAGTATTTGTATCAAGAGTGTTGGTCCAGGCAACCAGCTCGTTCACTTCTTCTTCCCATGGCTCATATAGGTTGCTGTCATCGCTCTTCGACCCCTCCTCCGATTCATCAGTCTTTGTGGCAAATGCTGTTGCATTTTGTGAATCTGGAAAAAACAGAATTACAATAAGAAATGCAAAGAAACAAACAAACAGATATTTAATAGACACGGCACAAAATACAATAAAAAGAGAGATGTTCCTGTATTTGTGGCATAATGCCTAAGATCATGTGAGTGAATACAAGCAGGTTTTTAAAATATTCTAAATTTTACATTTTGCAGCTAACTTTGTGACAAATCATTCTTTCCACTTTGGTCAGTCTTTTCAGTCTTGGTCAGTATTTTCATTTAATGTCTATTTACTGAGTCCCTGCTAAGTGCCAGCCGATGTGTAAGGAAAAAGGTGTCCAAGAGTGCATCAGCAACACACAAGGATGCAATTGCTGTGTCTCAGTGAAGATACATGTGGACTCTGAAAGAAGAGGAGTGATTTGCTGCACAGAGGAGGGCAAAGAAGAGGGTAAGAACACTTTAGCTAGAGGACACAGCACATGTAAAGGCACAAGGTACATGAGGACCTGACAAGTTTGGAGTTAATCAGAGTTGTCACTTCAGTATTTACACTGTACCAGGTACTGCGCTAAGCAGTCTAAATGTAGTATATTATTTAACTTAGTCACAACCCTTGTGACGAACAGGTATTATTATCCTCATTTTACAGATGAGTAAATCAAGACTGAGGGTCTTGTAGTAACTTGCCCAACGAGATCCAGCTAATAAGAATTGATCCCAGTTTCGTGGTATTCAAAAGCACTGTGACATAGTGTATGGAGAATTCAGTGGAGCTGCCTAGTTAGACTGAGGCTGAATTAGGAAAACCTTGTATGTCATGCAAAGGAATTTCATCTTTCTTGTACAGGTCTTGTAAAGATGGAAGTATAAACTGATTACATGTTTAAAGAAGAATACATAGTTCCCAATAGTCTGCAATATTTCCACTCTGCTTGGGGAACCTGCTTTCTAGGGATGGAGCCTACTTGGTGCTATTGATGCTCTGTTCCCTCTACAACCGCATTGAGTTCTCCTCCTTCTCAGGCCTAATTGGCACCTAACTCATTGCCTAGTATAAGTTTTTGGACAAATTCTGTTGGTTTCCTATGTTTATACCCCAATTACATATCAAATGAACCTTGTAATATTCATTGCCTTCTGGTTGTGCTATAGATAAGGGTTATGAGTAAATTGTTTTCTAGGTCTCTTTGTTTTGTAGAAAGGTTTGAAGAATAATGGTTTGCCATTACTCTATGAGAACCGCGAGGTCTCCAATGATAAAGTTGTTACTTCTGCATTTTACTGTTAGTCTTTACTGTTCATTATTTTAAAACTAAATTCTGTTTTTCCTTTGACAAAAACTTCTACATTATTTTCTATGAATCATCACTGATGGAACTAACTCCAATTTTTCCTAACCATGTTTGGGCCTTTCTGAATTCACATGCTTTGGGTTATATGAAATACAGAGCTCAATTCAGAAACAGTTTAAAGCAGTGGTAGTCAACTTGGTCCCTACCGCCCACAAGTGGGTGTTCCAGCTTTCATGGTGGGCAGTAGCAGAGCAACCAAAGTATAAATAAAAAGATAGATTTAAGTATAGTATGTTTTATAAAGATTTATTCTGCCACACTTAGCGAAAATTCAACATAAAGTACTTGGTAATTATTATTATATGCTTTAACTTGCTGTAACTCTACTTTATAAATTTTATAAAGTAAAGTTACTTCCCTATTTTATAAATCACCATTACTGTGGAACCGGTGAGTGGTTAGAAAATTTTACTACTAACAGAGATACAAAAGTGGGCAGTAGGTATAAAAAGGTTGACTACTCCTGGTTTAAACAATAGGGAAATGCCTTATCTCCCAAAAGAGAGAAGTCAGGGGCAGGGCAGAATCGAATGAGACAGTGCCTCAACAATGTCATTGAGGACAGGTTCTTTTCACTGCTCTGCTTGGCCATCTTTGGTGTTGTCTTTATCATCAGAGTCATATCAGGAGAGATGTGGCCATTCTAGCACTGCTCACATCAGACGTGGCAACAGAGAAACAAAAGGGGGCCACCTCTCTGAGGTCTCATTTTTAAGAGAAAAACCACCCCCTAAGATCCCAATGTGTTTTTTTTCAGACAGGATTGTGTCACACCCCACTCCTAAACTAGTTGCTGGCCAGGGAAATGAGATTATCTGACACCAGTTGTTGTGGTGGAATGAATGTTGTGTGTCAGTCATTGTAGCCATTTGCCCTCTAGTTCCTGCCCTGTTTTTTGTGGGGTTTTTTTTTTGTTTGTTTGTTTTGTTTTAAAAACAATCTCCCAGGAAACATAAAAAGAAATTCTGGTTAGATTAGCATACTTTAATGCAAAATAAACATAGAAATGATTCCTTATGACATCAAAAAAATAAAACCTATTTTGAATTTCTTTCCTCCAGAAAAACTTAAGTATTATAAATCCCTCCGAGAATCCTTGGATTTACTGATGGGAATCAATAACTATGTTATATGTTAAAACAAATTATGCAAGCACAAATTATAATTGCCTTATACTTTGTCTTCTTTGGGATGGATTTTGGAAACTGTGCTTCTTATATTTTTTTTGATATTAAAATAGTGAAGATATTAAAATTTGTTCTGATGGGTGGGCTCTGGTTATTGCTAAACAGTTTATTTCCATTCACTTCTGTATCAGTCTGCATTTAGTTAGAGAAGAACAAAGCCACTATAATCAATACAGGAATGAAGAGTTTAATAGAAGTATTTGGGCTTCTACAGGTCTGGAAAGACCTGGGAGAGCGAAGGTCTTGAAGGCTACAGCTAGAGACCTGGAAAAACAGTCACGCCTACTTTAGCCTGATGCACTGACATGAGTGGGAAAAGCAGGAGTTTGTGGGGAAATACAAGTAGCTGCACACATCCTGCCACCCAAAGTGGGACAAAAATGATAAGTTCATGGATATATCTGTGAAGCCATCGTATCTGTCCAGTGAGAGTTTGTAAAGAGTTGCATGAAAGTGCTGTGTCAGAGGAGGCTGCCATGGATGATATACACAGCTTCTCAAGAATAATGGCCTCCCCAAATAGCCACAGAAAACTTGAGGAAAAAAAATACAGTTGGAGGTATCATGCTGATATTAAATTATACTACAAGGCTATAATAATTAAGACAGCATGGTACTGGCATAAAAACAAACATATCAATCAATGGAACAAAACAGACGACCCAGAAATAAATTCATGCCTCTATAGCCAAGATATGACAAAGAAGGCAAGAATATACAATGGAGTAAAGATAGTCTATTCAATAAATGGTGTTGAGAAAATTGGACAGATACATGCAAAATAATAGAATTAGACCACCTTCTTACATCATATACAAGAATAAATTCAAAATGGATTAAAGACTTAAATGTAAGACCTGACACCATAAAAACCGAAAAGAAAACACAGGAAGTAAACTTTCTGACATTGCTCCTAGTAATATATTTTCTGGTATATCTCCTCAGGAAAGGGAAACAAAAGAAAATAATAAACAAATGGAATACCATCAAACTAAAAATGTTTTTGCAAAGGAAACCATCAACAAAACAAAAACAACATATAACCTACTGAATGGGAGAACATATTCACTAATGATACATCTGATAAGGGGTTAATATCCAAAATTTATAAAGAACTCAGACAACACAACAAATAATTCAATTTAAAAATGGGCAGAGGATCCAAATAGACACTTCTCCAAAGGGACATACTGATGAGCAATAGACATATGAAAAGAGATGTTGAACATCACTAATCATCAAAGAAATGCAAATTAAAACCACACTGAGATATCACCTCACACCTTCAGAATGGCCATCATCAGTAAATCAACAAACAACAAGTTTTGGTGAGGATATGGAGAAAAGGGAACTCTCATGTACTATTGATGGGGTTGCAAATTGGTGCAGCTGCTTTAGAAAACAGTTTGGAGTTTCTGCAAAAAATTAAAAATAGAACTACCTTACAACCCAGCAATTCTACTTCTGGGTATATATCCAAAGAAATCTAAAACACTAATCCAATAAGATATATGCACCCCTCTATTCATTGAAGGATTATTTACAATGGCCAAGATATTGAAGGATTCAAATTCCTATAAAACATATATAATGGAATATTACTCAGCCATAAAAAGAATGAAATCTTAACATTCACGACAGCATGGATGAACTTAGAAGGTATTATGCTAAGTGAAATAAGTAAAACCTAAAAAGCAAATAGCATGTGATATCACCTATGTTGAATCTAAAGAACAAAATAAATGAACAAATAAAACAGAAACAGACTCATAGAGATAGAGAACAAACAGGATTGCTAGTTAGAAATGGGGTTGGAGGACTGGGTGAAAAAGGTGAAAGAATGACAAAGTACTAATTGGTAGTTACAAAATAGTTATGGGGAATACAGTCAACGATATTGTAATGACTATGTATGGTGCCAGGTGGGTACTAGACTTATCAGGAGGATCACTTCATACATTATATAAATGTATAACTACTATGTTATATACACCTAAAAGTAATATAATATTATATGTCAACTGTAATTTAAAAATAAATCTTAAAAGGGAATAATGGTCTCTTCTCCCCCACCTCCTAAATCTCAGGTGAATTTTTTCATTGGCAAATTATGACATGCTAACCCACTCTGCTAAAGTTGAGCACATAGTTCATTCATTTTCTAACTGAGTTGTACTTCCCTTTGATATTCTTGTAAGTCCACTATTGCTACATCATATACTGTAACCACAAACAGCGACATACAACAATAAGCATTTGTTTAGATCCCACATCTGCAGTTCAGCTGAGGGTTGGCTTCCCCAGGCCGGGGCATGGCTGGATGGCATGCCAGGGAAAGTTGAGTTCTGTGCCTCTCTTCTTTCTCTGTGACCAGAAGGCTAGTCCAGGCATGTTCTTGGGATGATGGCAGGTGTGAAAAAGAGCAAGCCAAATTGCACAAATCCTTCCTAAACCCTAAGCATGTCACACCTACTAATCCATCGATCAAAACAAGTCACATGGTGAAGCTCGAAGTCAAGAGTCAAGAGAGTATATTTTGCCCATGGAGGGGGATTGGGACAGGGAGTGAGTATTTCTGAACAATAGTCTAATTTACCATGACCTTGTAGGTACAGTCTCTTCTTTTAACAAGAACATTAAACACCAAGAATCATCTACTCCATTTTCAAAGAAGTTAAGGTTCAGCAGCACTAAAGACTTAATTACTTTCTGGACATTCCTTAAAATATCTTCTCTTTCGGCTCTCTTTCTCTTTTAGCTCACCTTTCTTAATATTTCTCACTCATCATAGATTTATTTATTCACTGTTTTCCAAACTGAAAGCTGCTAGAAGCATGCCAGTTGTACTTCATTCTATCATTCATCCACTCATTTGTTCATGAGCATTGAATAACTATTTCATGCCAAGCACGGTGCTGTGGGAGATTAAGGGGTAAACAGCCCCTTCTCTCAGGAGACCACTTTCTATGGAAGGAGACTGGCAGTAAAGAGACTAATATAACACAGCATGTGTGGAGGACAAACTCATGTGTGGCCTGTCATGATCCCCAAACATTAGTGTTTATTCTTTTATGTAATCCCCTCCTTTAAAATGTGGGTGGGACCTGCGATTTTCTTCTAATCAATAAAATATGCCAAAGGTGAAAAACCTCATTCCCATGATTATGGTACATTACATAATGTTCTATCTTGCTATCAGACTTGCTCTAAAGACTCTTCTTGCTGGCTGGCAAAGTAGGAGGCTATGTGGGGAAAGGTCACATGAAAATGAACTATAGGCAGTCTCTAAGAGCTAAGGGTGGTCTCCAGGATATAGTCAGCAAGAAGCTGAGGCCTCAGTTCTAAGGACAGAAGGAAGTTAATTCTGTCAACAGCCTTAGAGAGCTTGGAAGCAGATCCTTCCCCATTCAAGCCTCCAGATAAGAATGCAGCCCATCTACCTTGATCACAGCCTTATGAGATCCCAAGCAGAAGATCCGGCTACACTGTCCCTGGACTCTAGGCACACAAAAACTGTGAAATAACCAAAGTGTTGTTTTAAACAATTAAGTATGGGGTAGTCTGTTATATAGCAATAGAAAACTAATAATAGAGTATGATATGGCCTGATAAAAATGCTATGAGAGAGCCCACAGGGGAAGTTTCTTAGAGACCTGACCTGAATTTCAAAGGATGAACAGGTGCTAGAAAGAAAAAAATTGTTTCTTAGACACCTGAGCTGAATTTCAAAGAATGAACAGGTGCTAGAAAGGAAAAGACAGAAAAGAGGGAAGTTTGTTTGGAGTGGGAGTATGAGAAAACATAGTGTACTTGTCAATTTATTTTCTAAATGAGGACAGAAACAAACACGACCCTAGGTCAGTGTGGTGTTAAGAGAGATTGGCAAAACTATATATACATAACACAGTGTTATAGAGAGCAGAAAAGCAAATCGCAGAAGGTAGAGGGGAGGGCATTGGGGGGGGCAAGGGGGATGTTGAGGGGAACACGGGGGTGGGTAGATGTATTCGGTGGGACACTTACTTGAATCTATGTAAACACAATAAATTTAAATTAATAAAACACACACACACATATACACAAAAAGAGGGTTTGAGAAAATGTCACAGTCAAGAACCCAAGGAGACAAGACAAAGTAACATGGGATCCTGGAATAGAGTAAAGATATCAGGTAAAAAGTAAGGAAATGTATATAAATTATGGGCTTTAGTTAATAATAATATATCTACTCATTCATTAATTATAACAATGTACCATATTATTAACATAAGGTGCTAATAAAAGGGGAAACTATGTGGATAAGGAGATATATGAGAATTCTCTGTACTGTCTGTCCAATTTGTCTATATATCTAAAACTGTCCTAAATGACAAAGTCTATTAATAAAAAAGAAAATGCCAAAAAAAAGAGATCACTGAAAAGAGAGACATGTATTAAGAGCATTAAAGACTTTGCCATGTCAAAGTATCTAAATTTTATCCTGAATGAAATGGAGAGAGAACAAAGGATTTTAGACTTGGTAAAACATAAGCAGATATGAGCTGTATAAAGCATGTCATCTGACAAAGCATAGACAATAAATACTGTATTCACCAACTTCCCCATATAATCTCTTTCATTGGTGATTGGTGTGTGGGGATGCTGGAGGCTAGTGATTGCAGAAAGGACTGGAGAATTCATGGAGGAAGCAGAGAGTACAGCTGGAAAAGACAGCATTTCTTACCAATCCTAGTGGGTAGTCTGAAATCTGGAAGAAGGCAGGGTTGAATAAAGAAACTGAGGCTGGTGATTTAGAGGAGCAAATCTGAGTAGTATACCAAAACAAGGAGGGGGAAGAGAAGTTAAAGTTGAGGCAGAGAAAAGAGAATTAGAGATATGGGTGCAGAAACCTTGAAGAATCACTGAATGGAGGTTATTGATTGTATTTAGCATTTATATGCTATTGTGTTTAAAGAACAGGTGACAGAAAAACAATACTACTTATAGTGCATTCTAGTTCACAAAGAATTTTCACATACATAGAGTCAGTCACAATAATCCTGTGAGATAGGGCAGCATATTAGAAGCAAATATTTATTAAACATTTTCTATGTGCCCAGTACTAGCTGGGAATGAAAAAACAAGCTCAGAGGTTAAGTGACTTTCTCATAATTGCATAGACCTGTTATCTAAACCCAAGTTCTCTGCTCCTAAATGTCTTGCTCTCCCCTCTGCACTGGCTGATTTCTATTATGTTACCTGCTGTCTCTTCCTACTCAAGACCTGCTCTCAACCTATCATAAATACTTCTTTGAAAAACATTATTTTCAAAAAGAGAACCAAAAACAACTCAACTAATACTATTCCTTTCTTTTCAGTCATTTTACATATATCTTTGAGTCTATAATCAGTTTTATGGATCAGTTTATTTACTGTTTTGCTTGTTATAATTTTATGCATTTTGAAACTTAGCTTTATATTTTCAAATTGTATACTACAGTGTAGTGAGCTTGAATGTATAAGTAATTCAACTTTTTTCAAAACTTCAATTCTTACGTAAATAATTTACTTTAAAAAACTTTTTTGTGTTAGTTAGAAAGAGTCAAAGCAACCTTAAAGGAAAACACAAGATTAAGCCTCACATATTTAAAGTTATTTAAACTAACAAAAATTTAAATGTATTGTTATGACTAATACTTTAGTTCTCAAAACAAAGCAAAACAAATAGGCTGAACTCAATTTACTTGGAGTTGGGTAGAGATGAGTGTTTT
This sequence comes from Saccopteryx bilineata, assembly GCF_036850765.1. Lineage (NCBI taxonomy): Eukaryota > Metazoa > Chordata > Mammalia > Chiroptera > Emballonuridae > Saccopteryx > Saccopteryx bilineata. The sequence goes on from NC_089492.1 coordinate 237,624,572, forward strand.
TGATTTGATAATGGACTTTGTAAGTCCTTTTATTTTCTCTAGCATACTGAGCCATGGCAGCAGCATACCTAGAATAAGAAAAAGAAGAAAATATATAATTTCCCAAATAAATTTTGAGAAGTTTACATTACTTTTGAAAAAAAATAAAGCAAACAAATACAATGAAACTGATGAGCAGAGTAATGGGTTTGGAACATGGTACCATTCTAAGTGTTGACTAATATAATGGTAAACTGAAGGAGTTTCAGTCTGTTCTCCAAAAGAAGATTAGTTAGAAAAACAAACAAATATGGTATAAGATTAATATTTTAATTAAAAAAACAATTAGTATAGCAAGGTGCATTAGATTCCTAGGGCCTCCATAACAAATGACCAAAAAATGGGTGACAAAATAAGAAATTCATTCTTTCACATTCTGGAAGCTAAAATCTGGAATCAGGTTTGGCACAGCCATGCTCCCTCTTTTAGAGAGAATCCTTCCCTGCCTCTTCCTAACTTCTGCTGGCTTCCAGCAATCCTTAGTATTCCTTGGACTGTAAGTGTGTCACTCCAATCTCTGCCTCTATCAAGATATGGCCTCTTCTCTGTGTATGTATGTCCTCTTCTTTTCTTTTTCTTTCTTTCTTTTCTTTTCTTTCTTTCTTTCTTTCTTTCTTTCTTTCTTTCTTTCTTTCTCTCTCTCTTTCTTTTTTCTTTCTTTTCTTTCTTTCTCTCCCTCTTTCTCTCTCTCCCTTCCTTCCTTCCTTCCTTCCTCCCTCCCTCCCTCCCTCCTTCCCTTCCTCCCTCCTTTTCTTTTTCTTTCTCTCTCTTCTTTCTCTCTTACTTTCTTTTTCTTTCTCTCTCTTTCTTTCTCTTTCTTTCTTCTTTCTTTCTTTTCTTTCTTTCTCTCCCTCTTTCTCTCTCTCCTTCCTCCCTCCCTCCCTTCCTTCCTTCCTCCCTCCTTTTCTTTTTCTTTCTCTCTTCTTTCTCTCTTTTTCTTTCTTTCTTTCTCTCTCTCTTTCTTTCTTTCTCTTTCTTTTTCTTTCTTTCTCTCCCTCTTTCTTTCTCTCTCCTTCCTTCCTTCCTTCCTTCCCTCCTTCCTTCCTTCCTTCTTTCCTTCCTCCCCCCTTCCCTCCCTCCCTCTTCTTTTTCTTTCTCTCTCTTCTTTCTCTCTTTCTTTTTCTTTCTTTCTTTTCTTTCTCTCTTCTCTCTCTCCCTCCCTCTTTCTTTTCTTTCTTTCTCCTCTCCTTTCCTTAAAAGGACACCAGTCATTGAATTTAGTACCCACCTTAATCCAGTATAAACTCATCCTAACTATATCTGCAAACATCCTCTCTCTGGAAGAGTTTGTGTACACTGGTATTTTGTTTCCCTTGAATGTCTGCCAAAATTCTCCCATGAAGCCATCTGGATTTGGGTTGTCTTTGTGTGAAGGTGTATTAGCTATCAGCTCAATTTTTTTATTAGACGTAGGATTATTTAGGTTATCCATTATGTTTGGTAGATGTTATCTTCCAAGAAATGTGTTTACTTCATCTATGTGGTTAAATTTACTTGTCTGGAATATTCTTTATTTTTACCTTCATTTTAGAGAGAGATTATCACTGGGTATAAAATTCTAGGTTAACAATTATTTCAAGCACTTTAAAATTGTCCATCTTCTGGCTTGCAAAATTTCTGACATGAAGTTAGTGATTTTTCTTATCTTTGTCCTGCTATATGCAATGTGTGTTTTCTCTTTATCCTTTGTTGTTTGAAGATTTTTCTCTTTACCACTGAGTTCCAGTATTTTTATTACAGTACATTATAATGTGCCTTAGTATGGTTTCTTTATATAGTATTTCTTTTTGGGGGGGGGATTTATTAAACTTGGTCTCTGAGTTTATAACTTTTATTAAATTTGGAAAATATGCGACCATAATTATTTCTTCACATATTTTTTCTGTCACTTCTTTTCTAAGACACCAATTTCATGTAACTTACATCACTTGACATTGTCACACAGCTCACTGAGGCTTCTTTTTTCCCAGTCTTTTTTATTTCTATGCCTATTTATTTTATTTATTTATTTAGTTATTTATTTATTTATAGAGACAGAGAGAGTAAGTCAGAGAGAGGGATAGCAGGGACAGACAGACAGGAACAGAGAGAGATGAGAAGCATCAATCATTAGTTTTTTGTTGAGCGTTGCAACACCTTAGTTGTTCATTGCTTTCTCATACGTGCCTTGACCGTGGGCCTTCAGCAGACCGAGTAACCCCTTGCTGGAGCCAGCGACCTTGAGTTCAAGCTGGTGGGCTTTTGCTCAAACCAGATGAGCCTGTGCTCAAGCTGGCGAGCTCAGGGTCTCGAACCTGGGTCCTCTGCATCCCAGTCCAATGCTCTATCCACTGCACCACTGCCTAGTCAGGCTCTATGCCTATTTTTTTAAATTAAGGACTTCATATATATTATTTCTAAGTTTCTGCAGTATTTGCTTCTGTGTTTTAACTCAAAAAAATAGGTGATCTTCCTTTAGCATACCTATGATTCTATTTTCTCCAGTTATATAGAAAACATTTATTCTGAGTATATTAATGTAATGTAAGTTTGTGCTATTCTTCCTGAGTTATTGAAAGGAAGCATTTTATAGGTTTACATAATTATGTACATAACATATTTTTTTATTTAGAAAATTAAATTTAACAGGGTGACATTGATCAACAAGAGTACACAGATTTCAGGTAAACATCTCCACATCATTTGAACAGTCAATTATGCTGTATACCCATCACCCAAAGTAAAATCATTTTCTGTCACCTTATATTTGTCCTACACCCTCCCTCACAATCCCCTTCCCCTAGTGACCACTGCACTCTTACCTGTGTCCATGAGTCTCAATTTTGTATCCCGCCTATGTGTGATATCATACAGTTCTTAGCTTTTTCTGATTTACTTATTTCACTAGTATAATGTTCTCAATGTCATCCATGTTTTCATAAATGGCACTATTTCATCATTTCCTATGGCTGAGTGTAGTATTCCATTGTATATATGTACCACATCATCTTTATCTAATCCTCTATTGAGAGACACTTTGGCTGTTTCCATGTCTTGGCCACTGTGAAGAATGCTGTGATGAACATGGGGGTTCATGTGTCTTTATGTACCAATGTTTACGAGTTTTGGGGTAGATACCCAGTTGAGGGATTACTGGGTCATATGGTAGTTCTATTCTTAATTTTTTGAAGAACAACCATACTTTTTTCCATAGTGGTTGTACTAATTTGCATTCCTACCAGCAGTTGATGAGGGTTCCTTTTTCTCCACAGCCTCTCCAACACTTGTTATTACCTGTCTCGTTGATAATAGCCAATCTAACAGGTGTAAGGTGGTATCTCATTGTAGTTTTGATTTTCATTTCTTGAATAGCTGGTGAAGATGAGCATTTTTTCATATATCTGTTGGCCATTTGTATATCTTTTTGGGAGGAGTGTCTGTTCAGGTCCTCTCCCCCCTTTTAAATTGGATTGCTTGCTTGTTTGTTGCTGAACTTTGTGAGTGCTTTATATATTTTGGATATTAACCCCTTATCAGAGCTGTTCTTTGTGAATATCATCTTTCATTTAGTTGGCTGCCTATTTGTTTTGTTGTCAGTTACTTAAGGCATTCCTAAGGAGGAATGCCAGTTTTTTTATTCCCCAAAGTTTAAACTCTGAATGCCATCTTGTGGTTAAAAAGAGAACTGGCATTAACATGAGCATTGGAAATGATTACTTTAAATATATAGACAGAGTCCTCACTCTCACCTTGCTCAAACTAAGACCTGAACCAATCTACATATTGCATTTCTGTGGCTCAGGTGGGAGAGGGGTGTGGGTTATGCTGTTGAGGGGGAAGGCATGGGAGAAAGGGAGAGAAAGAGGCAGAGAGACCTCCTCAAAAAAGTGTTCCATGTGGGAGAATCAAAAGAGCGATTTTCTTAAAAAAGAAAAAAGGCCCAATATGTATTTTAGACTTGCTATTGCAACCACTCTTATTGAAGACAGATGAAGGGGAAGGCACCCTTCAGCCATGGGGTTTATAACACAGGAGGTTCCACCAGATCCTGTGCTACAAGCAGAAATCTATGTAAGTCTTGGGGCTACATTCTGAGAAAAAAATTAATAAATGAATTATATCTATAGAAGGGGATAATAAAAAATACTTAATTCATTTCCAAAAACAGTTGAAATGGATATACATATGATCCAAACCCCCTTGGAATTACCTAAGTGACGACAGCAGCAATGGTATCCCTTGTTATGAGGTTAATAAGGTGACTTTGGACCCTACCCAAGGATGGGGGGCTGGTTACCAGTAGGAATTAACCATGTGGTTTGAGGATGGGAAGTTTCAGGCTCACTCCCTAATTTCTGAAGAGGAAAGAGGTGCTTGAGGTTGAATCAATCTCTAATGGCCAATAATTTACTCAATTATAACTACATGATGAAACCTTCATTAAAAACCCAAATAACAACAGCTAGCTCGTACATCCCTTTTTTCGCTCCCAGACAGCTTCCACATTTGGGAACTATGCTTCCATGTGCCCCTGGGCTGGGCCCCAAGCCCTATGAAGACAGAAGCTTCTTCAGGGGCCTTGCCCTATGCATCTCTTCATTTGGCCATTGATTCATATCCTTTGTAATAAATCCGTAATCTAGTGAGCAAAAAGGTTTTCTTGAGTTCTGTGTGTCATTCTAACAAATTAACCAAACCTGAGGAGGGGTGCATGGGAACTTCTAAACTTTAGCCAGTCACTCAGAAGTGCAGCTAACAACCTGAGTTTGCAACTGGTGTTTGAGTGGACAATGGTCTTGTGGGACTGAGTCCCTTACCTGTGGACCTGATGTTATCTCCCGGTAGACAGTGCCAGAACTGAGCTGAATTCTCAGACATTTTGCTGGTATCCGAGATTAGCCTGCAGTGAAGCCCCCATACATGCTTTGAAAAGAGTCCAAGAACCTCCTTTTAAGTGTGTTTATTCAGAAAAAGAGAAAATTTGAGGGGGAGTGGAAGAAAGACATGATAGCTATTTTCTGAGACTTAAAGAGCAATTCCACAAAACAGAAGAGACTTATTTGTGTTGCTCCCAAGGACAAGTGGTGATATTTTCCTTTTTGCTGTAAGAGTGTCCCTTGAGTCATCATGTCTTCTGCCCATACCCGGCAATATCCCTGGGTTTTCGGTGTCTGGGCTGATGCTTGATCTAATAAAAAAATGCATAAGTTGTAGCATCTGGCAGGCCTGGGTTTTAATTTGAGTTCTGTCGCTGAGTGTATAACCTTAGAGAAATATTTTAATTATTTTTCTGTACTCCTTTTAAAATATTAAAATAAAATGGAGACAGTTTTTTATTTTATGGATGCTTTTGCAGACCAATATAAAAGTACATAGCAGGTGTTCAATAAAAATTTGTTATATTTATATGAATGAATCTAGATGATTGAATATCAGAAGGTGTTACAATTAAGCTAAAAATAAGGATTTAAGCTATCTGAATGCTTCCTGAAGTAGCGAATTTTTTTTTCTCTAAAAACATCCAAGTAGAGATTAAGCAGTTGCTTGGAAGAAATTATTTTTAGAAAGAGATTTTCCCCTTTGTCTATATTTTTTCCATGTCTATATTTTTAAAGGGATCATGCTAATGCCAATTCTCCTTTTAACCACAAGATGGCATTCAAGCTTTAAGCTTTGGGGAATAAAAAAGCTGGCATTCCTCCTTAAAAATGCATTAAATATATAATTATGTAAACCTATAAAAACAATGCTTCACTTCAATAATTCTGAAAGACTAGCACAAACACACATTAAATTAATGTACTGAGCATAAATATTTTCTATATAACTGGAGAAAGTAGAATCATAGTTATGCTAAAGGAAGATCACCTATTTTTGTGAGTTAAAATACCTACAGAAGAAGGTACTACAGGAACTTAGAAATAATATATATTAAGTCTTTACTTTAAAAAGTAGTCAAAATAAGTTCAGAGTATATATTATAAATACAAGAAGATTTTATGCTTGTATTTGTTATAGCATACATTAATTTTTTACATATAGAAGGAGAAAGGAAGTAATATTATTTAATGATAGAAGTTGAGATTGACCAAAACAAACAAACAAAACCCCACAAAATTTTCCATAGAAGACAGACTTGATTAGTGTTTATAATTGGATAAGCAATATTTTTACACTTACCTGAAAATTTTAAGCTTTGAAATAAGCATATATCTATTGGGGTATAGGAAGTAATTTAGTTTTAGTTTTAAAATACAATATGTGCTTGTCAATAACTTGAGGCAAATTGGTTAATCTCTCTGTGCCTCGTTTCCCTTATTAATAAACTGTATATAATGGCTGCCTCTACTTTACCATAACTTCTGTAGAGAAAATAAAGGGTGACAGTTTAGTTGTAAAGGGAGGCTAAGAACCTTGTTGTAAAGCTGTGATGAAAGCGCTTTGACTTGGTGTGTAGGTTGACCTATGGTCTGTAGAACGCTGGTGGGTGTGACTGGGAGTTACGCTGAGAGATGTGTGAGATATAACCATCAACTCCACAGTGTGGCCACTATTACATTAGGAAATGAAGGGAGAATTCCCAGCACCCAATAGGTGCTTTGCCGTGTTAGTTCCTGTTCCCTCTGTAGCGCCTATGGATAGAGAAGAGCAATACTCTTTTCAAAAGCTACATAGAATGTAAAACTTCTGCAGAACTGATAACTTTTATTTAGGCAACTTTCTGGCTGACAAAGCTTAGACTGCTGGTACAGATTTTTCCATGACCACATAAGCAATCACTAGCTATGGAGTATGACATAAAAATGGTTGTATATGTACATAAGAAAAAAAACCCAAAAACCCAGCTTGTATTGCTTTCTGATTTTGTATCTTTCACGATTTCTCCAGGGAAAGTAAATACAACTACTGATTAGACTCAAGACACATATATTCTTCCTATGTCTTGGTTGGAATAAAGCATTTCCACGAATAGCCAAAAGACAGGCAAGGCAATAGTAAAGAGAAAAAAAAGCCTTAGAAATGAACCCCAAAACAAATGATCGATTCATGAATATTTATAAGCTGCTTATAATGCCAATGGGTCCCTATTAATGCTAACCAAAAACATGTGTGGAACTTAAGAATTTGCATAAAATATTCATGACAGTCATTATTTCCCGTTTTCAATCAGTGTTCTACAGCTACATCCTTAGAATTCCCAAAATAGAAGAATAATCTCTACATTAGAATGGGTCTTAATAGAAGTCAGTACCTACACTTTATTTTTCTCAAAATGAATTGTCTTCACATTTAATCCTATTAAGTGGGAAAACAGGGTAAGTGTACATCATTCTACAAACACTAATTGAGTTTCTGTTAGTTGGCCAGGTACTGTGCTAAGTTTGGAGAATATAAAGCGACAAGAACAGCCCTGCCTTGCTCACTCTTCATGAAGAGATGAAGCCTCACACAGAAGGGGCTAAAAGAGCTAGGGACAGAGTGCCATGGAAGAAGAGGATGTCAAGGACCCTTTCACAAAGAGATGACAGAGCCGGAGCTTCATGCCATCCTTGGGAAATACTTTGCCAGGCTGAAGAGATGGAGGAGGCGCAGTGGAGAAGGAAAAAAACAAATGCATCTAATGGGATTAAAATAAATGTGATCATACTAGGCATTCTTTCCTAACTTGAAAAAGTTTTACAATTTTTATGTGTTTCTGACAGATTATTTTTATTTGAAAAGTTGGTAAGCATGGACTTTTATCTTTGCCCTCCCCCCATGAACTAATATTTATTGAATGTTCATATGTCAACACTATATAATTACATATACACAATCTCATTCAAGAGATCAAATGCAAAACCAGTTTACAAGCCAGGTGATGTTATCTATATTCAACAGATGAGGAAACAAGTTCACTGTGAGTAGGAATTTCTGCAACATCTATCACTCTAAGGCCTCTGCTCTTCCCACATGCTACCTCCAAAGAAAGATATTTTCATCTAAAACTTGAACTAGAGCCATAGTCGAAAGAGCATGAATAACAGAGAACCTTATGAGTACTTACTACATTCCAGATACAATTTGAAGCATTTTACATGTATCTTTTTAATCCTCACAACCAACCTCCAGGGGAGGTAGGTACAGTAATCACTGATGTTTAACAGAGAAGGAAACTGAGGCACAAAGAATTCAGTAACTTGTCCAAAGTCACGGAGTGGGTAATTGGCAGAGCCAGGATCCAACCTAGGCAGTCTGGCTCCAGTGCCCCTGCATTTAAACACTCCACATTCCGCCTTTTACCTCAGACCAAATCCTGACTCCAGGCCACCAGCAACGACCATACAGGGCAAGATAGGCAAGATAGGCAAGATATCCCAGGCAGAAGGCACACAGTGGTGACAAGATCTTCTGTCCCCAAATAATAGAAAAGAGAATGTAGTGTGGCTTAAGAATTGGAACTTGATTGAAGAGAGGATGGGAGGACAGCAGGAGGAAGAATATGAAGCAGGAAAGATAGGTCTCTTTTTCCTCAATGCTGTACAGATGAAAGATTCTCAATTTGCATTTGCTCTTTTGCTTTTTTAATAGAAACTTTCAATGTAAGAAAAGCATTTTCAAACTTACAAACAGAAAGATGCATAATAGCATGACATTGCATGCATAGATAGTTACTCACTTGCATAGATCTTCAAACATTTTCTACTTAAAGTCGGTATAAATTGACCACTTTATTACATCTCATGTATTTTGATGACTGAGACTTTTAATAATTATCTAAAAAGAAGTTGGTTCCACCATACTTTATATTTTTGTATACTCAAATATTTATGCCACAATAAAAGTATACAGATAGATATATCTTTTAAAAACTTTATTTAGTGTGTTTTTTTAATTTTTATTAACCAACTCCAAAATTTAAAAGCAGCAATTATCTAACCTAAACATATTCTCATCAACCACCAGATGGCACAAGGTGTGAGAGTTCTATTCTGACAGGGTCCCCATGCACATGATAATTTGACCTATAACTTCAAAATAATGTATTTGGAAAAATATTCTAGCACTCAAACAACTCACAATTATTTCAGCCATATATAGAAGTGGATGGACAAGTTGAAAATGACATGGTCCTACTTTTTCTAAATTTGGGGGTTCTATGGGATGCTGGCATTACATAATGAGTCAATGATCAAACAAGTAAAGCAAAGCAGTTATCTTAAAGGAAATAAAAAAGGAAGTCACGTCAAAGCAAAATTAACATTATGTTCTAAGTAAGTTTCTTTAACTAAATGAAACTTAAAACATGCCTTTAAGAAAAAAAAGCATGCGTGTTTTTCAAATTCTGCTTAATGAAAACTTTTCTACTGCCTATAATTTATTCTGAAACCAGAAAAATATCTAATGCAAAAGCTTTTCCCCACTTTGGCTTAAAGGAAAGTTGTTGGAAGAGTTAACTGGAAAAAGAATATCCAAGTGAAAAACCAATCTGAACTCTGATGTTAAAGGGTAGGAAAGTATATTTTAAGAACTTCAATTCCTATACAAATTCAAAATACAGCACATTATGTTTCCTAATCCTGTATTTCCAACTAGAAAAAAGATCACACTGCTAACAAGTCAAAGAACTAAAAGTGAGGTAAATGCATAAGATGTGTTCTTTAATTCCCCTCGCTTTGTGGTAGACACTCAATGAGCCCTTTAATGGAAACGAGCTCACCAGAATGAAGACTACTACAAACTAGTCAACCCCAGGGCGCTGAGAGCAAATCCTTAGCTTGATGAAGCAGAAAAACTGCCTTCAGAAGTCAAGACCCAAGATGAGACTGAGATTCCTTCCTTAATGTTGTTTAAGAGTCAGTGATTTCTGAAGATACTATCATAATTTATTTTTATGTTTTACTACATATGTATTTCATTAGACGTAATATATTTGGCTCCTGAGTGAGAAATCTGTGGAAGAGGAAAAATATCTGGAACTATAAGAAGAAAAGCTATTTGATGATACATAAACAGTTTAAAAAGTTTTTTCCCTCTATTTCTAAGTCATGTTGATAAGGATAATGTGAATAGAAATGAGAATTAATGGGCAGGGCATAGTGAGATTCCTGCACCATAGTTCATGTCCTATATCCATTTTTGGCAGCCAATAGGTAGCAGAGATGTTTCCTACCTGGATTCATATGAAAGGAAATAAATTGTAGTTCTTATTTTTATGTTTAGAAAAAAGTGTAAGTTTTTTCCAAAGAGTTTCTTCTTCTAATGGTTCAGTTAGATAGTAGAAAGTGGAATAGTCTTTCCTTTTTTTTTTTTTTTTTTTTTTCTTTTCATTTTTCTGAAGCTGGAAACAGGGAGAGACAGTCAGACAGACTCCCGCATGCGCCCGACCGGGATCCACCCGGCACGCCCACCAGGGGCGATGCTCTGCCCACCAGGGGGCGATGCTCTGCCCATCCTGGGCGTCGCCATGTTGCGACCAGAGCCACTCTAGCGCCTGAGGCAGAGGCCACAGAGCCATCCCCAGCGCCCGGGCCATCTTTGCTCCAATGGAGCCTCGGCTGCGGGAGGGGAGGAGAGAGACAGAGAGGAAAGCGCGGCGGAGGGGTGGAGAAGCAAATGGGCGCTTCTCCTGTGTGCCCTGGCCGGAATCGAACCCGGGTCCTCCGCACGCTAGGCCGACGCTCTACCGCTGAGCCAACCGGCTAGTCTTTCCTTTTTTTTTAATCAAGTGAGAGGCAGGGAGACGGAGAGACAGGCTCCCGCAAGTGACTCAACCAGGATCCACCCAGCAACCCCCATCTGGGGCTGATGTTCTGCCCCTCTGGAGCCACTGCTCCATTGCTTGGCAACCAGCTATTTTAGCACCTGAGGCGAGGCCATGAAGCTATCCTCAGTGCGTGGGCCCAACTTGCTCATTCAAGGCATGGCTGCGGGAGGGAAAGTGAGGGAGTGGAGGGGTAGAGAAGCAGATGGTTGCTTCTCCTGTTTGCCCTGACTGGGAATCAAACCTGGGACTTCCACATGCTGGGCTGACACTACCGCTGAGCCAACCGGCCAAGGTGGAATAGTAGGTATTTCAAGTTAATAGAATAATATATTCTAGACTAGTGATGAATAATCTTTTGAGCTTGGTGTGTCAAAATTCGCCAAAAAACCGAGCATAACTCGGGTGGTACATCACTTCGAGAAAAAAACCATAATTTTGCAATATTTATAGTTTAAATAACAAAAGTGTATAATTATAATATATAACTGTATTTAATAAACCAAAAACTAATTATTTAACTTACCTGCTTAGTGATTTCTTTGTTCATCTGTCAGTCGGTTTCTTTTGTTGGTCTTGATATTATTTAAGTTGTGTGGGGTGCCGTAAACTAAGATAAGTGAGGGGGAGGGGGAATTCTTTAACTAACCTGCCAATTAGTGACTTTTTTTGTTGCTGAGTTTCATTGGCTAAATCTTCAATTGAAGGTTGGTATTTTGTACACTTCAAGCCCAAGCAAGCGCTACCAACTTCATCTGTCAATCTGTTTCTTTTGTTGGTCTTGATATTATTTAACGCTGAGAATAAGGTCTCACAAAAGTACGTAGAAAAAAAAATTGTGAATAAAGCCATTGCTATATTTTTCAGGGTGCTCAAAGTGTCTGGTAATTGGTTCCAGGCACTCCAAATTTCCTGTTCGTAGTGGCACTCCTCTCGATTCTCCAAGCGGCACCTTTCCAGATTCTCAAGCTTTGACCTCAAGTCGACAAACACCTGAGCCCAGATGCTGTCTTGAAATTCTGCAAGTTGCATCTTATGTAAATTAAGATGGCTGCCTCTATTTCTAATGGCAGAAACGGCACCCATAGCACAGACCCTCGCCTCTCCTAACCTCCCCGTCACTTATCTCAGTAATGATGGTCAATTAGAAATCCAGGACACCCCAGAACAGTAGATTGGATGGTGGTTGCTGTGGTTATGTGGTTGCTGGTAATGGCGATCACAGGGCCCCCAGAGATGCGTCCCTCACAGCATTCCGCAGCTCCCTGCTCTGCCGGCCGGAAGTGAGGTCAAAGATCCCCTAACGGCCTAACCGGAAGTCCCAGAACTAGGCTCTGTGCCAGAGTTCTGTTGTTTTGGCCTACAGACCTCCAGCACAGAATATCTACACTATAGCAAATATTTTATCCTCGGCTACTGCGCCTGGCCATGCAGGAGCCAAGGATGAAATGTCCTTCTCGGCATGCAGCCCCATACTTCTCTGGTATGCAACTGCATGCAGCCGTGTGTCATCAAAAATGGCTATGCGTGTCAGGTGCTGGTTTGCCATCACGGTTCTAGACACTAAAAATTACTTACTTTAAATTCCATTCTTTATGATGTTTTAGATTCCTTTTCTTCCATTCAAAATACTGTCCAATGAAATTTGGATCTTCAAGCACTGAAATTAGAGTATAAAAAAGGAGCTATGCACACATTTTAAAAATAATAGTGCAAAGTTTAAAAGAATCCACTTCCCTTAAGTTGATATGTGGCAATGATGTATACTATATACTTTAAGTGATATGATAACGCTCACACACTATTCATATTTCTTCCTTTTAACTGAACTTGGTAATATTGTATATTGTTTGAAATAAGTACATTATGACTTCAAACTTTTCATTGTAATGACATTTGTTTATGTATCATTTACAGTAATGAAGACGGTGTTAAAATAACTCATATAGAAACTACAGATACCATAATTTAACAAAATTCTAATTCAGTACTTCAAGTAGTAAAATAAAATCTTGGAGTTCAAAGTGACATTACAGATCTTGATTCCCAAAGAATCTGCAACAGATGATCATTCAGCCTCTAAATAAATCCTTTGCCAACAACAAAAAACTCTCTTTTTTGTTGTTGGAAGACTGCCTGCTCCACTGACAGTAAATCACAGTGTTCTTCCTTAATCTGCGTGCTGAGTTCCCATTGGCTCTAGTTCTGACCTCTGGAGCAATAGTAAGCCCATTCCTCCCCCATGGGAGAAAGCCCCTCTAATATTTGAAGATAGCTATCAGGGCAGCCTCAATTCCTACAACTGTTTCTTAAGACATGATTTTCTAGAGACCCAACCATACTCATCATCTTGGCAATGAAAAAAAAATTTAAGACTTTATTTATTCATTCTAGAGAAGAGAGAGAGAGAGAGAGAGTAAGAGAAGGGGGTGGAGCAGGAAGCATCAACTCCCATATGTACCTTGACCAGGAAAGCCCAGTGTTTTGAACCAGTGACTTCAGTGTTCCAGGTCAATGCTTTATCCACTGAGCCACCACAGGTCAGGCCTAGCAATGGAATTTGTTGATGCTCCTATTAAAGTTTGCATCTAGAACCAGCTCAGGATCTTGGTTTCATTACAATAGCAAAGATGCAAGTGAGTTACTACCTTTCTCAAGCTGTGTGCTACACTTCTATCAATTTAGCTCTTCTGGAAATCACATTATACCACTGGTTCTTACGTTTGTGGTGAATTATAAAACTTAAGCCTTTAAATTCACATAAAATTTATTGACATCTATTAAGCTTAAAGCCCTGGTAGTTTTTACTTGAAATATGAATAAGCCAGATCAAATACACATATTCTTTCTATCTATCTATCTATCTATCTATCTATCATCTATCATCTCCCTGTTTTTTTTAATTGTCCTGGGTTTACAGACTTAAACTAACCAACTAGTCTTTCTGGTATCTGGAACTTCCTTCTTAATAATGGTTAATTGTTCTTGGTTGATTAAATTAGTCATTGATAGAAAAAACATTTAAACAATAGTATTCATCTTTTAATATTGCATATTTTTCGTAGTAATGTTCCTATTTATTCTCTAATTTCTTTTCTTCAAACACACACAAGCACATTTACTACATATATATTTGTATAGGTTTTACTAATACTGTTTTTATTGGTATTTGGATATATTCTCCTTTCTTCCATTGAAGAAGGAAATCTGAGCTCCCAAGAGTTATTCCTCATTTCCTTCAGATGATTATAATAACTAATGTTAATAGAGTTCTTTCTAAACAGTGGGAACATGTAAAGTATGAATGCAGTGGTTACCATTATAATACCCACTTTACAGATGAACAAACAGAAAGCTAGAGTAATGTCTTCTCATTGTGACTATTTATTATTACGTAGACAAAATTTAAAATTTGAGGTTTCTAATGAAGGATAATTTGTATCTTCCCTTAATTTTTTGAAATTGTCTTTCCTTCATTTTCTATATGAATATGTAAGGCAGTCTCTTATATACTATTATGAAACCCCAAATGGCATGGCCACATTTCCTGACTATTCCCATTAACTTGATATCATTGACTTATTATCACTACTTTCTCTATTATCTGAGAGATCTTAAAAAGTTACAGTATTTGTACAAACTTTTAACCCTTCCTATATTCGCCCTATAATTTTTTCATTTATCTGTCTCCGACCACCTGACTATAAACTCCTTAAAACATTATAACAATACTTATCTTTTTGTCTTCATCACACAGCCCATTGTCCAGAGATAGAAGATGCTCAATAAATCATGTTGAATGGAGGACAGTAATGGAGGAGTGAGGACAGGAGAGAGAGAGAGAGAGTATGGGAGCACAGGAAGGAAGGACCAGTAATTCTGTCAGAAGTTCTTCGAGTTGAAGTTCCCCCATCGCTACCATATCTTGTCTTTGTGCCAGTTTTGTAGTCTGTGGTAGAAAATCATCCTCTATTGCCTCCATAATAAAGTTCTTCATTTTTCCCTTCCAAGGATTATCGGACGTCACTTTTACTGTTTTTTTTTTTTTGGTTTTGTTTTGTTTGTTTTTGCCATGACACACCTCTTATCCAACATCTGTATAGGTTGATCTTTAAAAAAAATTTTCTGCTGGGACTGCTATGTCCAAAGAAATATAATAGCACCAACTTGCTTTAGCAGGTTTTATTTTCACATGTATTATCTCATATTATCCATAGAGAAACTTAAGAGTAGAATGTTTTTGGCAATGAATAGAAATGAAAAATGAAGTACAAAGCATTAAATGACTAACCTAAATTCACTTTATGGTATGTGACAAACTAGCACAGTGTTGAGGAGTCTCTAACTTCTGACATGCTCTTCCCACTAGAGCCTTTCCAGCCCTGGTTGCATACTGTAATCACCCAGGGAGCTTTAAGAGCTACTGCTGCCTGGTCCTGCTCCCAGAGATCTTTATGTAATTGGTCTGGGGGTGTGCCCTTTCCATGGGAAGTTTTACAAGCTCCTCAGGTGGTTCCAATGAGCAGTCAAGACTTAGAACCATGCATGAGAATTAGATGGTACTGCCTCTTGCATCTAATGCAGTTTGGAGACACTTGCCCTTATTTCTGGTTCAAAGACTCAAAGAATGAAAGTCTCCTAGGGTGAAAGCAAGCATCCCCAGGATGCTTCAGGCTGTTTGGTCTGTCTTGATGACAGCAAACATCAGGAAGCCTCTGCTCAATATTACAGGGTACACTGGTCTGAAGGAATTCTTTTCCTCTAACATAAACATTTCCTTATGGGGATCATATTCTGTCGTTAAGGTGCTGTTGCCCACAACCAGATGTAGTGGTTTATTCTCTGCCAAACTTTTAATTTGCCATTCTGTAGTGATGGACAGAGAACAGCGGATCATCCATACATTTTCCCATATGATTGCCTATGATTATGAACTAATAATTATAATTATTAGAAAATGTACTGCATATGTTTCAGAGTTGGAATTTAAATATCAGGCTATAAAGAAATATTCTATATCATATTATAAAGGCAGTACACTGTGATAGGAAACAACAAATGTCAAGTCAGAAAATCTGGTTCAAGTCCTTGGGCCACAGTCTATTTGTACTAATTAATAATAACCACATTTATAGAACACTTACTCTGTGCTAGGTGCCAGTGTTAGTACTTCAACCTATGAGGCATGTACTGTAATTATTCTTATAGATAAGGAACTGTGGGACACAAAGAGGTTAGGGAATTTACCTAAGGTCATACAGCTTATAGATGGCAGAGTCAGGATTAAACCTCTGGCTCCAGAATTTACACCCTTTACCAATAAATGGTATTCCTTCTTACATGTGTGACCTTAAGTAAATTACTTAGATACCCTGGTCTTGGTTTTCTCATTTGCAAAACAGAGTAATATTAATAATGCCTACCTTGTAGAGTTGATATACCACTGAGCATATATTAGATTTTTAATAAATATTGGTTGTAAATAAATAAAAGAATAACATTGGGGTGATTAAAAACATAATATAGAATATACTCAGTAAACTGTATTATATAACGATAAACTTACTATTATGTATTATGATGTACATGACTATGGATAGATTTGTGGCACAAAGATATGGAAAAGAGTTATTATCCCACTCAAAATATAACCACTCATCACTATTCATAAAATAAAAAGCTTTTAAAAATATGCATAAGAGCTTAATAATCTTTCCAGTGATAAGAATGTAACTGCAGAAAATGAAGTTATTAGAAGTTTCTCTTTTATTTCTGAATAGTTGAAGAAACATTCTATAATCTAGAAGCTTCATCTTTATTATTGCCAGGAAATTAGGCCATTAAAAAAAAAAGTATTGGATCTCATCCAGCTGAATTATCCAAAGACAAAATGGCCAGCAGCAGATGTAAGGTTTACATTTATTTTTTTAAATTAAGTGCTCATTATTATTGAAGGAAAGCTCTTGAAACATTCTTATAACAAATCCCTAGGGGAAGAAGAGGCAGGGTGATTGTGAAATATTGCACCAAGGGCTAGAATCAAAGTCTCAGAAATTCTTCTGGGCTGGAGGTAACCATTATCAGCCACTGCCTTCACAAAGAGGGACGGATTACATTCTAGGTTAATGACAGATACAGAAACAGGAACCAAATTCAATTTTTTTATATCAAACTCTTTTGAAGAAGAAACTGCAGTTGGTGGTGCTTCATTATTCTTCCACTCTTTAATGATTGGTTTTTTGCAAATCAGTCATTTCCAAAGTTTGTTTAGTATTAGCATGTGCTTCGATTATTTCTTTTTCTAGCAGTCTAGAGTCTCCAACTGACTCTCTGTGTTTACATGTTATTCCTTAAAGAACCATCCTCTACCAATCGGTTAGGTTTCTGGTTGAAGGGGCTGGATGCTGAGTTGTTCCCTAGAATGTGCCAATTGCCTCTGCACACTGTGTTTGTCATTGGTTATTGCCTCCTGGAATGCAGCTGAGCTCCTCAGTGCCTCACACATAGTAGGTACTCAAGATATGTTTGCTGAATTGACTAACCAGCACCCAACCACTAATCTCTGAAATAAAGTATACATTCATGTACTCATCTATCAAAAATAATAAAATTCTTTATACTGATAGTTACTAAAAACTGTTTCTTAAGCACCTTTTCTTTTTATAAATTATTTTATTTTATTGATTGATTGATTTTAGAAAGAGAGGAAAGGAGGGAGGGAGGGAGGGAGGAAGGGAGGGAAGGAGGGAGGGAGGGAGGGAAGGAGGGACTGGGGATCGAACCCGCAAATTTTGTGTATTGGGATGTCGCTCTAACCAACTTACCTATTCGACCAGGGAATTAAGTTATTTCACTTAACCACTAATCTATGAGTGAGTGAGAAAGGTAATGTTTAGTCATGATCTAACTTTTACTTTTTAAATATTTATTAAAAATAGTACCACTTTTTGCTGTAATTTGTGCCTTAAAACTAGAAACTTTTTACATGCGATATTTTGTTCTATTGAAACCAATTAGGAGACCATCACAATGATGACTTGAAATCTGATGAGACCACAAACTAAGGCAGGGATCATGGAGTGGGGTGGAGTGGAGGGAAAACATTCATGATGCTACAGGAGATGAAATCAACCAGGCTTAATGAGGAGACGAAGGGGTCTCAGCAACTTGGGTGATTCCACTTCAGGCAAGTAAATGCAATAGTGGAGATATCTCCACTAACCAAGAGCGGTAACGAAGGACTGGTTTTAGAGAAAAGTAGTCAGTGCTGGGATTCAAATAATTTAGCAACCAGTTTTCTGCCCTAATGACAGTTTTAAGTATAAAAAACAATATAACGAAAGGTAGATTATTAAATGCATGAAAGGTAGATTTCATGCATTTAATACTTAAATAAAAATAACAAAAGATGTACACAAAACTAGATTATGTTATAAGAAAGAGTTTTAAAATACTAATTAAAAATATTAAATAATACGTGACAAAAAACAATAAAACTGTTGTTTAAGATATTTCTATATTGCTTGATTGGTGTCCTCACTTGCAATTTTTTTTACCTATGAATGGAATGAACATCACTACGGGCACTTAGAATACGCTGTTTTGCAGATGAATGTTACAAAAGAGTAAGGAATGTAAATTTGTGATTTCTACTATGGGTGGCTGCCCAGGTGCCCACCTTGGAGAGAACCCTGATTACAAGTGCCATTTTAACAACCGGTTTGCAAAACTCAACAAAAAATTAGGTATTGATTCTGCTGAACCGGTGCGAACCAGCTGAGCCCCACCACTGAAGATACTGAGTTCACTTTGGGGCATGGTGAGTATGAGATACCTGAACACATGGAGGTAAGATGTCCAATGAGCAGTTCTAAATATGCATGCAGAACTCAGGAGGGGGCCTGGCTAGTGTGAGGCTTTAGGGAACGACTGGAAGGTAGGCTAATGAAAAGCAGGGTGGTGGACAAGGTCTCCCAGGAAGAGTGGGGAGAGTGGAACAAACAGTGAAGCTTGTTCTGAGGAAAGAGGCAGAGGAGCACTAAGTAAGGGAGGGGGAAACCCATGGATGAATATGGTGCCATCAAATGCAAAGGCAGAACAGCTGATGAGAGTGCAAGATAAAGTCTAAAAAATAATCACTGAATCTGGGAATTAGGAAGTCACTGTAATTTTAGAATGCACCATTCAGCACAATAACTAAAGCAAAATCATATTTCAGTAAGTGTGCGTACACTAGATAACCTATTTTGATCCAAATAATGGAACAGTACTCTAAAAATTTGATTAAATGCGACCAGAAAGTCATCCAGCTCACCCCTTTCTGTCTTTTTAAATCCTAATGTATGATGGTAACAGATTTTGCCTTAGATTGATACAACTGAAAGCCCTAAGTTTATATGTTTTTTGCTGTGTTTTTACTTAATACTTTCTCTGGCATTGAGGATAACAGTGTTTAGAATACAAAAGGTTTCTCCTTTATGAAGGCTTCTTTCTGGGGTGAAGAGAATAAAATAAACCTCCATCTTTTATTCCTTCATTGCCTATCTTTTCTTTTAGCGTTTAATCAGACTTCAGTGAAGGGTTCTATACAAAAGAGGAACTAAATTAAGTTGATGATTAGTATATAGAGCAAACAGAGAAGTGTAGCACCCTCAAATTGAAAATATTTGTCAATTAGTCTTTAAAATCAAGACAAGCTGGGAACAATGAAGATATTAATATATGCCGAAAGGACACAGGGTAAGACTAGATCACCTTACATGGAGTTCTGTAACTTTCTGCAGCTTTCGATGTAGCTATTTGAGACCAGGTCTTGTAGTAATCATCAAATGAAATTTTAATTGGTCTGAAAATATAAATGAAAATCAGACAGTGAGAAGTAGTTTGTAAGTTTGCTTTTTAAAATTATTTTATCAGAGTGGATGGACTGTTTCAGATAACAATGTCTTGTCACAAGACATTAAACTGATTTACAGTTTCTGACAAACCTAATGTATTAATTCCTCCACTAATACACACAAATCACAAAAAAGAAAGCCTGTCTAAATCATTTTTTTAATAATAGAAGGAAATGTGCACCCATGTGTATATTATAAAATAAAAAAATATAGGTTTCAGCTATCTGCCTTTCATGACTACCTAAAAGAGGACTTCAAGGAAAGGAAGGATCATACCTAAACATTTTCTTTATTCTATAATAAACAATTTTCTTAAATGGCTATGCCAAAGTTTAGTAAAATCACCTTTATTTCTTTTTTATTATGAGGAGAAATGAAACACCAGAATTGAGATTAGTTTAATTTTGACACTGAACCTGGCCATCCTTAAAGAGGAAAGAACAACTCTTTTCCATGATTCCTGCCTGCATTGTTCCATCCTTGTGCTAATATTACTAGGTCCAAGTGGGAAAGCAAAGATTGCTATAAAGTATTAAATGGGAACTGTGAAATCATCTTTTAAATAACCACCTTTCCATTTATTTCCCCTACAAACTTAGATTGCATAGATTCTCAACATTCTATAAACAAAACATTACTTTGGGATATTTTTCAGACATGTGGAATCACCAAATGACTGGCTTAGATGTTTAAATACCAAATGTAAAAGACCTTCTGTCTGTGGTCCATTTTAAGTTCCTAGCTCTTTGGAGGAAGAAGCAACTTTTCAGTTAGAACAAGTCTGCCGGCATTAATTTTTATAGGTGTCTTACAGTAAATATTTGACCAAATTTTTAAAATAAATGAGGCAATATCTAAATGTGTTAATGCATTCATTTTTTAAAATGATAATTATACACACCTAATTTTAGACTAAGTTTTTCAAATGCGTTACTGCTTTTGCAATCACTCGTAAGGAGAAATCTGAAACTTGGTAAAGATAAATTAATCACTGCTATTATTGCTTCCAGAGCTCCAGGCAGTGCTTTCCACTAGCAAATGATATACTAAACTAACATTAATTTCCCAAAGAAATGTTTCAGCATTTGGCAATGGAAGTAACAAAATGAAAGGCTGCATTATTCCTCCTGCATGAAAAAGCTTGAGATCAATTTGCTGTCACAGATCATTTAGCAGACAACAATGACCCAAGAGGAAGGAAACTGTCAACACACTGTCTCGTGAAAAAAAAACAAACACCATCTTCAGGCACAATCGTCTTCATTGTTTTTTGTCTGTTTGACGATGACCCCTGACCCTCCCCCTTCCCAACAGTGTCCTGTTCAATTTCAAACTGTTAGTCCTCAGGGGCTTTTTTTTCTTCCCTCAGAATAATTAAAAATATTACCCTAAAAGGTATAACTTGAGTATGGTTTGAATATACAAAGCAGAATGTTTGAAGCGTTGGGGAATATTTGCATTTTCAATTTGGTAAAGGAAACAGCCTCTTAAAATGAGAGAACAGTAACTATTTTACTACTATTCAGATAAAGTGCTAAGCTTAAAGGGATATACGCAGTATAAAAAATATATGTGTTTATAGTTTCAGCCAGCAACAGGATTTTATTGAGCACTGACATTGCCATTCTGAATATGAAAAAGTAGAAGACATCATTTTAAACTGAACATCAGAGCTCATTATCCTGCTGGGAAAATAAGATGTATACCTGAAATAGTAAATAGAATAGCTTTCCATATTAACATAAAGCATCACATCATTTAACACAGACATTTGGAGACAACAATGACAGATACTTCTCTGGCAATGGCAGTAAGCAGAAAAAGTTAAAATAGGGGAGATATAACTTTGTTTTGGAGATATTAGGGAAAAGGCCACTTGGGATGTGGACCACCTGGAACCAAGAAAGAGACCAGGGGAACATTATTAGCAACAAATAGCTCAGATGGAAAGAAGCATGGCGTATGCATGTGTACAGACAGAAGATGTTGGGGAAAGAGATGATAGTAATAAGAACTGACTACAGTGGAGAGTTCCAATTTCAGAGGCATTGGAATTTGATAAAATAGGTATAATTGGGCCATGCAGGGTCTTCAGATTTAGGCAGAGAATGGATTAGAGTTGATTCAGTAATCTTGATTTATTAGGTGATAGAGCAGCAATCTGAAGTTCTCAAATAAGGCAAGCAAATGATGAAATCAGTGTGTAAGAGGTTGTTTTTTTTTCTGGCATTAGTATGCAGGGTGGGTTATGTGGGATATTAAATGCTGGGGACGAGTTAAGAAACAAATGTAAGAATTCAGGCAAGAGATAGGAAGAGCTAATACAAGGGTGGGAGCAAAGACTATGAAGGGGAGATGAATCAATGGTAAAGAATGGACTGGACTGGTTGCCTGATACGGTGTGAAAGGTGAAGGAATTTGAGGGTCAAATATTCTCCTAAAGCCTGGAAGACCAGTTAGTTTTGCTATTAATAGAGCGCGTCTAGAGAAACTGAAGTTAAAATATGAGTTTAATTTTAAACACAGGTTTTAGGTGATGACCTTTAGGAGTGTGATTGAGAAATTGAGACTGGAAATAAGAGATTTAGGTCAAATCAACATAAAGGTTGATAGATGACGCCATTAGGGAAAACAAACTCCAAAAGAGTAATTAAGTGTTTAGAAAAGAAAGAGCAGAAGCCAACTCGTAGTTAAGAAAGCCAGTGAAGAAAACGAAAGGATAATTAGGGGAGAAGAGAATTGTGGTAGTGATATTTCAGGGAAGCAACATCTGAGTCATAACAAAGCCTAATGAATAACCCCCTACATGTCTCTGGGTATATAGACCTGTAGTATCATGATTAAGACAATAGGCTCTGGAACCACCTGGTTTGGGCGAAAGCATTCTGTCACTATGACTTATTAGCTGGGTAAGTCTGGGCAAACTCTTTAACCCCTTCACTCCTGTTGCCTCAACTATGAAATTAAGAGAGAGAATTTCTCCTGTGTTTCTTTTGAGCATTCAACAAAATCACCCATGGAAAAAGCCAAGTATGGGGTATAACACCCCATAGTAAGTGGTGTCAGCTGGTCTCCTGAACTGACTCAGATAAGTTCCTTATCATTTCTCAGCTACAAACTCAAAACGGCTTTCTAATTGTTTTTCTATCTCAGCCTCTTCCTATTCCAGGTTATCAGGCTATGCTATCACAGAATATCTCCCTATTCTAGGTTATCAGGTTATGTGTCTTTGAAAACCACATTGGGTTATCTAATTCTATAGAATGGGATCTAAACACTTCCACATAGAACTCAACATTCTTCACCATCAAGCCACTTCAAACCTTTACTTCCACCATCCATTCACACATCCCGAGGCACCATCATGTGGAACTTCCTAATGACACTAAGTGCACCATATTACTCTATTTCTGGATCCGAGCAAGCAGTTCTAGCTAGATCCTTTGCTCTCTGTGCGACTCTTACTTATCAAGGTTCCAATCCAATAAAAATATTATGTATATAAAAATTGTCACAGTGGACATTGTGGTCACCCCCCAAGCCCCAATAACTAGTCCATTCCTTTCCCATTTTGTATAGGCCACTCGGTCTGATAGAACTGACTTCACCCCTGGCTCTAATTCAGGACTTGAGGAATTTGGGGCTGTCCAACAATGGTGACTCTTTAGGCACAAGAACCTGACCTAAAAAGATCCAATCAGATTGAAATGTATTCTAATATTCTAGCACATCTTTTTTTTTTTCATTTAAACACTTTTCTTATTGATTTTAATTTATTGTGTTTACATAGATTTTAGTGTCGCCACCAAGGTTTCCCCCTCTCCTCCGTATTCCCCTCAACATCTCCCTTGCTCCCCTCCCCACAGCGTCCTTCCCCCCTTCCTTTCAGGTTTATCTCATCCTGTCATCCCCTTTCCCTCTGTCCTCTTTTCCTCTGGTCCCTTTGATCTCTCCTCTGTCTCAATTCCATTCCTCAGTTCACATTGTTTATTGGATTCCTCAAATGAGTGAGGTCATAAGATATTTTTCTTTTTCTGCCTGGCTTATTTCACTTAACATAATGGTTTCCAGGTCCATCCATGTTGTTGCAAAAGGTAAGATTTCCTTCTTTTTCATGGCTCCATAGTATTCCATTATATATATATATATGTACCACAGCTTTTTAATCCACTCCTCCACTGACGGACACTTGGGCTATTTCCGGATCTTCGTTATTGTGAACAATGCTGCCATAAACATGGGGGTGCATTTCTCCTTTTGGAACAGTGCTGTGGTGTTCTTGGAATATATTCCTAAAACTGGGATGGCTGGGTCAAAAGGCAGTTTGATTTTTAATTTTTTGAGGAATCTCCATACTGTTTTCCACAGTGGCCGCACCAGTCTGCATTCCCACCAGTAGTGCAGGAGGGCTCCCTTTTCTCCGCACTGTTTTGTTGATTAGCCCCATTCTTACTGGTGGGAGGTAATATCTCATTGTGGTTTTAATTTGCATTTCTCTAAAGATTAGTGATGGTGAGCATTTTTTCATATGCCTATTGGCCATCTGTATGTCCTCTTTGGAGAAGTGTCCATTCTTTTCCCCATTTTTGATTGGATTATCTTCCTGGTGTTGATATTTACAAGTTCTTTATAAATTTTGGTTGTTAACCCCTTATCAGACATATTGTTAAATATGTTCTCCCATTGTGTAGTTTGTCTTTTTATTTTGTTCATATTGTCTTTAGCTGTGCAAAAGCTTTTTAGTTTGATACAGTCCCATTTGTTTATCCTGTCTTTTATTTCACTTGCCCATGGAGATAAATCAGCAAATATATTGCTGCGAGAGATGTCAGAGAGCTACTGCCTATGTTTTCTTCTAAGATGCTTATGGTTTCACAGCTTACATTCAAGTCTTTTATCCATTTTGAGTTTATTTTTGTGAATGGTGTAAGTTGGTGGTCTAGTTTCATTTTTTTGCAGGTAGCTGTCCAATTTTGCCAACAACATTTGTTGAAGAGGCTGTCTTTACTCCATTGAATGCTCTTACCTCCTTTGTCAAATATCAGTTGTCAATAAAGCTGTGGGTTTATTTCTGGGTTCTCTGTTCTGTTCCATTGATCTATATGCCTGTTCTTATGCCAGTAGCAGGCTGTTTTGAGTACAATGGCCTTGTAGTATAACTTGTTATCAGGAAGTGTGATACCTCTCACTTTATTCTTTCATTTCAATATTGCTGAGGTTATTCGTGTTCTTTTTTGGTTCCATATAAATTTTTGGAATATGTGTTCTATATCTTTGAATTAAGTCATTGGTATTTTAATCGATATTGCATTGAATTTATAAATTGCTTTGGGTAATATAGACATTTTAATGATGTTTATGATTCCTATCCATGAACATGGTATCTGTTTCCACTTGTTTGTATCTTCCTTGATTTCTTTTATCAATGTTTTATAATTTTCTGAGTACAAGTCTTTAATCTCCTTGTTTAAATTTACTCCTAGGTACTTTATTTTTTTTGTTGCAATAGTGAAGTGGATTATTTCCTTAATTTCTCTTTCTGACAGTTCATTGTTAGTGTATAAAAATGCCTCTGATTTCTTGATTTCTGAATATTAATTTTATATCCTGCCACCTTGCTGGATTCATTTATCAGATCCAGAAGTTTTTTGACTGCGACTTTAGGGTTTTCTATATACAATATCATATCATCTGCAAATAATGATAGTTTTACTTCTTCTTTTTCAATTTAGATGCCATTTATTTCTTCTTGTTGTCTGATTGCTGTGGCTAGGACTTCCAGAACTATGTTGAATAAGAGTGGTAAAAGGGGGCACCAATGCCTAGTTCCTGATCTTAAGGAGATTGATTTTCATTTTTGCCCATTGAGTATGATGTTGGCTGTGGGTTTGTAATAGATGACCTTTATCATGTCGAGGTATGTTCCATGTATTTCCACTTTGCTGAGAGTTTTGATCATGAATGGGTGCTGGATTTTATCAAATGCTTTTTCTGCATCTATTGAAATTATCATATGGTTTTTCTCCTTCCTTTTGTTTATGTGATGAATCACATTGATTGATTTGCCAATATTGTACCAGCCTTGCCTCCCTAGAATAAATCCCACTTGATCATGATGTATGATATTTTTCATATATTGCTGGATCTGGTTGGCTAATATTTTGTTGAGGATCTTAGCATCTAGATTCATCAGGGATATTGGCCTATAATTTTCTTTTTTTGTGTTGTCTTGCCTGGTTTCAGAATCAGAATTATGCTTTCCTCATAAAAGGAGCTTGGAAGTCTTCCTTCCTCTTGAGTTTTTTGAAGTAGCTTGTGAAGGATAGAGTTAGTTCTTTGAATATTTGGTAGAATTCACCAGTGAAGCCATCTGGCTGAGGACTTTTGTTTCTTGGAAGTTTTTTGATAACTGTTTCAAACTCATTTATTGTAATTGGTCTGTTTAGGTTTTTTATTCTTTCAGATTGATTGTTAAAAAATTTTATGTTTCAAGGAATTTGTCCATTTTATCTAGGTTGTCTAATTTTTTGGCGTACAGTTCTTCATAGTATTTTCTTACAATCTTTTGTATTTCTGTTATGTCAGTTGTTATTTCTCCATTCTCATTTGTAATTTTATTTATTTGAGTCCTCTCTCTTTTTTTCTTGGTGAGTCTGGTTAAAGGTTCATCGATCTTGTTTACCTTCTCAAAGAACCAGCTCCTGGTTTCATTGATCCTCTGTATTGTTTCTTTAGCTTCTATGTCATTTATTTCCGCTGATGTTTATTATTTTCTTCCTTCTACTACCTCTGGGTTTTACTTGCTGTTCTTTTTCTAGTTCTTTTAGATGCAGGGTTAAGTTGTTTATTTGAGGTATGCCTTCTTAAGGTATGCCTGTAATGCTATGAACTTCCCTCTCAGTACTGCTTTTTTGCTATGTCCCATAAATTTTGAGTTATTATATGCTCATTATCATTCATTTCTAGGAATTTCTTTATTTCTTCTTTGATCTCATTGTTAACCCATTCATTATTTAATAACATGCTATTTAGTTTTCAAGTGTTTGAGTATTTTTCAATTTTTCTGTTGTGGTTGATTTCTAGTTTCATGCCATTGTGATCAGAGAAAGTGCTTGATATAATTTCAGTCTTCTTAAATTTGTTGAGACCACTTTTGTGCCCTAACATGTGGTCTATCCTAGAGAATGTACCATGAGCACTTGAAAAGAATGTATATGCTGCTGTTTTACAGTGAAAGGTTCTGAAGATATCTATTAAATCCAGTTGATCTAGTGTATCTTTTAAGTCTGCTGTTTGTTAATTTTCTTTCTTGAGGATCTATCTAGTGATGTTAGTGTGGTATTGAAATCTCCTACTATTATAGTATTCCTGTTGATTTCACCCTTTATATCTATCAAAGTCTGCTTTATATATTTAGGTGCTCCTATATTAGGATATTTATAATGGTTATATCTTCTGGTTGGATTGCTCCCTTTATCATTATGTAGTGACCTTCTTTATCTCTTACTATAGTCTTTGTTTTAAAGTCCATTTTGTCTGATATAAGTATTGTTACCCCACCTTTTTCTTCATTTCCATTTGCATGAAATATTTTTTTCCATCCTCAGTCTATGTGAATTCCATACCTTCAGTCTATGTGAATCTTTTGTTTTAAGGTGTGTCTCTTGTAGATAGCATATGTATGGGTCCTGTTTTCTTATCCATGCAGCTACCCTATGTCTTTTGATTGGATCATTTAATCCATTTACATTTAAGGTTATTATTGATATTTAATTGTTTATTGCCATTTTATTTTTTAAAGCTATATTCTTTTTTTACTATATGCTTTTCCCCCTTTGATCTGTTTACAACAGGTCCCTTAACGTTTACATTTCTTGCAGCATTAATTTGGTTGTAATGAATTCCTTGAGGGTTTTTTTGTGGGTTTTTTTTTTTTTTTGTCTGGGAAGCTTTTATTTCTCCTTCAATTTTAAACAATAGCCTTGCTTGATAAAGTAGTCTTGGTTGTAGGCTCTTGTTCTGCATTACTTTGAATATTTCTTGGCATTCCCTTTTGGGCTCAAGTGTTTCTGTTGAGACATCAGATGTCATTTTTATGAGGGCTTCTTTGGAGGTAATAGCCTTTTTTTCTCTATAAGCTTTTAATATTTTCTCTTTATCTCTTAGCTTTGGTATTTTAATTATGATGTGTCTTGGTGTAGATTTCTTTGGCTTTCTCTTTAATAGAATTCTCTTTGCTTCTTGAACTTGTATGACTTTTCCCTGCTTCATTTTAGGGAAGTTTTCAGCTATGATTTGATTGAACAAAGTCTCTATCCCTTGTTCTTTCTCTTCTTCTTTAGGAACCCCTATGATGCGGATGTTATTTCTTTCATGTTGTCACATAGCTCTCTTAAAGTTTCCTCAGACTTTTTGAGTCTTTTCTTTTTGCTGTTCTGCTTTCATTTTTTCGTTTATCTTGTCATCTAACTCGCTGATTCAATCCTCAGCTTCACCCATCCTGCTTTTAATTTCTTCCATTGTGGACTTAATTTCTGATATTAGATTTGTCATTTCTGACTGATTCTTTTTTATTATTCAATGTCCCTCTTTATACTTGCTATCTCTTTATTTAGGTGTTCATTATATCCATCTATTGTTATTCTAAGATCTTTGAGCATCCTAACAATCATTATTTTCAACTCTGCATCTGGTAACTTGGTTATATCTGACTCATTGAAGTCCTTTTCTGGGGATTTCTCTTGATCTATTTGGGTTGCATTTCTCTGCTTTCCCATTTTGTTTGTGTATAAGAAGAGTGTTGCCACTGAAGTCCAATGGGTGTGGCCTCTGTGTTCCCTAGGTGTGTTCTGTCTGGAGGCCTGCCACTCCCTCTGCCACTGTCTCAGGCATTTGGGAATGGGAGTTGCTGGCACCAGCCCTCTGCAGCAGTCACTGCGGTTTCTGCCTGTCCTCCACAGGAGGGGCTGTGTTCAGGTGCCTGGGTTTACAAGCCTCGTCCAGCCTCGGCCTTCAGACTGCTTCCACAGGTGGGGCTGCACACCATGCCGGAGCCGCAAGCCTCAGCACCAGGGCAGGGATGCATGCCTGTGCTCAGCCGCAGGTCTCCGCCTGTTCCCTGGTTTTCGCCCTGCCCCTGTGGGTGGAGCTGCACTCGCATGCCAGCCGCAAGCCCTGGGTCTGCAGGCCAGGTGGGACTGCGTGCCCGCGCTCAGCCGCAGGTCTCTGTAGTTCCCTAGCTTTTGCCTTTCCCCTGTAGGCAGGATTGCAGGTGCGACCCCTCTTGCTCACCCGGCCCACAGCCTGGATGGACCACTTTTGCATGCCCTTTCTGCCCCTGCTGGGTGAGACTGAGCTCACACCAGGCCTCAGTCATGGCCAGCCCAGCTTCAGCCCCTCCCAACAGGACCATGCTTCTGCATCCTACTGCTGCCCATTCTCCAGTGAGCCCTCAGCAGTGTGGGTGTGGGTGCTGCAGCTCAGACCCTAGCACTCAATACTGTATTCCTGAAGGCTCCCTCCGTCTAAGGGACTCTGCTCTGAGTGCCATGGGAGAGCTTGTTTGGCTGGTGTCCTGTTTCCCTTTGCTGGCATTGCTAATTCCAGGGGAAATAATTCACTTTAGATTTGGGGGATGACTCAGCCCAGGGGTTAGGGTGGCTGTCCCTCAAAGTGTTTCTTCCTGTGCCTCCTAGATTACACTCTCTTCCCGCTGCTCTGGTCCTCTCATCTCTCCCCATCCCCCGGTGCCCCAGGTGGGTGGTTGTGAGAGAGGTTTTCTGCGCTGTCCCTTTAAGAAGAATCCTGGGTCAGAGAAATCTGTCTCTTTCTCACAAACAGTATTCTGACTTGTTTTGCAGCTAAATTCTGTCCATATGCTTCTTCTAGGTTCTGGGGCTGCAGGCTGGGGCTTTGTTCCTGGGGCCCAGAACCCTCCCTTCTTTGCTAAACTCGCTTCCCACCACGCGAGTCCCTCCGGTCTGCTGTTCACTTCCAGGAGCTGGGCAGCCCTCTCCACATTTCTGCTTTTCCTACCAGTCTCAGTGTGGCTTCTTCAGTGTTCCTTAGTTAAAGAGTCCTTTTAGTTTAGTCCAAAGTTGGTTTTTCCAGATGATGATTTTTAAAATTAAGTTGTAATCCATTTTGGTTCTGGGAGGTGGAAGTTGGTATGTCCGCCTACTTCATCGCCATCTTGCCGCCCCCTCTAGGACATCTTGATATCTAGGAGTGTCAATACTCTCTGTTCTTTTTCATGATTGCCTTACTATTCTAAATCCTTTGAATTCTAGACAGTTTAGAACCACTCTGTTACAATTTCCCAAAAAATACTGCTGAGATTTTTATTGAGATTGAATTGAATCTATAGATTCATTTGAGAATAATTGGCATTATAATAATATTGACTCATTCCTAGTCACAAACATTGTATGTCTCTATTTCTTGAGGTCTTTAAAATTTACCCCCAGATTTATTTTGCAGTTTTAAGTATAGTTGTCTTAGTCATCTTTGTTAAAATTTTTTTTGTTGTAATGGTAATTTTAAATTTTCACTTTCGTTGTGTTGATTGCTAATATATAAAAACATAGTTGATTTTTTAATGTTCATCTTATATCCAGAGTTATTGTTGATTTCACTTATTTTCAAGTTGTGCATATTCATTTGGATTTTGCTATGTAAATAATCCTATTATCTGTGAATAAACATAATTTACTTCATTCATTCCAAACTTTATAACTTATTTCTTGTCCTTGCCTCACTGAACTGGCTAGGACCTCCAGTACAGTGTTGAACAGAAGTGGTGATAATGGGCATACTTGTTTTGTTTCTAAACTTGGGAGAACAAAGCATTCAACGTTTCCCATTTAAGCATGAGGCTGGCTGTTGGATTTTGTAAATTCCCTTTCTTTGAATAAGGAAATGATCTTCCATTTCTAGTTTGCTGAGAATGCTGATCATAAATGAGTGTTAAATTTTAGCAAATATGTTTTCTGCATTTTTATAGTTTTTCTGGATCATTTTATAGTTTTTTCTGTTATTTGGTTAACATGGTGAGTTACACTGATTGATTTTCAAATTTTAACCAATCTGGATTTCCTGAAATCAAGCCCACTTAATCATGATGTATTTATAACTTTTTATATATCAGTGTATTCAATTTGCTAATATTTTGATTAGATTTTATGTCTGTTTATGAGAGATATTACTCTATAATTTTTCTTTTGTGTAAGAATCTTCTCATATTTTAGAATCAGAGTTTGAAAGTTTAGAAGTATACCCATTTTCTCTCATCACCAAAAAAAAGTTTTTTAATACCTTTTTTCAATTTTTTTAAAAAAGTTAAGTAACTTTAGGTTTTCAATAAAAGAGTTGTAATGATATTTGACTACTTGTTAAAAATCAACTTAAGTATAATTTGCATTCAGTAAAATGTATATTTTAAGCATACAGATTGATGACTTTTTACAAAAGACTACATTTGTATAGCTATAAGCTCAAATAAGATATAGAATATTTTCATCATTTGAAAAGTTCCCTACAGCCCCTTCTCAGTCAATCTCCCTTGACACTCTGGGAATTACTGACCCCATTTCTATCATTATAGATTAATTTTTTCTGTCTTAAAACTTCATATAAATTGAATCAGATAGGCCCTGGCCGGGTGGCTCAGCAGTAAACTGTCGGCCTGGCATGTGGAAGTCCTGGGTTCGATTACCGGTCAGGGCATACAGGAGAAGTAACCATCTGCTTCTCCACCACTACCCACTTATTTCTCTCTCCTCCCCTCTTCTCCCACAGCCATGGCTTGAATGGTTCGAGCAAGTTGGCCCTTGGTGCTGAGGATGGCTCCATGGCCTCGCCTCAGGCACTAAAATGGCTCTGCTCGAGCAATGGAACAGTGGCCCCAGATGGGCAGAGCATCGCCCCCAAGTGGGCTTGCTCAGTGGATCCCAGTCAGGGCACATGCAGGAGTTTGTCTCTCTGCCTCCCTGCCTCTCTGCCTCTCACTTAATAAAATTTAAAAAAATAAAAAATAAATTGAATCATATGGCATATACTACCTTGATTACTTTGGTTTTTTTAATATCCTAATTTTTTTAATATTCTTGATTACTCTGGTTTTTAAAATAATATCTGCATTATTATTCTATACTGTCATATGCATCAACAGTTCATTTATGAATATAACAATTAATTTATATATTCAAATGGTGAACTTATGAATATAAGTTCCATTTATGAATATAACACATTTATTTATTCATCTGGTGATGGACATTTTAGTTGTTTCCAGTTTGGGATATTATGAATAAAGCTCCCATGAACATATGTGTACAATTCTCTTTGTAATATATATTTTAATTTCTCTAACGTAAGTATTTAGGAGTGGAATTGCTGGATCACAGGGTAGGTGAATGTTTGACATTATGAGAAACTGCTAAACTGTGTCCCAAACTGGTTTTGGCCATGTTGAATGGTGCAAGGATGTGTGCAGTGGTTGTGGGGTGCTCCCATGGCTCTGCACCCTGACCCACAACTGGGATAGTTAGCTCTATACAGTGGTGTGCTCTCCCAATCTCCCCCATCTCAGTAAATGACAGCAGTACCCACCCGGTTCAAACCAAAATCTGCTAGTAATTCTTTTTATTTTTAATTGATTTTAATTTATTGTGTTTACATAGATTCTAGTGTTGCCCCGAATGCATCCCCCTCCCCTTTTGATTCCACTTTTCTCTCATATCCTTCATCTAATCAAACTAAGTCTTAAACCCATCCACTTTTCTCCCTCTCCACATCTATGCCCTCAAACCTAGCCCAAACCACCATCATCTTCCCTCCTCATCCCACATCTACTCAAGTAACCTAATACTTCTCCTTACTTCCACCTTAGATTCTTCACAATCTATTGTCCACACAGCAGTTAAAATAATCCTTTTTAGATGTAAATCTGATTGTGTCTTTCCCCTTTCTTACAGCTGTCCAACTGTGTCTCAATTCCCATCCAAATTCCTTACCTGGTTTATAAAGCCCTCAATGACACAGCCCTTCCCCCTTCTCTCACCTCACTGCCTACCCCTCTCCTCTTCCTCCTTGCTATGTTTCAACTGCAGTGCCTTTCTTTCTGACCCTCCAGCACACCAGGCTCACATGCAATTCAGGGTCTGTACACTAGTTATTTCCTCTGCCTAGAATGTTAGCATGCCTATATCATTCTCTCCCCATTCACTCCACTTTCTCCCTTTCCATTTCACAAATTTTGATTTTCCAAGATAATACCCTCTCCAAATTTATCGCATCCTGATTCTTGAGTTACTTCCGACCCAACTTTCCTCACCTTTAGAGCCAGTCACGAAAACCTAAGCTGAAGCAACATTATTTCAACTCTAGTTAATTGACTGTTTTTTACATCTGATTGTCAAATTCAGGCTGATGGAAATGTTCAAGAAATGCTGCAGATCAGAGACTACTGATCTATACCTTATTCATGTGTTCAAGGCTGAATTGATGTCATATTATCGGGTTGTCTCCTAAAAGATACATGGCTTCAACCCTAATTCTCACCATTTTCCTCTAGAACCTATCTTCCCCTAAACTGCTTGGATTTTTTGCTGTCTATAGTGGTTGTGCTCATTATGTTCATGATATGTTTATTTTTAACCATAAAAAATAAACTTTCAAAGAATAGGCTAGTTCACATAGCTTTCAATATTAATTCAATAGTCTGGAATTCAGTAATTTTCCACATTCTTCCTGAAAACATTTAAAATATATTTTAAGGGAAAAGATATCTACTTCCTTTTTTTAAGTTAAAAAATAATTATTCAGGCCCTGGCCAGTTGGCTTAGTGGTAGAGTGTTGGCACAGAATGTGGAAGTCCCGGGTTCACTTTCTGATCAGGGCACAGAGAAGTGACCATCTGCTTCTCCCTCCCTCTTCCCATCTCTTTCTCTCTCTCTCTCCCCTGCTTCCCCTCCTGCAGCCATGGCTCAAACCATTCAAGTGAAGTTGGCCCCGGGCACTGAGGATGGCTCCATGGCCGTTGCCTCAGGTGTAAAATAATTCAGTTGCAGAGCAACAGAGCTGCGGCCCAGCCGGGCAGAGCATTACCTAGTAGGAGCTTTCCAGGTGGATCCTGGTTGTGGTGCATGCAGTAGTCTGTCTCTGCTTCCCCACCTCTCAATTAAATAATAATAATAATAATAAATAATAATTCAGTTATGAAAGACAATGTTTAAACACATAGTCCTTATAGTAAATAAGTTGACATAGAATTGTATGAAGAAAAATTTACCTGATAAATTTATCTGAGTCTTTAGACAACTCAGAGCTGTCATCTTGCACTGTAAAAAAAAGAAAGAAAAATAGGATTCTGGTTTACTTGGAATATTGAATACAGAGCTTTACATGTACTCTTCTCAAAGCCTCAATAAAATTGTAATAAAGAAACAAAACTAGGGTATAAAACCTCAAGGAGAGAAAAAGAAAGATGGCAAGAAAATGTTTCAAGACAGAAAACAGATGTCAAGTGGTAACTGTCTTAGCAGCCACAAAAATTTGAAACCTAACTATATGATGAGGGCAGGGCAATAAAAAGCAAGCAGATTTACACTTCAGAATTTAAGAAACATTTCAGAAATTGGAGGTACCAGATATTTCTGAAAGGTGAGAGATATAGCACAGTCACCCAAGATTTATACCCTCATCCTGGGCAACCAGGTTCACCACTGCCCAGGTGGGTGGTTAATCTCTGGGGGGACTGAGTCAGAGAGACTTAAAACAAGAAGAGACCGGGCACAGAGTAGAAGAAGAGTGTGGTAAGAGACGAATAGTAGTGGATAAAGCAAATAAATCATATTGAATAGATGAGATTCCTACTCATTCCCCTTGTCTAGCTCCCAAAGTATAAGCAGCTAGTATCTCTCTCCAGGAAGAAATGGAGTGTTTATCTCAGGGGAAATAGTCAAACCTAACTAATAGTATCCTCCAATGAATAATCTTATAATGAAACAAAAGTGTCAACAAGTCCAGTCTGCATTTAAATATTTCCAATCCTCTTAGTGATTGATTTCCTTCCATTCATCATATGTCCATCATATGGGTAGTCAAAGATCATTAGACATTTGAGTAAAGTCATGAGAGATAACCACCAAAACAAATAAATAGAAAGAAAAAGAATAGAAACATACTTTCTGAAATTTTTCTAGACTATAGAACACAAAACAAAGAGATGGATAGGAGAAAATAGATTTTTTTTTTGGAAAAATTAGAGGATCTGTAGATCCCCTATCCAAATATCTGGATATTTAAAAGGAAGAACAGAGAAAATAAAGGGGAAATACATTATAGGAGAAATTACATAAGAAAAATTTCTAGGGCTAAAGGATTAGAGTTTTTAAAATGAGATTTAAATAGCTTATCAAATGCCTTACATATGAATGAGGAGGAAAAAACAAAAACAAACAAAAAACTACACCATGAAACAGTATCAAAAAATTTCAGATCACTGAAAATAAAAAGAAGATTTTAAAAGCTTCCAGAAAGAAAATATATTATGTGTGAAAAACCGGACATCTGAATGAAAACAGGCTTTTCGTGAGCAACACTAAAAACAAGAAGACAACAGGATGTTTACAATTCTGGAAGAAAATTATTTTCAAACTAAAATATAATCAGTTTTAAATTGTGATCACATGAGAGTGAGATAAAATACATTTTTAGGCTTGCAAAGTCCAAAGAGATTTAGCTGTCACGGACCAGGAAGTTCCTAGATGTACTCCAACAAAATGAGGGAGCAAACCCAGCAAGAGGAAAATATGGGATCAAGCAGGACCTTCAATCCAAAGAGCAGCCAAGACATCCATCCCAGGACACCTGAGAGAGAGCTGCCAGGCTAGAACTGGAGGAGGAGGGAGTGTCCCAGGACAGAAGTCTCTAAGGGAAATGCACCCGATTGAGTGTCCAGGAGTTGTTTTTACAGCTTTGTCTGAAAGTTTAGGGGAAGAATAGACGATAGATATATAAAAACAAACAAGGGAGTGAAAAATTGGACCATCTGTACAAGAAAAGCGAAACAATCATGATTGCTCATCTGTGACAAATATTTACTAAGTCATATTAATGTAACCGAACTATACGATATTAGGAGCTTAGAGGACAAAGTGGGTGGAAATGGCAGTATACAAGCTAAATCTTTATGTTTCAGGAGAAGCCTATATGGAATGTCAAAAACAAAAAACTCCAGGATTATGAGTATAAACTTAGAAATACATGGTAAATTGGGGAAGAAACAGCTAAATGTCTTAAAAACTATTGATACGTTGTGGGGGTGTGGAAGGCACTTGGTGATAAACGGTGTGGGCTTCCCAAGATCTGCTATTTTCATTAAAAACCAATTTGAATTATTTGTCCTTTAAAGCTATAAACGTATGTTTATTTTATAGGAAATAAAGACAACATTTTTAGTTAAAACAAGCCATGTAGAGACTTTGCTAAAATGTTCCTAGACTATCTGGTGCAATGAAATATACACAGGAAAAAAGAGGTTTGTAACTCCAGCAAATAGATACACACACACAATCCTGTTAAACTCGGGCTTTCCTATCTCCTGCCATCTGTAAATAATACGATAGCTGTAATAACACTGGAATCCTCAACAACAAAACAGGGTCTGAGTGATGGTGCGAAAGCTCGTGTTCGTCAATGAGTAAGCTGTGCTCCTGGACTAAATTTTTTTCCTCTGACAACCAGAAAGTACCCCCCACCCAGGGGAAGGGATATTCCTATACATAACAATAACAAAAAGTACTCTCTCTAAGAAGAAAATAAACCAAAACTTGAAATCCTATGAGGATAAAAAAAAAACAAAAAAACTGAACACATTGGAAGCATGAATTGAAGAAGATCAAATGCTTATCACGTCTTCCGAACCACAAGGAGAAAGAGATAGATGTATTTGCAAAATTATCAGGATTTTTAAAAGTATATAATATAAAGCAGTATTATAATTTTTCTAATATTTCTATAATTCTTCTCTAATCTTATATTACGACTTTGTCATAATATCTCATTATATTATAGTTTATTTAGATAAGCATCTGAAACTTACTAGCATGATCCTCCTTTATTTAACAAAAGCTACAGAAATATACACAAGAGAAAAATTATTATCTCAGGCTTGGCTACCATTACTCAGTTTTACTATTTTTACACTCTTGTTTTCTCTTTCAATCAAAGATTTTTAAAAATTATATGAACCCTATGTTTTAAAATATCAAACCAACATAAAAAACAGAAGATAAATATTATTTGACCACATAACCAAATAGAAATAAAAATTTGCTTGACCATATAACCACATAGAAATAAAAGTGTGCTAAGACAGCCTGGAAAAGGGGGATTTATGAGCTTATGTGAAATATCTTCATAACAAATTGGAAAATAAGTAGCAATACTCCAACTATAGGTGGCAAAATAGGTGATATGAATTGTCTCCTTCCAGACCTTTTCTTCTCCCTCCCCCAAGTTTTATAAGTTAACTGAAGTAGAGATTGGAAAGTGCTTGAAAAATCCCCTTGTCCAAATCTGGACATTGTGTAAGAAAGTCTTTGACAACATCCCTGAGAAATAGTCATTAAACTCAACTAAATGAACACTAGGTATAAAAGTATACCTTTTGTGATGGAGAGTTTTACTACTTGCCGATGTGGTCAAATCCACTTTTAGGCAATTTAGATTGTTAGAAAATTCCTCCTCATGTTTGGCCAGCTGGGGCCTGGAAGGACTTTCCCATTAGGGATGGTAAACCCTGGTGGCATTGGTTTCTATGAAAAATCAGTTAGGCAATCAACTGTCTATAGAATTTATTGTTTCAAACTGGAACACAGAATGAGATACTAGAAATAATTATACCAAGACTGTTCCAGGCAGTCTGGTGTATTTGAGCACCCAGCCTTATAAGCAAGGGAGACAGGTTCCGGACCCCCAAAGAAGCTGTCAGGATATGGGAAGGTCATTG
Organism: Saccopteryx bilineata; assembly: GCF_036850765.1. Lineage (NCBI taxonomy): Eukaryota > Metazoa > Chordata > Mammalia > Chiroptera > Emballonuridae > Saccopteryx > Saccopteryx bilineata. Next base: position 237,662,244 of record NC_089492.1, read on the forward strand.
GGACCTCCACTAATTTATTGGGTTTGAGCTCAGAGCTTGGTGCGTTCTTGTCAACATTCTGAAGAAAACAACTAGCTGTTCAGGTGAGGTAAACATGTCAGGGAAAGTTTGGGGAATGAGAGGCATTTGCATGTCTAGCTTAGGCTTTGGAATTAGTTTCAGAACACTGATTATGAGGGAAAAGTCCACAGTGTATTCAAGGTATATTCGGGAACAAGGCAGTGCCATGCCTGCAACTTCTGGACTTCAGTGGCTACAACCAGCTGGCCTCATGAAGGTATGACTGACTCATAGATTCAACATTAGTCTTACTTTAGGTTTCTGGAATAGAAAAGACATTTCCTTTTTCTATAAGAAGTCCCTTCAAATATTTGAAAACAGCTTTTACAACTGCCTTTTATCTTTTCTTCTTTTAGCTAAATACATATAGTTTCCTCAGCCATGGGAAACGCAATGTTCCAAATTGAGTTTACTGGTATTCCCATGAGGGCAAAACAGAGTAAAATTATCATCTAAAACATGCTCAGTAGAAGGTTACCTTCTATTATTGGTTCATATTAAGCTTTTGATGAAAAAGATTGCCAAGAATTTTTTCATAGAAGAGAGTTCTGCTATCAAGTCAGATCTCTTCAATTCTGCACTTGGAAGTTTTAATTCTTTGATCCTAAACAAATGCCTTTATGCTCATCCCATTAAACTTGGAGGTGCAGGGCAAGTGGAAAGGCCTAGGTTGGACCTGTGGCTCTGCAGTTTGTCCTCTGTGACCCTGGGCTTAACCATTGATCCTTAGCTTCCTCACTAGGAAGAAGCTGAAGATCAGATGAGTAAACATATGTGAAAGAAATTTGTCAATCATGAAGTAAAACCATGATCTAAGTTTATGTATATTTTTTCATTTATTCATTCTACAATATTTTCCCCATACCTACAACCAGACATTGCCTTGGGTACTGTGAATATAGTTCTAGCTTAAAATGGATGCTTACAGGCCCTGGCCGGTTGGCACGTCGGCCTGGTGTGCGGGAGTCCCGGGTTTGATTCCCAGCCAGGGCACACAGGAGAAGCGCCCATCTGCTTCTCCACCCCTCCCCTTCTCCTTCCTCTCTGTCTCTCTCTTCCCCTCCCGCAGCCAAGGCTCCACTGGAGTTTGCCCGGGTGCTGAGGATGGCTCTGTGGCCTCTGCCTCAGGCGCTAGAATGGCTCTGATTATGGCAGAGTGATGCCCCAGATGGGCAGAGCATCGCCCCCTGGTGGGCATGCCAGGTGGATCCCAGTTGGGCACATGCGGGAGTCTGTCTGACTGCCTCCCCGTTTCCAGCTTCAGATAAAATGGATGCCTACAGAGAGGATACAGTTAGCTGCTGCTTAAGTTTGTCATTTACATAATTAATTAAGTGTTCCAGTTTTGTGTTATCTAACAATCTAATTATTTCTTTGCATTTTCTAGATTGCTTTATTACTATATTAATATACATGACAGAGGATTCTTGTGCAGCACTCTCATACAGACTTTTTTTCCAAGGGTAATTCTCACTGGATACAGTCTTTCACAGAGAACCTCATAGTGGCATACTACCATCTAATTTAGAGTGAACCAGTTTTCTACATTGTCTTCATTTCCCACCCATAACAGCTGTCTCTGCTGTATCACAGAATCCTTTCTCCAGGGAGCTGCAGAAAGCCATTTTCTTTGTGGTCTCCTAGGACCTAGGCTAGACTCCCCGCACAGCTGAGGTGGCAAGTGAGCTGATAACTATATACTGTCTTGGATTTCCACATATTTTACCAATGTAAATAAAGAATGTAGCAAAAACCTGCCCTGGCTAGGTCTCCATTGGTGAGAGTGTCATCCCGATATGCCAAGGTTGTGGGTTTGATCCCCAGTCAGGGCACATACTAGATCAACCAATGCATGCATGCATAAGTGGAACAAACAGATGTTTCTCTCTCTCTCTCTCCCTTCCTTTTTCTCTAAAATCAATCAATAAATTAAAAAAAAATTCTTTAAAAGAATGTAGCAAAAACCTGCCAAAGTTATGTTGCTTATTTGCAATTCGGCAATTTGGGCAGCTTTTCTTTTTTTTTTTTTCTGAAGCTGGAAACGGAGAGACAGACAGACTCCCGCATGCGCCCGACCGGGATCCACCCGGCACGCCCACCAGGGGGCGATGCTTTGCCCACCTGGGGGCAATGCTCTGCCCATCCTGGGCGTCGCCATGTTGAGACCAGAGCCACTCTAGCGCCTGAGGCAGAGGCCACAGAGCCATCCCCAGCGCCCAGGCCATCTTTGCTCCAATGGAGCCTTGGCTGCGGGAGGGGAAGAGAGAGACAGAGAGGAAAGCGCGGCGGAGGGGTGGAGAAGCAAATGGGCGCTTCTCCTGTGTGCCCTGGCCGGGAATCGAACCCGGGTCCTCCGCACGCTAGGCCGACGCTCTACCGCTGAGCCAACCGGCCAGGGCCTGGGCAGCTTTTCTGTGTGGTTTGTCCAATAGAGAGAAAGGCTGATGAGCCTCAGATGCCATGTCCACATGGACACTAAGAAAGAATACCTGGAGGGTGGGGACTCCCCAGAAAAAATAAATGCCAAGGGTTTTGCTAATCAACAGGAAATGGATCAGGCTGTCAGGAGCGAGCACCTGGAGGCTGAGGGCCCTCTGCGGTGCCCAAGGAGACCACACTCTCTTCCTCCGAACCCCAGTGGTCAGATCTGCTCAACTCGCAGCATTTCTCCAGGATCACCCTACCCCAGGACGGTGTGGAATACAGCACATTCACCTGCCACCCAGCCGCCATTCTGGTTCCTAGGCTGTGTCTCTCTGCTATACTGGTGGGAGCGTGGTCAGTGTTTTGCTCCTGGGCCTATTCCCAGCTGTTTATTTGAATCCTTCCCCAATGATGGACTAGTCCGTGGCCGCAGCCCTCACTCTCCATTGTCACTGGGGCCTTGGACAAGTTGCTACTTTGTTCAAGGGGTTGCACTGCAGAAAGCTGCCAAGACAAGCCTTCTGGCACTCTTGGCTTTCACCGTTGCTGGGCTTTGCTATGTCAGCTATCATGGCATGGGTGTCTGCAAAGCTTCTGCCATGCTGTGCAAGCTCTGACCTTTTGGACTAATACCTTGAGATCTGATTGTACACCTCTTTACCTCTGCTCCATCATGCCATCCATCCCATAATGGGGAGGAAATAACAGGCAAGTCCACTGGGGAGATAAACCTCTTTTCCCAATCACCCGGTTAGTTTTATCATTTAATCTATCAGGAAAAGGCTTGAGAGGAATTGTAGCCAAGAAATTGTGAGACTGAGCTCCATATTCTAGAGCTTAATGAGGGTTGGCTCCCAGATTCTCACAAGACTGACAGTATAAATGAACATTATATTTGAGCTTTTGCATTTCAATTTCTCTAACTCTTAAAAGGGAATTCAACTTTATTGCTATCAATACCTGATCAAACGTCTTTATTTGTCCTGGGAACGATGAAGAAAGGGAATAACTTAATTGTTAAGTGAAAACTGGAGAAGCTTAGGCAGTACCTAATGTCTGAAAACTTCCCCCTTTGTTCAGTAGATACCAGCCACTGATGGTTATATGTTCTTGGAAAACTTTGAAGTTAGGAAATGCTGATGTTTCATGTTACTCATTTCTAAGTCCTGGGAAAAAAAAGCCCGGAGAGTTTCTGAATATACAGAGAAGTTCCATGTAGGGAAGAGGTCCCCGTGGACATTTAGCAAAAGATTACAGATTCTAAATGGAGACAATCCTCGAATGTGTTCATTTTACTTGTCCTGAAATAATCTATCCACAAATATAAAACTTCCAAGTAATAAATTGTCGTTTTCCCACTGTGAGAATCTCTAATTTGAAATGTATCCTATGAAAATAAAGATTAAAAAAAATAAATACTGCACAATAAAAGAAAAGGAAAGGAACCCCAGATCAGTAGGATCTGGGGTACTGCAGGTGGAACCTGGGAAATATCCATTATAGATTGGAGAGTTAAAACTAGATATCTTATATTTATGATGGTAGACTAGTTTCAATTGGTACCATCCATCCATATGGCCATAACATTTAAAGATACTAACCTTATAATCTTTGATAATCTTTAAGAGAGATCACACTAATTGTCCTGACAAAGAGGTACAGTAGAAGAGATCTTAGCACAACTTGATTACTGAAAATGGATACAGAAAATATTCCCTTATATAACAATTATTTTATTAGACCACTTATTTGCTATAAATGTATAATTAACAATTAGCAAATAATAATAAGTAGGCACTTCTTACATTTTAATAATTCATGGGAAAGTTTTCGAACTATTAGTCTGTACTTAGATTCATCTTCAGCCAGTATTTGGGCTGCCACCAAATTCACTGGATTTTCTAGCACTGGATTAGAAAGCATAACCTATAAGAAAAAATACAGAATTAAGTTTTCTTAAAGCAAATATTTTTCTTAAAGCAAAAAGACAAACCAATACATACAAGATTCAAGAAGCATTTATTAAATGCCTACAATGTATTTACCTGAATAAAGACACGAACACAAATGAGACAAGGTCCCTATTCTCAAGAAACCCTTGATCTTGTTTTATTTGTTAATTTTATTTTTCAATTACAGTTGACAATAAACATTATTTTATATTAGTTTCAGGTGTACAGCATCGTAGTCAATCATAAAATTTATCAGTTGATCCCCCAATATTTCAAGGCGTCATACACAGTCATTATAACATTAGTGACTATTTTCCTTTTGCTCTACCCTACATCCCGTGACTACTCTGTAACTACCAACTTGTAACTTTTTGTTATTGGGATGACGCTGGTAAACAAAATTATACAGGTTGCAGGTGCACAGTTCTTTGGTACACTTGTGTGTTAACACCTCCCCCCACCCAAGTCAAGTCCGTCCACTACTATTTACCCCCTATATCCTCCTTCACCTGCTCCCCAACCCTGGCAATCACCACACTGTTGTCCATGTCTGTGAGTTTTTTTCTTTTTCCTTTTTTGCTCAATCCCTCAACCTTGCATACCCAACCCCCACCCCAACAGCTATCAGCCTGTACTCTATGTATGACTCTGTCTCTATTTTCTTATTAATTCATTTTGTTCATTAGATTCCATAAATGAGTGAAATTGTGTGGTACCTGTTTTTTTCTGACTGGCTTATTTCACTTTGTTGATGGTTTCCTAATGCTCTCTCTGTAGGTCCATCCATGTTGTTGCAAAAGGTACGATTTCCTTCTTTTTTATGGCCATGTAGTATTTCATTATAATTGTACCACAGCTTTTTTTATCCACTTATCTACTGATGGGCACTTGGACTGCTCCCAAATCTTGGTTATTGTAAATAATGCTGCAGTGAACATAGGAGTGCCTATATATTCTTTTGAATTAGTATTTTGGGTTTCTTTGGATAAATTCCCAGAAGTGGAATTGCTAGATCATAAGACAGTTCCATTTTTAATTTTTTTGAGGTAACTCTATAATGTTTTCCACAGTGGCTGCACCAGTCTGCATTCCTACCAACAGTGCACAAGGGTTTCCTTTTCTCCACTCCCTCACCGACACTTGTTGTTTGTTGATTTATTGATAATAGCCATTCTAACAGGTGTGAGGTGATAACTCATTGTGGTTTTCATTTGCATTTCTCTGATGATTAGTGACATAGAGCATCTTTTCATGTCTATTGGCCATATCTACGTCCTCTTTGGAGAAATGTCTATTCATGTCCTTGCCCAATTTTTGATTGGAATTTTTTTTTTTTGGTGTTGAGTTTTACAAGTTCTTTATAAATTTTTTATAGTACGCCCTTATCAGATGCATTAGTGACTGTGTTCTCCCATTCAGTGGGTTGTCTTTTTATTTTGTTGATGGTTTCCTTTGCTGTGCAAACTTTTTAGTTTGATATAGTCCCTTTTATTTATTTTTTCTTTTGTTTTCCTTGCCCAAAGAGATAATAAAAAATATATATTGCTTCGAGAAATGTCTGAGGTTTTACTGCCTATGTTTTCTTCTAGGGTTTTTATGGTTTCAAGTCTAATAGTTAAGTCTCTAATCCATTTTCAGTTTACTCTTGTGTATGGAATAAGAAGGTGGTCTTGTTTCATTTTTCTGCATGTATTTGTCCAATTTTCCCAATGCCATTTATTCAATAGACTATCTTTGGCCCATTGTATGTTTTTGCCTTCTTTCTCAAGTAGGACTAGAATTTCCAAAAATTTATATGGAACCACAAAAGACCACGAATAGCAACAGTGATCTTGAGAAAGAAGAACAAAGTTGGAGGAATCACACTACCTGATATCAAACTATACTACAAGGCCATAGTAATCAAAACACCATGGTACTGGCATAAAAATAGACATATAGATCAATGGAACAGAATAGTGAGCACAGAAATAAACCCACTTGCACTTCTTAATCCTTTCCCCTTTCCCCCCAGTTCCTCAAGCCCCCTCCCCTCTGGCAACCATCAGTTTGTTCTCTGTATCTATGAGTCTGATTCTGTTTTGTTTGTTCAATTATTTTGTTATTTAGATTCAGCATATAAGTGAAATTATATGATATTTCTCTGTTAGACTTATTTTACTTAGCAAAATACCCTTTAGGTCTGTGTGTGCTGTTGTAGATAGTAAGATATCATTCTTTTTTATGAACAAGTAATATTCCATTGTATATATGTATGACTTCTTTATCCAATTGTCTGTTGATGGACACATGGGTTGCTTCCATATCATGGCTATTGTAAATGATACTGCAATGAAAATAGGAATGCATATATGCTTTCAAATTAGTGTTTTGGGTTTCTTCGAACATATATTCAGAAATGAAATCCCTGAGACATTATGCAGTTCCATTTTACATTTTTGAGGAACTTCCATACTGTTTTCCACAGTGGCTGCACCAATCTGCAATCCTACCCACAGAACACAAGGGTTCCTTTTCCTTTACATCATCACTAATACTTAATGGTTGTTGATTCATTGAGAATAGCCATTCTTGACAGGTGTGAGGTGATATCTCCTTGTGATTTTAATTTGCATTTCTCTGATAATTAGCAATTTGAACATCTTTTCATGTCTGTTGGTCATCTGTATATTCTCCTTGGAGAACTGTCTATTTAGGTTCCTTGCCCTTTTAAAATTTTTATTTGGTGTTGAGCAGCCTAAATTTAAAAAATTTTTTAATAATAACTCCTTATCAGATGTATCATTGGTGAATATGTTCTCTCATTCAATAGGTTGTCTTCCAGTTTTCTTGATAGTTTCTTTTGAAAAAACTTTACTTTGATGTAATCTCACAATTTCTTTCTCTTTTTGTTTTCCTTTCTTGAGAAATATAGCAGGAAATAATATTGCTAAGAGAAATGCCTATGTTTTTTTCTAGGAGCTTCATGGTTTTAAAATTTACATTCAAGTCTTTAATCCATTTTGAGTTTATTTTTGTGCATGGTGTAAAAAAGGTGGTGTACAATGGAACAGAATAGAAAGCCCAGAAATAAAACCACATATATATAGTCAAATAATTTTTGATAAAGGGGCCAACAACACATAATGGAGAAAAGAAAGCCTCTTCAACAAATGGTGCTGGGAAAACTGGAAAGCCACATGCAAAAGAATGAAGCTGGACTACAGTTTGTCCCCCTGTACTAAAATTAACTCAAAATGGATCAAAGATCTAAACATAAGACCTGAAACAATAAAGTACATAGAAGAAGACATAGGTACCAAACTCATGGACCTGGGCTTTAAAGAGCATTTTATGAATTTGACTCCACAGGCAAGAGAAGTGAAAGCAAAAATTAATGAATGGGACTATATCAGACTAAGAAGTTTTTGCTCAGCAAGAGAAACTGATAACAAGATAAACAGACAGCCAACTAATTGGGAAATGATATTTTTAAACACCTGCTCAGATAAGGGCCTAATATCCAAAATATACAAAGAACTCATAAAACTCAACAACAAATAAACAAACAATCCAATAAAAAAATGGGAAGAGGATATGAACAGACACTTCTCCCAGGAAGAAATACAAATGGCCAACAGATATATGAAAAGATGCTCATCTTCTTTAGTTATTAGAGAAATGCAAATCAAAACTGCAATGAGATACCACCTCACACCTGTTAGATTAGCTATTATTAACAAGATAGGTAATAGCAAATGTTGGAGAGGTTGTGGAGAAAAAGGAACCCTCATCCACTGTTGGTGGGAATGTAAAGTAGTACAACCATTATGGAAGAAAGTATGGTGGTTCCTCAAAAAACTGAAAATAGAACTACCTTATGACCCAGCAATCCCTCTACTGGGTATATACCCCAAAAACTCAGAAACATTGACTCGTAAAGACACATGCAGCCCCATGTTCATTGCAGCATTGTTCACAGTGGCCAGGACATGGAAACAACCAAAAAGCCCATCAATAGATGACTGGATAAAGAAGATGTGGCACATATACACTATGGAATACTACTCAGCCATAAGAAATGATGACATCGGATCATTTATAGCAAAATGGTGGGATCTTGACAACATTATACAGAGTGAAATAAGTAAATCAGAAAAAAACAGGAACTGCATTATTCCATACGTAGATGGGACATAAAAGTGAGACCAAGAGACATTGGTAAGAGTGTGGTGGTTACGGGGGGAGGGGGGAGAGGGAGAGGGAATGGGAGGGGGAGGGGCACAAAGAGAACTAGATAGAGGGTGAGAGGACAATCTGACTTTGGGTGATGGGTATGCAACATAATTGAACGACAAGATAACCTGGACATGTTATCTTTGAATATATGTATCTTGATTTACTGATGTCACCCCATTAAAAAAATTAAATTAAATTAAAAAAAGGTGATGTAATTTCATTTTTTTGCATGTATCATTTCAATTTTCCCAACAAAGAATTTGTTGAATTTGATTTTGGTTTTATACTGTACATTCATAAACCAACCATTAGAATCAAAGCAAGTTACAAGTTCCTTCTTAAAGCTTATTCTTTACTATCACATAAATTTAAATTGGATTATGTGTAAAGGGAACTAAATATTAGGAAACACTGAAATATGTTCATTGTTGGTGAGAGTGTCGTCCCAATATGCCAAGGTTGGGGGTTTAATCCCCAGTCAGGGCACATACAAGAGTCAACCCATGAATGCATAAATAAGAGGTTTCTCTCCCTCTTTCTGCTCTGTCTCTAAAATCAATACATAGAAATTTTAAAAAATTTTAAACAAAGATTTCCATAAAGTAAAACCTTACATTTAAACATGAGATTATATATGATCACAGATAAAATAAACCCATGTATTAAGGCTTGTGTACACTTCATTATCCCTCTAGATCAGGGGTAGTCAACCTTTTTATACCTACCGTCCACTTTTGTATCTCTATGAGTAGTAAAATTTTCTAACCACCCACCGGTTCCACAGTAATGGTGATTTATAAAGTAGGGAAGTAAGTTTACTTTACAAAATTTATAAAGTGGAGTCACAGCAAGTTATAGCATATAGCATTAATTACTTACCAAGTACTTTATGTCGGATTTTCGCTAAGTTTGGTAGAATAAATCTTTAAAAAAAAATTTTTATTATTAAATTTAATGCAGTGAAATTGATAAATCAGGGTACATATGTTGAGAGAAAACATCTCCAGATTATTTTGACATTTGATTATGCTGTATACCCCTCACCCAAAGTCAAATTGTCTTCTGTCACCTTCTATCTGATTTTCTTTGTGCCCCTCCCCTCTCCCACCCCCTCTCTCTCCTTCCTCACCCCATCCCCCCACACCCCCCCATTACCATCACATTCTTGTCCATGTCTCTGAGTCTCATTTTTATGTCCTATCTATGTATGGATTCATATAGTTCTTAGTTTTTTCTTTTTTACTTATTTCACTCCGTATAATGTTATCAAGGTCCATCCATGTTATTGTAAATGATCCGGTGTCATCATTTCTTATGGCTGAATAGTATTCCATAGTATATATGTACCAAAGCTTTTTAATCCACTCATCCTCTAGCGGACACTTGGGCTGTTTCCAGATCTTTGCTATTGTGAACAATGCAGCCATTAACATGGGGGTGCATTTCTCCTTTTGGAGCAGGTCTCTGGTGTTCTTGGGGTATATTCTTAAAAGTGGGATAGCTGGGTCAAGAGGCAGTTCGATTTTCAATTTTTTGAGGAATCTCCATACTGTTTTCCACAGTGGCTGCACCAGTCTGCATTCCCACCAGCAGTGCAGGAGGGTTCCCTTTTCTCCACATCCTCACCAGCACTTATTCTGTGTTGTTTTGTTGATGAGCATCATTCTGGCTGGTGTGAGTGATATCTCATTGTGGTTTTAATTTGCATTTCTCTAATGATTAATAATGTTGAGCATTTTTTCATATGCCTATTGGCCATCTGTATGACCTCTTTGGAGAAGTGTCTATTCATTTCTTTTTCCCATTTTTTGATTGGATTGTTTGTCTTCCTGGTGTTTAGTTTTACGAGTTCTTTATAAATTTTGGTTATTAACCCCTTATCAGACATATTGTCAAATATGTTCTCCCATTGTGTAGTTTGTCTTTTTATTCTGTTCTTATTGTCTTTAGCTGTGCAAAAGCCTTTTAATTTGATATAGTCCCCTTTGTTTATCCTGTCTTTTATTTCACTTCCCCGTGAAAATAAATCAGCAAATATATTGCAGTGAGAGATCTTGGAGAGCTTACTGCCTGTTTTCTTCTAAGATACTTATGGTTTCACGGCTTACATTTAAGTCTTTTATCCATTTTGAGTTTATTTTTGTGAATGGTGTAAGTTGGTGGTCTAGTTTCATTTTTTTGCAGGTAACTGTCCCATTTTCCCAACACCATTTGTTGAAGGCTGTCTTTACTCCATTGTATTTCCTTACCTCCTTTGTCAAATATCAGTTGTCCATAGAACTGTGGGTTTATTTCTGGGTTCTCTGTTCTGTTCCATTGATCTATATGCCTGTTCTTATGCCAGTAACAGGCTGTTTTGAGTACAATGGCCTTGTAGTATAATTTGATATCAGGAAGTGTGATACCTCCCACTTTATTCTTCTTTTTTAAGATTACTGAGGCTATTCAGTTCTTTTTTGGTTCCATATAAATTTTTGGAATATGTGATCTTTATCTTTGAAGTATGTCATTGGTATTTTAATTGGTATTGCATTGAATTTATAGATTGCTTTGGGTAATATAGACATTTTAATGATGTTTATTCTTCCTAACCATGAGCACAGTATATGCTTCCACTTGTTTGTATCTTCCTTGATTTCTTTTATCAATGTTTTATAATTTTCCAAGTACAAATCTTTAGTCTCTTTGGTTAAATTTATTCCTAGGTACTTTATTTTTTTGGTTGCAATAGTGAAGGGGATTGTTTCCTTAATTTCTCTTTCTGACTGTTCATTGTTGGCATATAAAAATGCCTCTGATTTCTGAGTGTTAATTTTATATCCTGCCACTTTGCTGAATTCATTTATCAGGTCCAGTAGTTTTTTGACTGAGACTTTAGCAGGCGTCCCCAAACTACGGCCCGTGGGCCGCAATGCGGCCCCCTGAGGCCATTTATCCAGCCCCCACTGCACTTCTGGAAGGGGCACCTCTTTCATTGGTGGTCAGTGAGAGGACCACTGTATTTGGCAGCCCTCCAATGGTCTGAGGGACAGTGAACTGGCCCCCTGTGTAAAAAGTTTGGAGACCCCTGCTAGGGTTTTCTATATACAATATCATATCATCTGCAAATAATGATAGTTTTACTTCTTCTTTTCCAACTTTTATTTCTTCTTCTTGTCTGATTGCTGTGGCTAGGACTTCCAGGACTATGTTGAATAAGAGTGGTGAAAGGGGCACCCCTTCCTTGTTCCTGATCTTAAGGGGATTGCTTTTAATTTTTGCCCATTGAGTATGATGTTGGCTATGGGTTTGTCATAGATGGCTTTTATCATGTTGAGATATGTTCCCTGTATTCCCACTTTGCTGAGAGTTTTGATCATGAATGGGTGCTGGACTTTATCAAATGCTTTTTCTGTATCTATTGAAATTATCATGTGGTTTTTCTCCTTCCTTTTGTTTATATGATGAATCAGATTGATTGATTTGTGAATATTGTACCAGCCTTGCCTAACCATAATAAATCCCACTTGATCATGGTGTATGATTTTTTCCATATATTGTTGGATCCGGTTTGCTAATATTTTGTTGAGGATTTTAGCATCTATATTCATCAGGAATATTGGCCTATAATTTTCTTTCTTTCTGTTGTCTTTGCCTGGTTTTGGAATCAGAATTATGCTCACCTCATAAAAGGAGCTTGGAAGTCTTCCTTCCTCTTGAATTTTTTGAAATAGCTTGAGAAGGATAGGAGTTAATTCTTCTTTGAATATTTGTTAGAATTCACTTGTGAGGCCATCAGGCCTCGGACTTTTCTTTGTTGGGAGTTTTTTGATAACTGTTTCCATCTCATTTGGTGTAATTGGTCTGTTTAGGTTTTCTGATTCTTCCAGATTGATTTTTGGAAGATTGTATGTTTCAAGGAATTTGTCTATTTCATCTAGGTTGTCTAGCTTTTTGGCATACAGTTCTTCATAGTATTTTCTTACAATATTTTGTATTTCTGTTGTGTCAGCTGTTATTTCTCCACTCTCATTTGTAATTTTATTTATTTGAGTCATCTCTCTCTTTTTCTTGGTGAGTCTAGTTAAAGGTTCATCGATCTAGTTTACCTTTTCAAAGGACCAGCTCCTAGTTTCATTGATCCTCTGTATTGTTTCTTTAGCCTCTATGTTATTTATTTCTTCTCTGATCTTTATTATTTCCTTCCTTCTACTACATTTGGGCTTTACTTGCTGTTCTTTTTCTAGTTCTTTTAGATGCAGGGTTAAGTTGTTTATTTGAGCTTTTTCTAGTTTTTTTTTTTTTAATTTTTTAATTTTTCTGAAGTTGGAAATGGGGAGGCAGTCAGACAGACTCCCGCATGCGCCAGACCAGGATCCACCTGGCATGCTCACTAGGGGGTGATGCTCTGCCCATCTGGGGCATTGCTCTGTTGTGACCAAAGTCATTCTAGCGCCTGAGGCAGAGGCCATGGAGCCATCCGCAGCACCCGGGCCAACTTTGCTCCAATGGAGCCTTGGCTGCAGGAGGGGAAGAGAGAGACAGAGAGGAAGGAGAGGGGGAGGGCTAGAGAAGCAGATGGGCACTTCTCCTGTGTACCCTGGCCGGGAATCGAACCCAGGACTCCTGTACTCCAGGCCGACTCTCTACCACTGAGCCATCTGGCCAGGGCCTTTTTCTAGTTTCTTAAAGTGTGCCTGTAGTGCTATGAACTTCCCTCTCAGGACTGCTTTTGCTGTGTCCCATAAATTTTGAGTTGTTGTATGCTCATTGTCATTCGTTTCTAGGAATTTTTTTATTTCTTCTTTGATCTCATTCTTAATCCATTTGTTATTTAACAACCTGCTATTTAGTTTCCATGTGTTTGAGAATTTTTTAGCTTTTCTGTTGTGGTTCATTTCTAGTTTCATGCCATTGTGATCAGAGAAAGTGCTTGATATGATTTCAATCTCCTTAAATTTGTTGAAACCACTTTTGTGCCCTAACATGTGGTCTATCCTAGAGAATGTACCATGAGCACTTGAAAATAATGTATATTCTGCTGCTTTAGGGTGAAACATTCTGAAGATATCTATTAAATTGAGTTGATCTACTGTGTCCTTTAAGTCTGCTGTTTCTTTAATTTTCTTTCGTGAGGATCTATCTAGTGATGTTAGTGGGGTATTGAAATCCCCTACTATTATAGTATTGCTGTTGATCTTGCCTGTTATATCCATCAAAGTCTGCTTTATATATATATTTAGGTGCTCATATTTTAGGTGCATAGATATTTATAATAGTTATATCTTCCTGTTGGATTACTCCCTTTATCGTTATATAGTGGCCTTCTTTATCTCTTACTATAGCCTTTGTTTTAAAGTCCATTTTGTCCGATATAAGTATTGCTATCCCAGCTTTTTTTTCATTTCCATTTGCATGAAATATTTTTTTCCATCCTTCAATTTATGTACATCTTTTGTTTTAAGGTGTGTCTCTTGTAGACAGCATATGTATGGATCCTGTTTTCTTATCCATGCAGCTACCCTATGTCTTTTGATTGGATCATTTAATCCATTTACATTTAAGGTCATTATTGATATGTAGTTGTTTATTGCCATTTTTCTTTAAAGCTGTATTTCTCTTTTGCTATATTCTTTTCCCCATTTGATCTGTTTACAACAGGCCCCTTAACATTTCCTGCAGCATTGGTTTGGTTGTAATGAATTCCTTGAGTTTTTTTTTGGTCTGGGATGTTTTTATTTCTCCTTCAATTTTAAACAATAGCCTTGCTGGATAAAGTAGTCTTGGTTGTAGGTTCTTATTCTGCATTACTTTGAATATTTCTTGCCATTTCCTTCTGGCCTCAAGTGTTTCTGTTGAGAAGTTAGATGTCATCCTTATGGGGGCTCCTTTGTAGGTGATAGCTTTTTTTTCTCTTGCAGCTTTTAATATTTTCTCTTTATCACTTAGCTTTGGTATTTTAATTATGATGTGTCTTGGTGTAAGTTTCTTTGGGTTTCTCTTTAATGGAGTTCTCTGTGCTTCTTGAGATTGTGAAAGTTTCTCCTGCATTAATTTAGGGAAGTTTTCAGCTATGATATGATTGAACAAAGTCTCTATCCCCTATTCTTTCTCTTCTCTTCTCTAGCTACCTTTCTCTTCTCTTCCTATGATGCGGATGTTATTTCTCTTCATGTTGTCACAGAGCTCTCTAAGAGTTTCCTCAGACTTTTTGAGTCTCTTTTCTTTTTTCTTCTCTGCTTTCTTGCCTTCATTCATGTTGTCCTCCAACTTGCTGATTCGATCCTCAGCTCTATCCATCCTGTTTTTAATTCCTTCCATTGTGGTCTTCATGTCTGATATTGTATTTGTCATCTTCGACTGATTCTTTTTAATATTTCAATATCCTTTTTTATACTTGCTATTTCTTTATTTAGGTGTTTGTAATGACCATCCATTGTTGTTCTAAGATCCCTAAGCATTCTTACAATCATTATTTTGAACTCCGCATCTGGAAGTTTGGTTATTTCCATATCACTCAGTTCATCTCCTGACGGTTTCTCCTGTGGTTTCATTTGGATTGCACTTCTTTGTCTTCTCATTATGTCTGTGTTTGGGTGTTTTGTTTGTAGAGCTGGTTGAGTCTAGGCTTGGTGTTGTCTGCCTCCAGTTTTCAATTGTGTTATTTCTAGGTCTTCTTGTGTTGGCATCAGCTATTATTTGTAATCCACTTTCGGATTTGGGCAGCTTTGAAGTCTTGATTTGTTTGTTTTCTTAACAGATGATAGTCTTGTTTACTGATCTCAGCAGGGGGCTTCCTTGAAACTGTATCCAGGAATGGGGTGGGTGTAACCTGAGACTCTGAAGGCCTCTTTTACCAATTAATCTTTCTGGGAGAAGAATATTTTCTCAGCTTCAGTAGGGGGAGGTGTATCTCAGATCTCCATGGAGACCTGAGTTACTGCCCCTCCTCCCCACTTCTTGTTTTCAGCTGTGTCTTGTTGTGCTGACTGGAACTGGAAAGATGTCTAGAGATCTGTGATCCAGAAGCAATTTAGTCTTTTGTCTTGTGGAAGGATCAGTCCCTCCCCCAGCTACGGCTGCCTTCAGCACTGGATGAGTCAGGTTTTTAGGTCAACCCATGCATTCCTCTGCCCCTCACCATCTGTCCCTCTCTCTCCCCTTTCCACTTGGAAGATAAGCTGGTCCTTTCAACACACCTCACTCCCTGGTCGCCAGATAAGTGGCTGTGAGCAGTATTTTCTGCTCTTTTCCCTGGAGTGAGAGACTCTCTGGGCTCTCAGCCTCACCCCCCCCCCCACTCTGTTCCTGTAAGCAGGGGAGATTCAGGCACTCCCTACCAGGTTGTTGTGGTTTCTTCTTTGCTCCTTGGTTTTTGAGAGCTGTTCTTGTAGTCCAGATTTGGTTTTTCATGATGATTGTTCCTAAATTGATTTGTATTCCAGTTTGGTGGTGAGAGCTGGGAGTCTGTGTATCTGCCTACTCTGCTGCCATCTTCAGGTTTCTCTCCTTAGTATTTAGTGCTGGAAGCTGGAAGTCCAAGATCAGGGTGTAGCATGGTTGGAAGAGGGCCCTCTTCTGGGTCCCCAAAGACTTCTTGTTGTATCCACACAGAGCAGAAGGGCCAGAATAAATCTTTATAAAACAAATTCTATCGTTAAATCTATCTTTTTATTTATACTTTGGTTGCTTTGCTACTGCCCACCATGAAAGCTGGAACACCCACTAGAGGGCAGTTGGGACCAGGTTGACTACCACTGCTGTAGATCATCAAATGATTAATTTGGTATCTATAGTAGTTTTCTATTGCTGCTGTAGCAAATTATCACAAGAGTAGCAGCTTAAAGCAGTATGAGTTTAATATCTCACATGTCTGGTGAGACCTCTGGGGTGATTGGTTTCCCTCATCCAGACCAGATACAATAAGACTAAAGGCAAGGTGATGGCTGACTGAGCTCTTATCAGATGTTCTGGAAGAATCTGCTTCCAAGTTCATGCAGGTTGTTGGTTAGCTGAATTCAGTCCCTTGCACTTGTAGGACTGAAGACCCTGTTTCTTTGCTGGCTGGTATCTTGGGGTCACCTTTAGCTCCAAGAGGTCTCATGCAGGTTCTTACATGGACCCTTATATCTCAGAGGCAGTAAAGGTATAAAAGTCCTGCCTGACCAGGTGGTGGCACAGTGGATAGAGCATTGGACTGGGACACAGAACACCCAGGTACGAAACCCCGAGGTCGCCGGCTTAAGTGCGGGCTCACCAGCCTGAGCGCAGGGTCACTGGCTTGAGTGTGGGATCATAGACATGACCCCAAGGTCGCTGGCTTGAAGCCCAAGGTCTCTGGCTTGAGCAAAGGGTAAGTCGCTCTGCAGTAGCCCCCCCAGTCAAGGCACATATGAGAAAGCAATCACTGAACTAAGGAGACTAAGAAGCTACAACAAAGAAAAGTCCTTTCACAGCACTTCCTAGATTACTGTTTGATTGAATAATCAGAGGATGGGAGTCTAAGGGGACACTGTTAAAGTTCTGTGTACAGTACTATACATGCATCTGGACAACACAGGGGACCAGCAGTAACCAAAAGTTACAAGTTGTGCAAGATCATGATCTTGTTTATCTGGTACCTCAAAATTAAAATTAGTCCAAATTGCAATTGTTTATTTAATATTTATTTTGAATATTATATTATAACATGGAAACTGTATAATAAAATGTAGCCAGTCTTGGCTAGATAGCTCGGATAGGTGGAGCATTGCCCCAATACGTAAAGTTTGCCAGTTTTGTTCCTGGTAAGAGCACATACAGAAACAGATCAATGTTTCTGTCTCTCTCTCTTTCACTCTTTCTAAAATCAATAAACAAAAATTTTAAAAAATATTGAAAAGTGTAGCCAAATATGCAATTAACTAACAGAGTACCTAAGTGTAGATGCAGGTCAAAGTGGATAATTGTGACTTAAATGTCATGGAAGTGAAGGCAGTCTTTCACTAATAAAAGCAATAATCTGACATCTGATATCTCAAAAGCAACAAGATTGTTCTGCTATTTGAGTTTTCTAATTTGGAAAGCATATTTGAGCTACATTTCCAAGAATATTATAATTGCTTAAATAAGGATTCAATGTGGATTTTACTATACCTTTCAAAGTGGGTGGGAAGTAGATGAAATTAATTTTCAAGAACAAGCTTTTGGTCTTTGGATGGAAAGATAATTTTACTTAGAGAGGAACATGTGGTAAAATTTATTCAATAGTCTTCGCACTGACACTGTGCCTAAGACCTTTTCATATAATGTGTACACATGCTACTAAATCTACTTAATGGTTTTTTAAGAACCAGAATATAAAGAATATATTAAAATGTATAAATCAGAAACCCTGCTGAACTAGTAAAAAATAAAAGTCTAACTTTTAAATTAGCCATGTGATAGTATAAAATAGCATAGGAAGCTCTGCAGAGGATAAGTACAAAAATTTGAAGCATTAGTAAACCATTGCACCAGCAATCATATTTTATAATATCTAATTAGTTAAAGCCTAGAAATTCATTCTGTGGATTAGTTTTGATATTTACCTTTGCATTATATATGAAAGTCTTTTTAAAAATTTAAGATTATAACAATATTAGGAGATGATTAGCATATATGGATGTTAAAATATGTTAAACACTATTTCAAGTATCATTCCCTTGAATAACAATATAATAATTATAAATGTGTCTCATCTGTTATTCAAAGAGAAGTAATCAGAAACTATGGTTTATACTTATACTATCCATTACAGTAGTCTCTAGCCACATGTGATCACTTAAATTTAAATTACTTCAAATGAAAAACTCATTTCCTACTTATACTAGCCACATTTCAAGTGCTCAGTAACCACACATGACTAGTGACTGATACACTGGACAGTGGGGTAATGGGCATTTCCATCTGTGCATAAAGTTCTACTGGGCCACACTGACCTTTTAAGGACTATCAAATAGCCATTAAAATATTAACTGTAGCAATATGGAAATCACTTCAGATAAAATGTTAAGTGAAAAAGAAACAGGCTCTATTATTTATACATATATGCCATAATTGCAACAATGTAAAAATTCGGGTTCCTTCCTTCCTTCATGTTACTTAGTGCCTACTAAATATCAACGTTACCTTAGGGGGCCAAAGATGAATCAGACCTGTTCCCTGACCTTGAGGAGCTTGTAGTCCAATAAGGGAAGACAGGTAAGGAAACGGTAAGTAATATAGAGCCCTGACAGAAATTTGCTCAGGGTACTGCTCACTGGGAAAGGGCAAAGGAACCCCTCAAAAACCAGTCATCAAATCTACCTGGGAAAGGAAATCAAAAAGGCATCCCAGAGGAGCACTTATTTGATCTGACTTATAATGTGAGCAGTTGCTTGCCAGACAGACTGAGGAAGAAGAAAGGAGAAAAGAGGTTGCCAGTCAGATAGAAAACTGGCCTGAGCACCTTTTAAGATCCAGGATTTGCTTGAGTTTATCACTTTAGAATTGAGAGCTCTCTGAATGCTTTTAAATCTGAATTGAACCAAGCACTGCGAATGAAGAAGAGCATGAAGGTATAATCAGAGCGGGATTGCACAGTATGTTAACACTCGAGTGTGAGAAGTAAATCACTTGTCAGGCAACAGAATCGGGTTTAACCATGTAGTGAATGTGAAACGGAAAGATTTTAAGCAGAAAAACAAGAGAAGAGATCAGAAGAAAATGCTAATTAATAGGATTGGTGTTTTTCTTTATTATCAGTGATTATCAGTTATTCTCTTTTCCTTTCCACTGTCTTAAAAACTTCTGTAATGCGGGCATTATTGTTTTATACATCTGTTTGAAAAATAAAAAGACAAAACAACTTTGTCATCTATTGGTTTCCCATGATCTATATATTTCCATGACAACACTTTGCATTACTGCTTAAAAGAACAATCATAACATTAACTAGCTTTAACTGAGTTATTTTCTTGGACCACATATAGTTCCAAGTATTTTACATGTATTAATTCATTTAATTCTTACAAATATCTATGAAGTAGCTACTAACAGATTCATTTTACTGATGAAGAAATTAGGTATTTAAAAGTGAAGAAACCAGCCCACTGGGACAAAGGTGGTAAGTGGCAAAACCAGAATGCGAGGAAGCCAAGCAACCTAATCTCAGAGCCCACATTTGCCTTTTTAAATTTCTCAGCAATTCAAATTTTTCACCATTTCCTTCTGGTTTAACTTCACTCATTACATTTTGGGATCATTCAGTGTTCTATTCTTAAGGCAGGTCCTAATTTAGGTGGAGGCAGTAGGTAGAAATATGACTCCTTTTAAAAAATCCAAAAGATCAACTGCAGTTACCTGCATATCTTGTTCACTTACTCCCCTAACGTTTTGGCTCAAATGTCTCTCCCAGAACATGGCCTGGCACTCAATACATGTTGATTGAATGAATGAAATACTGAATCTTTAAAAAGATTAATTTTTACTCAGTATACTGAGATGACTAGACAGAAAACTGTTATTACATTTTAATAAAAAAATAAGAAATGGGAGAAATAAAATTTGTACTATAATTCTCTTACTGAAAAAATTCAATTAAGCCACAATATTTTATTCTCCAAGTATACCAGTAATCAAAATAAAATCGTTTATCTCCAAATATTAATGATGAGTAGGTCTATGTAGGACATCAATGAGCCAGCTATATTCAGTGCCAAAGCAAGTGACACTGAAATCATTTACTTTGGCATGGATGAGAAAAGAGGCTCACTGAAGGTCAAGAACAACAGCATACTGAGGATGCTTCCAAGGCTCACGGATTCAAGAAGTAAAGAGGGCATTTTAGAAACAGGCATCTATCTGAGGGAGAAGAAAAATCCCTGGTTTAATTGTTCACTAGGTTTGATATGAAAACATGTAAAAAAGCAAGTAACTAGCACAGTAAGAAACAAAAGAAAAAGCTGAACATTTTAAGTTGTAGGCACTTGACTCACTTCTCTGAAGAAGGTAAGGTTCACGAATGAGGAAAGATCTAAGAGGCCTGTTCAATATTATGAAATGAAGATAGGAACGAAAAGAAAACTTAAGACTATATTTCTGGAATTAAAACCATCCAAGCTATTCTTTTCTCCTTTTATAAAATATGTATTCTTTGGTTGTGAAGGGCCTTAATGAACAATTTCATTTTAAAATAACAGTCTTTATAATTAAAGTTCTACTTTCATAGTCTTGATATAGAAATGTCATTGATTTAAATAAACTTACTTGAGTCTTTCAAACATTTAAATATGTATTCTATGTTTTATTTCTTGTATTTTGAATAATTGAGATAATTAAAAGTATCAGTGAAGGCATTTATATATTAATCTCTTCTTACCTGGAGGGTAAGTAAGATGCTGCTCAATGTATAGCTCGTGTTCCACTTTTGAGGGTTATCCAAAAAGTCTATGCAGGGTCGACCAGTCTGTTGGTCTACTGTATTAAAATAAGGCATTAATAGTGATATATATATAATAAAATTATTATTTTAAGCTTATGAACATCAAAATATGATAGGCAAAATTAGAAAGCAAATGACAAAGCAGGAAAATTATTTTCAATGAATATGATGGTTAATACTGTGCAGCTGTTAAAAGCATGGGCTCCTGTGTCAGACACACAGATCTGAATGTTGACTCTATATGCTGTTGAGCAATTAACCTTGCTAATCTCACTTTCCTGATACATAAAATGGGGGTATGTTAAAGTACCCACTTTCACTATAAAGAATAAAATAACTCAATAGAGTACCTAGTATACAGTGAATCCTCAAAAAATAATGGCTATTACCATTCATGATTCTTTTATTAATGTGCAAATAATTTTTATAAATGAACAAGAAAAACATTTACACTCCAATAGAAAAATCTTGGACATCAGAGAAATGGTGCCGTAAGGAGCACAACCGACAAATCTCCCCAAAATTTCAACAAGTTCATCAACCAGAGACAGAAAATCAATCCTTGGAGCCTCTGGGAGTCCCACATACTGAAAACAAAGGTATGATCAAGCGAAAAATTGACTAAATATATAATCAACCCTCAAGGAAATAAGACGGAGAAAGGAACACTCTGCCTTCCTCACTAACCTGAGCAAAGGCTGCTTTCACTTGGAACTGAGAGTGGGGTGGGGGGAGCTAAGGGTGTGGAGGAAGCTAGGCTGCAGCACAGACATTCGTTCAGCCGAGGAAAGAGTTTGCCTGTGGCAAATCAGCCCACGCGAGCAAACTCCGTGCTGTGAGCAGCAGCTGCCAGTGGCGCACAGGGAGTGCAACAAAGCAAACTTCCCTATGCCCAAGCTTCTCTGGACAGGTGGAGCGCCTCACTCAGCCATTCAAGCGTCAGGGGAGGGGCGCGCAGGCAGCTTGTAGTCCTTCCTGGAGCAGATCGGCAGATCCAATCGCTGAAATTAGCTTAACCCACGGTCTGCTCACCTCCCAACTAACCTACGTGGCTCTAACTGACAAGATCTCTCTCAGTTCAGGGATCTAAGACAAGAGGAATGATATTTTTTAGTGCTGAAGGGGTGGGGGCAACTTCTGATTGGCAGAGTTTTCATACTCAGGGATATATGCTAAAAAGAGGGACTTGGCAGATGTTAAAACCTCCTGTACTGCAGGCAGCGACTAGGGCATCTTCTTCCCAGCCAAAACAGGTTACAAAGTGCGGAAAGCCTGGGGAGAGTGGTCCCACAGAGTGCTAGGTGTGCTGAAAGGGCTGGAGGCTCATAGAAAGTCACCTTAAGAGCAACTGGCTCCCAGCCCCGCCTGATTACACTGGCAGCTCTGACTGCCAGAGCCTTACCCAGAGCCCTGCGCTGAGTGGGGATAGAGTGGGGATTTGCCAGCTCTTTGAGCCTCTTACTCCCCCAGGCAGAGGCAGTGGCAGCCTCATAGCTGGATCATCAGGCTGCTAATTCAGGAAGGAGAGACTAGGAGAGAGGCTCCGGGAAAACAGACACTCTCATTGTAGGAGCCTACAAACGCTAACAAGCCTTGACTACCAACAAGACTGAAGCCTAATATATGACATTGCCGTAGAGTCTCATCAACTGCAAATCTCTACCTAGGCATGCCACAGGGGCAGAGCCTGGTGTACAGTCAGTGATCAGGAAGAGTGGAGAGGAAAGAAAAAGGAAGAAGTTAACCTCTCAAGATCAAGAAAAATCCACAGACTTTATAACTTGTTCCACTATTTTTTTTTGTTTCTTTCATCTTCTGGCCTTTATTATTATTATTTCTTTTTCCTCCACCTTGGTCCTTTTATTCTCTGCCTGTCTTATTCTTTCCTCTTCTTGAACTACACTACCCATAAGTGTTACATTTCCCATTTTATTTCTTTTCTTCTTCCTTACTCTCTATGAAGGTTACACTCCAGAACCTTTAACTCTCTCTCTTTTTGTTTTTTTTTTATTTTTTCTTCTTTTCCTTTTCCCCTTTTTCTTTTTTCTCCCTCTCTATTAGTTTCTTCTTTTCTCCTTTTACTTTTCCTCTCACTCAATCCTCAATCACGAACAAATTAATTTATTTGGGACTCAAGTTTTTTTTGTGTGGCATTTTGGGTGCTTTCACTTCGCTTTTTAACTCATTAAGCATTCCTCCCAACCCAGGCTCTCCATTCTATTTAGTTTTTGCTCCACTTAATACAATAGTAATTTTTTTTCTTTTTTCCTGTTTCCCACTTATCCCTCTCATTATATCTCTTAGTCAACCATCACTTACAAGCAAATCATTTTATACTTGACACAAAATTTTTCCTTTTTTGCATTTTGTGGGTCCCTACTTCCTTTTTGCCCCTTGAACACTTCCCCCCAACTCAGGCCCTCCGTTATAAGCAGTTTTTGTTCCATTTAGCATAATATAGTTCACAGTTCATCACGATATTTTCCTAAGGAGGAGGCGAGAGGGGGGAAGAGAAGAAAAAAAAGGAGGCAAATAATAAATAATAATTATTGGGTTTTTTTATTATTTTTTTCCAAATTTTTTTGCATTTTTTCTTTTTTTTTTTTTACTTTTTATTCTTTCTTAATTCTCATTAGTGCTATCAACAAAACCATTAAGAAAAAAAGAAATCAAATATCATGGATACAAAAGATAGAGAAGTAGCACAGATAGATGTGGAAAAATCTATGGAGAAAAAATTTAATATATTGGAAAACTTGGAGCTAAATGACAGAGAATTTAAAATAGAAATCCTAAAATTACTCAGAGATATACAAGAAAACACAGAAAGGCAATTTAGGGAGCTCAGAAAACAACGAACACAAAGAATATATTACCAAGGAAATTAAAACTATAAAAACAAATCAAACAGAGATGAAAAACTCAATTCATGAACTGAAAAACGAGGTAACAAGCTTAGCTAATAGAACAGGTGAGATAGAAGGTAGGATTAGTGACATAGAAGACAAGCAACTTCAGAAACAAGAGAGAGAAGAAGAGAGACTCAAAAATTAAAAAAAATGAGAAAGCCCTACTGGAATTGTCTGACTCCATCAAAACGAATAACATAAGAATAATAGGTATATCAGAGGGAGAAGAGAGAGAAAATGGAATGGAGAATATATTGAAACAAATAATAGATGAGAACTTCCCAAGCCTGTGGAAAGAACTAAAGCCTCGAATTAAAGAAGCAAACAGAACACCGAGTTTTCTTAACCACAACAAACCTACTACAAAGTACATCATAATGAAATTGGCACAAACCAAAGACAAAGAAAAAGTTCTCAAGGCAGCCAGGGAAAAGAAGAATGAAATATATAAAGGAAGGCCTATTAGATTATCATCAGATTTCTCAGCAGAAACTCTACAAGCTAGAAGAGAGTGGACCCCAATATTTAAAGTCTTGAAAGAGAGGAACTTTCAGCCAAGAATACTATACCCATCAAAGCTATCCATCAAATATGAAGGAGAAATAAAAACACTCACAAATACAGAAAAGATGAGGGAATTTATCATCAGAAAACCCCCACTCCAGGAAACACTAAAGGGGGTTCTCCAACCAGATACAAAGAACAAAAAAAGACAAAACCACAAGTAAAAGCTCCACCAAGAACACAATAAAACCAAATTTAAACTGTGACAACAAAAACAAAAAAAGGGGGAGAGGACGGAGATTAACAGTAGCAAAGGACGATGGAGTGCAGTAACACTCATAAGATAGGGTACTAAAATGAATATAGTAGGTACCCTTTTCATTACTTAATGGTAACCACCCTTGAAAAAACCACCACAGAAGCACATGACTTAAAAAAGGTAGCAACAGAGGAAAGAAGTATGGAATACAAACAAACAAAAACAAATGATAGAAAAACAAAAAGAGAAGAATCAAACAAGATACAAAACTAACAGAAAGCAATTTATAAAATAGCAATAGGGAACCCACAAGTGTCAAAAATTACACTAAATGTAAATGGATTAAACTCACCAATAAAAAGACAGAGTAGCAGAATGGATTAAAAAAGAAAATCCAACTGTATGCTGCCTACAAGAAACACATCTAAGCAACAAGGATAAAAACAAATTCAAAGTGAAAGGCTGGAAAACAATACTCCAAGCAAATAACATCCAAAAAAAGCAGGTGTAGCAATACTCATATCTAATAACTACAAGACAGCAAAAGTACTCAGAGACAAAAATGGTCATTTCATAATGGTTAAGGGGACACTGAATCAAGAAGACATAACAATCCTTAATATATATGCACCAAACCAAGGAGCACCAAAATATATAAGACAGCTACTTATTGACCTTAAAACAAAAACTGACAAAAATACAATCATACTTGGAGACATCAATACACCACTGACGGCTCTAGATCGGTCATCCAAACAGAGAATCAATAAAGATATATTGGCCTTAAACGAAACACTAGAGCACCTGGATATGACAGACATCTATAGGACACTTCATCCCAAAGCGACAGAGTATACATTTTTCTCTAGTGTACATGGAACATTCTCAAGAATTGACCATATGTTGGGCCACAAAAATAACATCAGCAAATTCATAAAAATTGAAATTGTACCAAGCATATTTTCTGATCATAAAGCCTTGAAACTAGAATTTAACTGCAAAAAAGAGGGGAAAATCCCCCACAAAAAATGTGGAAACTAAACAACATACTTTTAAAAAATAAATGGATCAAAGAAGAAATAAGCACAGAGATCAAAAGATATATACAGACAAATGAAAATGAAAATACGACATATCAGAATCTCTGGGATGCAGCAAAAGCAGTAATAAGAGGGAAGTTCATATCACTTCAGGCCCATATGAAAAAACAAGAGAGAGCCCAAGTGAACCACTTAACTTCACACCTTAAGGAACTAGAAAAAGAAGAACAGAGACAACCCAAAATCAGCCAAAGAAAGGAAATAATAAAAATCAGAGCAGAAATAAATGAAATAGAGAACAGAAAAACTATAGAAAAAATTAATAAAACAAGGAGCTGGTTCTTTGCAAATATCAACAAAATTGACAAACGCTTGGCAAGACTCACCAAGGAAAAAAGAGAAAGAACTCATATAAACAAAATCCAAAATGAAAGAGGAGAAATCACCACAGACATCATAGATATACAAAGAATTATTGTAGAATACTACGAAAAACTATATGCCACCAAATTCAACAATCTAGAAGAAATGGATAAATTCCTAGAACAATACAACCTTCCTAGACTGACTCACGAAGAAGCAGAAAGCCTAAACAGACCAATTAGTAGGGAAGAAATAGAAAAAACTATTAAAAACCTCCCCAAAAATAAAAGTCCAGGCTCAGACGGTATTACTAGTGAATTCTATCAAACATTCAAAGAAGACTTGGTTCCTATTCTACTCAAAGTCTTCCAAAAAATTGAAGAAGAAGCAAAACTTCCAAACACATTTTATGAGGCCAACATAACCCTCATACCAAAACCTGGCAAGGACGGCACACAAAAAGAAAACTACAGACCAATATCTCTAATGAATACAGATGCTAAAATACTAAACAAAATACTGGCAAACCGAATACAACAACATATTAAAAAAATAATACATCATGATCAAGTGGGATTCATCCCAGAATCTCAAGGATGGTTCAACATACGCAAAACGGTTAACGTAATACACCATATCAACAAAACAAAGAACAAAAACCACATGACCTTATCAATAGATGCAGAAAAGGCATTTGATAAAAATACGACACAACTTTATGTTTAAGACACTCAACAAAATGGGTATAGAAGGAAAATATCTCAACATGATAAAGGCCATATATGATAAACCATCAGCCAACATCATATTACTTTTTTTTTTTTGTATTTTTCTGAAGTTGGAAACGGGGAGGCAGTCAGACAGACTCCTGCATGTGCCTGACCAGGATGCACCCGGCATGCCCACCAGGGGGCGATGCTCTGCCCATCTGGGGTGTTGATCTGTTGCAATCAGAGCCATTCTAGCACCTGAGGCAGAGGCCATAGAGCCATCTCCAACGCCCGGGCCATTTTTGCTCCAGTGGAGCCTTGGCTGCAGGAGGGGAAAAGAGAGACAGAGGAAGGAGAGGGGGAGGAGTGGAGAAGCAGATGGGCGCTTCTCCTGTGTGACCTGGCCAGGAATCGAACCCGGTACTACTGCATGCCAGGCCAATGCTCTACCACTGAGCCAACTGGCCAGGGCTAGCCAACATCATATTAAATGGCATAAAACTGAGGACTTTCCCCGTAAATCAGGAACAAGACAGAGTTGTCCACTCTCCACTTTTATTTAACCTGGTGCTAGAAGTTCTGGCCAGAGCAATCAGACAAGAGAAAAAAATAAAAGGCATCCATATCGGAAAAGAAGAAGTAAAGGTATCACTTTTTGCAGATGATATGATCATATACATTGAAAATCCCAAAGACTCCACAAAAAGATTACTAGAAACAATAAACCAATACACAGAATACAAAATTAATATTCAAAAGTCCATAGCCTTTCTATATGCCAACAATGAAATATTAGAAAATGAACTCAAAAAAATAATCCCCTTCACGATTGCAACAAAAAAAATAAAATACCTAGGAATAAATATAACAAAGAATGTAAAGGACCTATATAACGAAAACTACAAAGCATTGTTAAGGGAAATCGAAAAAGATACAATAAGATGAAAAAAGATTCCTTGTTTTTGGATAGGAAGAATAAATATAATCAAAATGCCATATTACCCAAAGCAATTTATAAATTTAATGCAATTCCCATCAAAATTCCAATGACATTTTTTAAAGAAATGGAACAAAAAAAATCATCAGATTTATATGGAACTATAAAAAACCCTGAATAGCCAAAGCAATCCTAAGGAAAAAGAATGAAGCTGGGGGCATTACAATACCTGACTTCAAACTATATTATAAGGCCATGACAATCAAAACTGCATGATATTGGCAAAAAAATAGACACTCAGACCAATGGAACAGAATAGAAAGTCCAGAAATAAAACCACATATATATGGTCAAATAATTTTTGATAAAGGGGCCAACAACACACAATAGAGAAAAGAAAGCCTCTTCAACAAATGAAACTGGGAAAACTGGAAAGCCACATGCAAAAGAATGAAACTCGACTACAGTTTGTCCCCTTGTACTAAAATTAATTCAAAATGGATCAAAGACCTAAATATAAGACCTGAAACAATAAAGTACATAGAAGAAGACATAGGTACTAAACTCATGGACCTGGGTTTTAAAGAGCATTTTATAAATTTGACTCCAAAGGCAAGAGAAGTGAAGGCAAAGATAAATGAACAGGACATCAGACTAAGAAGTTTTTGCTCAGCAAGAGAAACTGACAACAAAATAAACAGACAGCCAACTAAATGGGAAATGATATTTTCATACAACAGCTCAGATAAGGGCCTAATATCCAAAATATACAAAGAACTCATAAAACTCAACAACAAACAAACAAACAATCCAATAAAAAAAATGGAAGAGGACATGTGTTCACTTCTCCCAGGAAAAAATACAAATGGCCAACAGATATATGAAAAGATGCTCATCTTCATTAGTTATTAAAGAAATGCAAATCAAAACTGCAATGAGATACCACCTCACACCTGTTAGATTAGCTATTATCAACAGGTAATAGCAAATGTTGGAGAGGTTGTGGAGAAAAAGGAACCCTCATTCACTGGTGGTGGGAATGTATAGTACAACCATTATAGAAGAAAGTATGGTGGTCCTCAAAAAACTGAAAATAGAACTACCTTATGACCCAGCAATCCCTCTACTGGGTATATACCCCAAAAACTCAGAAACATTGATACATAAAGACACATGCAGCCCCATGTGCATTGCAGCATTGTTCACAGTGGCCAAGACATGGAAACAACCAAAAAGCCCATCAATAGATGACTGGATAAAGAAGATGTGACACATATACACTATGGAATACTACTCAGCCATAAAAAATGATGACATCGGATCATTTATTATACAACAAAATGGTGGGATCTTGATAACATTATACGGAGTGAAATAAGTAAATCAGAAAAAACCAAGAACTACATGATTTCATACATTGGTGGGACATAAAAATGAGACTAAGAGCCTGACCTGTGGTGGCGCAGTGGATAAAGTGTCGACCTGGAAATGCTGAGGTTGCTGGTTCGAAACCCTGGGCT
Source organism: Saccopteryx bilineata (assembly GCF_036850765.1). Classification (NCBI taxonomy): domain Eukaryota; kingdom Metazoa; phylum Chordata; class Mammalia; order Chiroptera; family Emballonuridae; genus Saccopteryx; species Saccopteryx bilineata. Next base: position 237,691,561 of record NC_089492.1, read on the forward strand.
TGCTTAGTCAAGGCACATATGGGAGTTGATGCTTCCAGTTCCTCCCCCCTTCTCTCTCTCTGTCTCTCTCTCCTGTCTCTCTCTCCTCTCTAAAATGAATAAATAAAATTTAAAAAAGCTGTAGTATTTAAAAAAAAAAAATGAGACTAAGAGACATGGACAAGAGTGTGGTGGTTACGGCGGGGGGGGGTGAAGAGGAAAGAGGGAGAGGGGGAGGGGCACAAAGAAAACTAGATAGAAGGTGATGGAGGACAATCTGACTTTGGGTGATGGGTATGCAACATAATTGAATGACAAGATAACCTGGACATGTTTTCTTTGAATATACGTACCCTGATTTATTGATGTCACCCCATTAACATTAATAAAAATTTATTTATAAAAAAAAAGAAAAAGAAAAATCTTGCAGTAAAAAGGTAAAAACTGAGGAGAAAATTTTGAAAAGGTAGAACAGTGATCTTTGATTTGATATATTACGTTGTATTGTAAAACCACAATAATTATAATAGTGCAGTGGGACACAAGATTAGATAGAATAATGTAATAAGAGAATTTAGAAACAGATTCTAGAATGCATTAAAACTGTTGTATGTTAAAAGGGAAATAATTCAGAGGTGATAGATGATCAAAAATGGTATAAAATGTGTTGTTGCAAAAATACTCATCGTCCTTCAATATCTGCTCTTCCTTTCTTCCACTTCTTCTCCCTGTAATAAGGCTACCAGTTCCCATTACCCTACATTGTTTAGATGAATACATGATTGCTCAGACAATTTTCCCCACACTCTCCACTAGCAAGAAGCCATGTGACTAAGTTTTAGTCATAGAATATCAACAGAAGTAAATTATAGAACTTCTGGATCATATTTTCTTTAAAAAGTTGTTTTTCCTTGTTGTTTTTCCCCCTTCCACTTACTGGAAATGGTGACAAACAGTACATGACTTAGATTCAGAAACAGAAGCCATATGTTGAGGGTTGCAAAACCTCCCTGCCAGCTTTGTTCTATTATACAGAGATTGGGAAGAGCCACACAAGCTTGACCTGTTCCCTAAAACAGTTAATTAACTAAATCTGTATTTTAAAAAATTGAGTTAAATATGAAAAATAAAACTGTAACTAGAAGAAAGTTAAGTAAACTGATTGTTTTGGGGAAAGATCAGCTAAACTTTAAGATAGTTATAAAAATCTCAAAGGACAAGACTAATAAATATGACTACATAAAAATTTCAAAATCCCAGGTGTAAAAAAACAACAAAATACCAGCATCGACAAAATTTAAAAATTAATGCCAAATGAAGAAAATATTTGTAACATCTAGGACAATGTGATAACATTATTAATAATCATGACAATATACAAAACAAAAAATAGGTTTATGTTTCTAAGGGCTTAGAACTGTGCATAGCGAGTTTTTGGTGTATAGGAGCTAATAAATAACACCTTTCCTCCAAGGTTTGTATATTATAGAGTAGACCAGAATGCCGAAAGACGCTAGTAAAAAAATATCAAGCCCAGCTGGTGGCTGAGTGAATAAAACATCATCCCAGGGATCTGAGGTCGCAAGCTTGATCCCAAAGATGCCCATGGGTCACTGGTTCCAGCCCTGTGCCAGGCACATTTAAGAAGCAATCAGTGGCACAACTAAGTGGAACAATGAGTTGATGTTTCTCTCTCTCTCAAAACAGATTATCAACTTTACTCTATGAAAGAATGACATAGAGAATGCTATTCAGTGCTTTAATCAAAAGTCCCCCTGATTTGAACTTAACCCATCAAAACTGGAGGTCTGCTTAGGATTTCTGCCCAGAGAAACAGAGACTGCACCCAATCTAAAGTCAAGTTTATAGAAAAGAAAGTTTTAGAAAGTGCTGAGCCACACATGGTCAATTCTTTCTCACATCTACTCAATTAAATAAGTCACTCCTGTTCCTGGGAGGGGTGAGGGAGAGAAAGAAGAGCAATCACAAGCTTACCCATATTTCCTCCTCCTCTTCAGTAATGCATAAAAATGCAACAGATTTTTGTATATTGATTTTGTATACAGCAAAATCAAATTTGAAAATTTATCGAATTTGTTTATTAGTTCCAAAAGTTTTTGAGGGGAGTGTTTATTATTTTCTATATATGATAATATCATGTCATCTGCAAATGATAGTTTCTCTTTTATCATTTAAAAATTTTATATTTTTTGTCAATCAGAAAACCATTTTATGTATAACTGACAGTGGCAATTTTATTTTTTATCTAAAATGTTAATATGTCAGTATATTATATTTTATAACAAAAAATCAATTCAACTAAAATATTGAACAATACAGGAAGGGTTATTCAGTCATTAAAAATGATCTTTTGATGAATGTTTAATAATGCAGGCACAAGCTTATATAATATTAAGTAAAAATACAGTAGATACAAAACTTTATAGCTAATACTCTAATATGTAGAAAAAATACATACACAGAAAAAAGGTAATAAATTTAGTTAAATGTTGAGAATAATATCTCTTTGAATTAGGATTCAAGGTGAATTTTTCCTTTTTGTATTTTCCCCAATAAGTATGTTTACTTTTATAATCTTAACAAAGTTGTTATAAAGAAACACTATAAAACACTAATAATAGGGGCAGAGCCCCTGATGATAAAAATCTCATTTGGTCCTTACCATTTGGGTGAAAAGGAATGGTTCTAAATGTCACAACTGGAGGGACAAAATTATATTCTTCTGTAAAATTTATTGTCAGTTGTAAGACTATTCCTACAACACAAAAATAAACATCTTTACTTGAGTGTCATGTTATACTGGCTAACCATAACCTGAGTAACTCTAAGGTTTCTTCCTACAGTTTAGCCTCCCAAGGTCCCTTGATTTTTATTCTTAAGTAAATTGGGTCATAGTATACTCTAGATCAGGGGTCTCAAACTCAACTCAGCATGTGGGCCGCAGAGTAAGAAATCAGCCGTTCGGCGGCCACACTAGGTCTACAAAAGGCAACTGTTATGCAACACTTTTCTCACTGCAGTTGAAAACAAAAAAAAATCAGTACAACAAGCACAATCGTACATGCAGTTTACTCAGTGTCACAAAACGACCAGAAACTGTAGTTCGCATCACAACTGCTGTTAACTAAGCTAATATCTTGCTAGGATGCTAGAGAAATGAAAAATACAAGTAGGCCCCTAGGCTTACTTAATTTTATCCAAAATATTTTGAACTTCGTGGATTAGTCTGCGGGCCGCACAAAATTATTCAGCGGGCCACGAGTTTGAGACCCCTGCTCTAGATAGTATAAAAGAGTCCTTACCATCTAATTCTACTATTTTATTAGCCTGTTTTCCATCCACTAGCTCCGTCCCCCTACACTTGCCCCATTCACTGTGTATCTCATATTGACTGAACTCACTGTTCCAGAACCTGGGGTACCCTGTCTTTGCCACGCTGTTTATTCTGCCCGAATTTCCTTCCCCTCCTTCTAAACCTGGCAAACTCTTATCATTCTTTAGAACTCAACTCAAAGGGTACTTCTTTACAAAGCCATTCTTAACTCTCCAAGACAAAATTAACTAATTACTGCCTCTTTGGCATTCTGTTCAAAATCCTAATAGTACGTATCATATTTTATTGTAATTATCCACTTTACATGTTGTTTTCTTCTGCCTCACACAACAAATCTAACTTATTAACTTATGACTGAAAGAGTACATACATGGTCAACAAAGCTTATAGTGGCCCAGTCTTCTTAAGAATGATTTATAGAAATTTTGGGGGAAATCATAGAGAAAAAAAATGAGATATAATTGTAGAATTTTGATGCCAAAATCTCTGATTTCTTTTTTCAAAACTTTATTTATTCATTTTAGAAAGGAGAGAGAGAGAAGGGAGGAGCAGGAAGCATCAACTCCCATATGTGCCTTGACCGGACAAGCCCACGGTTTCAAACGGGCGACCTCAGCGTCCCAGGCCGACCCTTTATCCACTGAGCCTCCAGAGGTCTGGCAGCTATTCTCTGATTTCACGGCAGATTGTTAGAAGGTATTTCAATGGTTACACTTTATTATGCCTGCTTTTTTTAAAAATGTAAGTATTTGTAACATTATTAAAAATGCAATCTTAATGTAATGATTATGATTTGGCATAAAGAAAAATTCAAACCTAAAATTTCCATCTAGGTTGATAAATGGCAAAAATTAAGCCATACAATGAAAAAATAACATGTGAAAATTTTCCGTATTCAAGAAAATTTAAAAATGCAACCATATTTTGCACATTAAGAAGATGGGCGGCCTGACCTGTGGTGGCGCAGTGGATAAAGCGTCGACCTGGAAATGCTGAGGTCGCCAGTTCGAAACCCTGGGCTTGCCTGGTCAAGGCACATATAGGAGTTGATGCTTCCAGCTCCTCCCCCCCTTCTCTCTCTCTGTCTCTCCCTCTCCTCTCTAAAATGAATAAATAGAAAAAATTAAAAAAAAAAAGATGGGCTAAGAATGGTATAAAAACTTTTTTTTAAAAGTAGATTGATTTTGAACATACATACCATGCCAAATTGTGTTCTGTAGGCCTTCAACATCAGCTTCCCATTCCATCAGATCTTCACTTACAGGAAAGGCAGTAATACCCTTTAATTTAGAAAAAAAAAAAATCAAAGCAATAGAAAAGATTAAATATTGCAGCTTTTAAAATCAGATTTCAGGTTACAATGAATTCCAAAATCTCTACATTTTCTTTTTCTGATGAATTTATTTATCTTTTGATTTGGGGAGTTGTTATAGTTTGGGTTATTACATAGCTGTTAAGGTAGATTTCAGGAAGCACACACAATAACAGTAAATTTAAAATAAATCACAAGTGTGAAAATCACAAGTAGGACTAGAAGGTCAAGATTGGGATGTGTGGCTTATGTAAGTCAATAGCCAATTTAAGACTCACACTAGCAGAGAAGGAAATAAATGGAAAGCATGCATTTCTTCAGAGCTTTTTTTTTCTTTCCATTTTTCTGAAGCTGGAAACAGGGAGAGACAGTCAGACAGACTCCCGCATGCGCCCGACCGGGATCCACCCGGCACGCCCACCATGGGGCAACGCTCTGCCCACCAGGGGGGCGATGCTCTGCCCATCCTGGGCGTCACCATGTTGCGACCAGAGCCACTCTAGCGCCTGGGGCAGAGGCCACAGAGCCATCCCCAGCGCCCGGGCCATCTTTGCTCCAATGGAGCCTTGGCTGCGGGAGGGGAAGAGAGAGACAGCGAGGAAAGCGCGGCGGAGGGGTGGAGAAGCAAATGGGCGCTTCTCCTGTGTGCCCTGGCCGGGAATCGAACCCAGGTCCTCCGCACGCTAGGCAGACGCTCTACCGCTGAGCCAACCGGCCAGGGCTCTTCAGAGCTTTTTAAAACTATATGGATGCTATATGAAAGACAAAGAAGTCAGGACATTTTCATTAAGAAAAACACAACTCCAAAAAATTATGCTTGTATATAAAAATAAATTTCCCTACAGTTGAGGTATTGTCCAAAGAAAGGGACAAGAATGTACAGGGTGGGGCAAAAGGAGGTTTACAGATGTTCGTATGGAAAATAATGCAATAATTAATACACAAAAATACAAGAATAAACTGGGCTTCACATACGCACAACTGGAAACCTCCTTTGGCCCTATTCTGTATCTCATAGAAAACCTTATCAGTTATGCTGGGAAATACACCTAAATATACTCAGTAAATATTTTCGAGCAATCACATAGTTATTTAGTATGTTTGATGCTAGTCTGGATAAGCATTATAAGATATCTCTGTTACCTACATCCTACATATTTATATATCTCTCTTTCATGGAATTGTCTTTCAACAGAGAATCATAAGGTTCAGATAGAGCCGAAACAATATCAAATGTTAGGTGTGCACCTCTGGGATGTCTGTTGCTAGACTGAACACCTTTAGTGAGGGCAGTCCTTCAATATGAGGGATGGAAACAGAACATTGACACTGAACTATGCCTTAAGCAACTGCTGGTAGCTATCACTCTACACCTTCCTTCTTCGAATGGGTTCTTTATATTCTTTCTCTGAAATGTTCTTTCTTCCACATCTTCCTTTAAAAAAAATTCTCCGTACTATATGTGATATATCAGCCGTTGGCCTTGTTAAATCCATTTGGAGGAAAGCCTTCCTCTGTGTTAAAATTATAAGGGAAAAGCATCTATGTGTAGTTACAGCAGTTGGCAAAAGTGCACTAGATAGTTGGTAGTAGAACATAAGACTTAAGAGCAAGAGATTTTGGAGTCAGAATACCCTGTGACAGAATCCTGAGGCCAAATAGTTACTGAACCCTTCTGAGACTTAGGCTTCTGGTAGATAAAAGAAAATGCTACTTATATTATAGCATTATGATTAATGAGAGCAACTTTGCACCTATTATCCAATTACTACCTGATAGACCCTGATATTCAGGGCTTAAATTCACATAAATTACTCAATACAACGTGCTTAATATTGTTAACTATTATTATGACATTATCATTATTATTATGAAGTGGATTGTTACCGTAAAATAGATTTGTTAAACAATAATACTGCAGTAGTAAATTAGGTTTAACTAAATTATGCCTTAGAGCAGTGGTCCCCAACCCCTGGGCCGTGAACTGGTACCGGTCCATGAGCCATTTGGTACCGGTCTGCAGAGATAGAATAAATAATTTACATTATTTTCATTTTATTTATATTTAAGTCTGAACGCTGTTTTATTTTTAAAAAATGACCAGATTCCCTGTTATATCCGTTTAAGACTCACTCTTGACGCTTGTCTCAGTCACATGATACATTTATCCATTCCACCCTAAAGGCCGGTCCGTGAAAATATTTTCTGACATTAAACCGGTTCGTGGCCCAAAAAAGGTTGGGGACCACTGCCTTAGAATACATACAGACTAAATTGCTTCTTAAAAGTTTTGGCCCAGTGAAACCCATCCTTCCAAGACCCCAGTACTCACCCTATAGTTGTTCTCTTTCAACCTTTGATAGTCTCTCTGCAGCAAGAAGTAAGCTCTGGAGGACATGATAAGGCATCAAAGGGTCTGGCACTTGTCTCCACACTCCTAGGGTTGACTCTGAGGCAGGTGTGGGAGAGTACGAGTCACCCTCCCACACCTGGTTAACTGATGTGAATTACTTGCTTTTTAGAGTTGCAGAATGCTGTATGCTCCCGAGATGAATGGCTTCTAAGCAGTGGTGGGATTCAAATAATTTAACAACCGGTGCTCTGCCCTAATGACCATTTTAAGTATATAAAAAAACATTATGCTGAAAGGTAGTTTATTATTTCTTGCATTCAATACTTAGATAAGAACAATAAAAGAGGTACACAAAACTGAATTATGTTACAAGAAAGTTTTAAAATATTAATAAAAATATTAAATAATACTTAACAAAAAGCAATAAAACTGTTATTTAAGGTATTTCCATATTGCTTTTTTTTCTTTTTCTTTTTATTTATTTATTTTTTTATTCATTTTAGAGAGGAGAGAGAAAGGGAGAGAGAGAGAGAGACAGAGAGGGAGAAGGTGAGGAGGAGCTGGAAGCATCAACTCCCATATGTGCCTTGACCAGGCAAGCCCAGGGTTTTGAACCGGCGACCTCAGTATTTCCAGGTTGACGCTTTATCCACTGTGCCACCACAGGTCACGCCTTCTTTTCTTTTTTAGACAAATTTAACAGGGTGATACTGGTCCCATATTGCTTTTTGACTGGCGTCCTCACTTGCAATTTTTTTCACCTATGGACTAATAAACATTATTATGGGCACTTAGAATACACTGCTGTGCAGATGAATGTTAAAAAAGAGTAAGGAATGTAAATTTGTGATTTCTACATTGGGCAGCTGCCCAGGTGCCCACCTTAGAGAGAACCCTGATTACAAGTGCCATTTTAACAACCGGTTCGCCAAACTCAACAAAAAAATTAGGTATCAGTTTTGCCAAACCAGTGCGAACCGGCTGAATCCCACCACTGCTCCCAAGTTAAGTATGTAACACACTTTCCTTCGCCTCTGACTCCTCCAAACTGAAATTTCCAAAGGGAAAACTTGGGCACGTTTTCCACTGTGGTGCCTCACTGCAGGGCCAGTCCACAGCCCAGTCTCAAGCAAGGTTGGGACAGGTACCTGGGACACCCATATTGTTGGTGCATAAAGTATGCATAAGAGGCAGAAGCTTACAGCGCTGGTAACTTGTTGTTCTCCCTTCTTCACAAGTGTAACTGGCTCTCTCTTAAACTGGAGGACGCAAATTGGTTGCCAAGCAACAGGATCCTTAGGGACTGTAATGAGGAGGTGAGAACTGGGCTGCGTCTCATCCAATCAGTGACAGGAGGCGGGCCTCTAGACACCTCTTCAGCCAATCGTCCAATCGTTTCACTTTGAAAGGCCAAATGAGATCCGTTGTCAAGGCCACCGACCTCTCTCTGTCCACCCACAGGGACTCTACCTAACTAGTGTACAGGGTGTGGGTGAAGTCCGATTCCAGTGTGTAAATCACAGAAGTCCTCACACAAGTCCCTCTCCACAATGATCCTTTCCTTGAATATCAGAAACTGGCAGGTAATAAGTGACCAGAATGGTTAATAACCTCTTAATATATAGCAAGTTACCATTCAGAATACATTCGCTTACATTATTACGTCATCAAATCCTACAGTTACCCTGTTCTGCTCCAGAACAGAGAACTATTTATAATTTCTCAGATGCCCATCTGTTGCCGCGGTTTTGGGTTGTATCTTAGCGTACCTGTACTTTAGTAGCCTACATAGCCTTGAAGAAGTTATTTAGCCTCCCTGTACTTATATTTTCTCACCTATTAATATGCAGCCAATAATAATACCTACATCTCAAGGTTATTATGAGGATTAAAAAAAATAATAAAGCCTACCCAGCACTCCGTCATTGTCTAGAGTAAGTGATAGGCAACACCTGCACTTACCACAGGCCAGGTGCGCTGTTCTAAATGGTTTACAGAAATTAACTTTATCCTCAAAAACAACCCATGAGGTAGGTACTTTTGTGATCTTAATTTTTACAGTAAGGGAAACTGAGGCACAGAGATGCCACATAATTTGCCTTAGGCCACACAGCTGGGATGCAGTAGAGCCAGGATGCAAACTCTAGGCTATTTAGCTCCTGAGTTCATGCTTTTAACCACTAGGCAACCCAGCCTCAAAAAGGTCTCATGTTGTCCCAAGTGACCTTCTGTAATAAAGTATTGCTATTTTCAATAGTTTTCTTTGTGCATCTGTTGTTTTTGTTTTTATTATTTTTGGTATGTTTATTTTTGGCTGCATTCCTACCTGTTAATTTTCTGAGTCCCCTGTCAACTAGAATGTAAACCATAGAAAGCTGGACCACTGTTCTATAAAATAGTGCCTGGCACATAATAAAGGCTCAATACATATCTGTTAACCAAATGTGTATTCTGTGTTCTCTTTTAGACTATAAATTTATTAAGAAATCTGTCTGACTTCTGTAACTTATGAATATATTTGTAGTACTCTGTATGTAGTTCAAAAAATACCAACTACTGAATTTGATATTAACTTTCATTACTTTTGTAACTTCAAGTTGAGAGATAAATTCTACTATATGTTTTTTGGGGCTTTTCCTCAGTCTTTCTCCTTACTAATAGGCTTCGACGATTGAAAAGAGAAATGTTGCTTTGTATTTTTTATGGTAGGCAGAATACTAACTATCTCCAAGATCTCCAGCCCCTGCATAATCTTCAGGACTGTGAATATGATAGATTTCACTCTGATTAAGTTAAGTTATATGGCAGTTAACTTTAAGAAAAGGAGATAATTTGGGGTGTGCCTGACTTGATCCAGTGAGCCATAACTGAGACTGAGCTCTTCCTGAAGTCAATAATTCAAAGTGTGAAAGGGATTCCATGTGAGGGAGATTCTCTGTTGCCACCTTTGAAATGAAAGGGACCATGTGACAAGGAATATGGGCAGTCTCTTGGAGGTGAGAGTGGCTGCTGGCAGACAGCAAGCAAAAGAACTCAGGGCTTCAGTCTTAAAACAACAAGCAACTGAATTCCGAATTCTGCCACAACCACAAGACCTGGGAAGAGTACCTGAATTCCAGACCAGAACACAACCTAGCCAACACCTACTGAGACCCTGAACAGAAAATTCAGTCATGCTGTGCCCATATTGTTTTAAGATAGTAAGTTTGTGGTATTGTTACACAGCAATAGTTAATATACTTTCTTACCTACAGTGCACAGGTACTGACCAAGACAAATCTTATGGCAAAAAAATGAATCACTTGCTGGGTTAGTGTGAAAAGCACTTGAAACCAGTGAATAGACACAAACATTTGGCCTTAGACAGGGTTAGGGGATAGGATAGGTATGGCATGCTGAAAATGAAGACTGAACTAAGGCTCATGTACAAATTTTCGTCATCCTAGATGAGCAAGGCAACTGAAAGTGTAATTGTTTAACATTAGTCAAGTTACTGGGGCCGTCTCCAGCTTTAACAACCAAGCATCCCTCTCCCCCCTTTTTTAAAAAACTATTCTTTCCCTCAGGACTCGAACAGATGTTTTCATTTTACTTAAGCTATAAGACTGTTCCCCTCATCCACCAGGAATATGTACCAGTACAAAGTGTTAACCTCGTTTGGATTTGAACCCCCATCCTCAAGAGCAAAAGAAGGCTGAGATCGCCAAATGTCAGCTCAGCTGTGAGACATGTTTTGAATCATATTTTGACGTATGTTATGCTGTTAACTAGAAAATGAAGTGCAGCACACATGCTTCCAGTAACTGGTTTCAAATCATATGATCCTTCCTTTGTCTTGAAGACCTTTTGATGTGTGTTCCCATATTGAGTTTTTCTGCTTTTAATAATCTTATATTCCTTCCTCAATATAAATATCATGAAAAATACTGAATGCTAATCTTCAAAGATCAAACAGGAAGAAAGAGGTAGGCAGCCTAGTTCAGTGACTTGAATTCCTGAAATTTCTCATTTAGAAATGTTATTTTCTCTTATAAAAGCCCAGGCTCCAAGAAATGCTTCGCCCCCCTTTGTAAAGTTGAAGTGTAGGCTCCCTCAATTTCAGAACTGTGTCAATTACAAAATAATATGGTTTCTCCCTGTAAGGCATCTGAGACACGGGCCAGTGATCTGTATTTATGTTTATATCTGTGTCTACACAACGGAGAGGAACTCAGAATCACTACACGCAGGCTTTTACTTTATCTTCTTAGCTTTAGCTAGGATGACCAAGGGTCCAAGTTTGCATGGGACAGGGGTTTTCCTGGGACAAAGGACTTTCAGTGCTAAAATTGGGACTGTCCCTACAAACTGGCACAGTCAGCCACTCTAGCTTGGACATCAAGGACCTTTCAAGGTGAGAATTGTGTAGAACACTTGGTAAAAGCTGTCTATTTGTTTTTGGAGCTTGGTACTTAAAAAAAAGCCTAATTTGTTTTCTATTGCAAGCTGGTGTCCAAACCCCATAATCAAAGTTCTGAAAACTAACGCTCAAAATTCCTTTAGGAGGGGATCTTATGAGGGTTTATGATGAAGGAACACAGGGTCTGTCTGGGTACTTGACATGTTTCAGGAGAATCATGTCTCCTTTCATTTCATTCCTCCCGTGTAACACCAGTCATTGAGAGATGTTGCATTTTGTAACATCTAAGTACAACTGTGCCAGTTAAGAGTGTGAAAGGTATGAGAGGGGGGGACTGCTTAACGGGTGTAATATTCTAGGCTTCCTTCACATATATCCGTTTAACTAACCTTTCCATACTCAGCTGCCCTAAGCATGTTTCCAGAGTTTCAACATGGGAGAAACTTTGAGGTGCCAATAGCACTGGAGTGCTTATAAGGGGTGACATCCTTTAGGGATGGCTTAAGGCAGAGATTTTCAACCTGTGTGCCGCAACACACACGCTGGGGTTCCGCAAGAATTTTTTTAAAACATGCAACACCGAGGCCCTGGCCGGTTGGCTCAGTGGTAGAGCGTCGGCCTGGTGTGCAGGAGTCCCGGGTTCGATTTCTGGTCAGGGCACACAGGAGAAGTGCCCATCTGCTTCTCCACCCCTCCCCCTCTCCTTCCTCTCTGTCTCTCTCTTCCCCTCCCGCAGCGAAGCTCCATTGGAGCAAAGATGGCCCGGGCGCTGGGGATGGCTCCTTGGCCTCTGCCCCAGGCGCTAGAGTGGCTCTGGTCGCAACAGAGCGACGCCCCGGAGGGGCAGAGCATCGCCCCCTGGTGGGCGTGCCGGGTGGATCCCGGTCAGGCGCATGCGGGAGTCTGTCTGTCTCTCCCCGTTTCCAGCTTCAGAAAAATACAAAAAACAAAAACAAACAACAACAACAAAAAACATGCAACACCTGACTATAGTCAGAGGCACTGACCTCTTTTTTCTTAAATTGTCAAATAAAAAGAAATGACAACCACTAACACAATAGCCATCCAGTGTGCATGAATCAAAATGATACCTATTTTTTCAGTCCATTGACAAAAAATACATTTTTCAGTGTGCCGCAGAATTCAGTAATTAATTTAGGTATGTCATGAGATAAAAAGGTTGAACAGTGTTGGCTTCAGGATGTGTCTTGAAGCTGTTTTTACACAGTGTATGTTTGTTTATGAGGGGAGTGATGGAAATTACTGAGGGGCTAAGCCCACCCCCACCTCGTTGGTACCAGCACTGGGTGTTCTACATTACGGTATTCACATGAGTAACAGGACAGTCTGTGCTCTAAATTTTATTACCACAACAGAAAATAGGTTCCTTTCTAACAACTGCATAAAACACATTGAATAATAGCTGTGTTACCACTTGGCGAGCACTTGCTATGTGCCAGATACTTCTCCTACACTTCTATATAGTCTCTCTAACTCAGAAAGACAGGATAGAAAAGTCATAAAACTGATTTTTGACAACTTTTTGTCAGACACTCTAATAATCTGCAGCTTACTTGAATTAGCTCATTTCTATTAATTAGCTTCAATTGTCAAGTACTGTAGATGCTTTCTCAGATGATGAAATAGCCGTTCAGGAACGTGCTGAAATTCACATGGTAACCAATGAATGAAGGGGAGATTGAAGCCCAGACAATCTGACATCAGAATCTTTACTCTTAACCTCTATGCTCCATGTACATTATTTGATGGATAAAGAAACAGAGGCTGACAGCTCCCTCCAACTTTCAATGTTCCACACTCCCTGGCCAGAGCCTCATCGGCTTCTTTTTTTCCCTCCCTTTCCCCCCCTTCCCCCGCAACTGCCTCCATTTCCTTAAGGAAGGGTTTTTTTCTCTCTCCCTCCCCCACACCGTAGCGGCGCCCGAGCGGGCCGGGCGGGTGGCCGAGTTTTCCAAGGAATCACTTCATTAAGATGTCCAGCGATAGGCTGAGGTCCGATGATGAGAGCCCCAGCACCAGCAGTGGGAGTTCACATGCAGACCAGAGAGACCCGGCCGCTCCAGAGCCTGAAGAACAAGAAGAAAGAAAACCTCCCGCCACTCAGCAGAAGAAAAACACCAAACTCTCTAGCAAAACCACTGCTAAGTTATCCACTAGTGCTAAAAGAATTCAGAAGGAGCTAGCTGAAATAACCCTTGATCCTCCTCCTCACTGCAGTGCTGGGCCTAAAGGAGATAACAGTTACGAATGGAGACTGACTATACTTGGTCCACCAGGTTCTGTATATGAAGGTGGTGTATTTTTTCTGGATATCACATTTTCATCCGATTATCCTTTTAAGCCACCAAAGGTTACTTTCCGCACCAGAATCTATCACTGCAACATCAACAGTCAGGGAGTCATCTGTCTGGACATCCTTAAAGACAGCTGGAGACCTGCTTTGACTATTTCAAAGGTTTTGCTGTCGATTTGTTCTCCTTTGACAGACTGCAACCCTGCGGATCCTCTGGTTGGAAGCATAGCCACTCAGTGTTTGACCAACAGAGCAGAACGTGACGGGATAGCCAGACAGTGGACCAAGAGATATGCGACATAATTCACATAATTTGTATGCAGTGGGAAGGAGCAGAAGGCATCTTCTCACTGTGCTGCAAATCTTTATAGCCTTTACAATACGGACTTCTGTGTATATGTTATACTGATTCTACTCTCTGCTTTTATCCTTTGGAGACTGGGAGACTCCCCAAAAAGGTAAATGCTATCAAGAGTAGGACTTTGTAGCTGTAGATTAGTTCATTTAAAATGCCTACTTGCAAGTCTTGCTTCTTTGGGATATCAAAATGTAATATTTTGTGATGTACTAAAGATACTGGTCCTGAAGTCTACCAAATATTAAAGTGCATTTTAGCCTAATTCATTATCTGTATGAAGTTATAAAAGTAGCTGTAGATGACTAGGAATTACGTCATTTGTATTAAACCCAGATCTATTTCTGAGTATGTGGTTAATGCTGTTGTGAAAAATGTTTTACCTTTTACCTTTGTCAGTTTGTAATGAGAGGATTTCCTTTTACCCTTTGTAGCTCAGAGAGCACCTGATATATCATCTCAAACACAATAAACATGCTCCTGATGAAAAAAAATAAAAAGAAACAGAGGCTGCCTTATTCAAGGTCATTCAGCTCCTGTGCTGGAGAAGTCGAAAAGTACATGCTTCATGCTCCTATTCTCTTCATCTGGGTCCCATGGAGGGAAGCCTAGACAAAGTCGTAGACCAAGGAATCTATAGATTTTAAGGTAGTCTCTCTGCTTCGTTAAAGGGTGTTCCTGAGAAGCTATAATTAGAAAGCTCCCCAGCCCTCGCCACTTGGCTCAGTGGATAGAGCAGCCTGTCTGTCATATGGACATCCCAGGTTTGTCTCCTGGTCAGGGCACACGAGAGAAGTGACCATCTGCTTCTCTCTCTCACCTCCCCTTTTCTCCCTCCTCTCCTCCTGCAGCCAGTGGCTCGATTGGTTCAAGTGGTGGCCCCTGGTGCTGGGGATAGCTCAGTTGGTCCAAGTGCATCAGCTTCAGGCGCTAAATATAGCTCGAGCGTCGGCCTCAGATGGGGTTGCCGTTTGGGGTGCACGTGGGAGTCTGTCTCACTATCTCCCCTCCTCTCACTTAAAAAAATGCTCCCCAATTGTGGTGATAACCTGGTTTAACAAGTATTGTTCTAGTGCAAGGATGGCTGATAAATTTAATTTCTGGTGCTATTTCTGACAGAGTAGGTGGTTATTTGGGAGAAGTTGAAAAGTTTAAGGCTAAAATTGAGCTCAGCTGGGAAGAGCACCAATTAGTGATGTCTGTGATGAATGCAAGAGGAGAGACAGGTGCTGGTGCCATGGGGTTTGCTAGACTAGGTCTATCCACTCAGGGATTTTTCTAGGTTGGGGATTGTGTTATTGGTCCCAACAATTCGCCCTCTTCCCTGCACAAAGATTCTACATCCTTGCCCATGGCTGTGATGGGGATTTGTAGGGCCTCTCAATAGGTTGAGATATATCCATGTCCTGTGGTCAGATTTAGCCTCAAAATGTGTTGACCAAGAGACGTAGAGAAGGATGAGATATATAGCATGTTGAACACAAGCTTTACTAGAGATTGTTTTTTGGGTCTGTCTGCCTCTTGCCCTTTTTCTGTGCCATCATTACAGCTTGCCTTCAGAGATCTGGGCACAGGCACAGAGGCAGAGCCACCTCTGCTGACTGACACGGCCAAATAGAAATGTCTGCTGTTGTCAGGCAAACTTTCTGGAGTTATTACTGCAGCCAAGCTGACCAGTAGAGCAAATGCACTCTATTTCCAGAGTGAAGGACTCTGGAAGTAAAATTAAGTTCTAAACTGTCATTTTGCCTGAATATTAGTTTTACTCTGACCCTCAGTAAACTTAACTAAATTATGTCACTATGGTAGCAGCTTATTTCTGGTCATTTTAATATGTGTAGACTCAAAGGAAACCTCTCCGGGATTGTATTAGCAGTGGCCCCAAGGATAACTGCAGCCATCGTCCCAAGGCTCAAGGGCTGCAGTGGTTGAGGAGCACCTGCTGTAGGACGGAGCCTGACCGCCACCTATTTTTGAAGCAAGTGCTTCTGTGTCTGGGTGGAGATGGAGCATTAATCTGTGGCTTTGTGCAGCTGGTTCTGCTGTTTTGTGGGTGTCTTTTATGTCCATGAAGATTGATATTTAGAACCACTTTCCTCCAAACTGAATATTCCCTGAATTATTTTTATTTCAGCATAAAATATACCTTTTTTTTTTCAAAGTATAAGCAATGTGCCATCTAATTTTAAAGCAGTTGTATTTCTCCTAATGTAACCATTCCTGAATAAAAATATTTACTAACCTAGTTGCTTAGCAAAGGAAAAAGCACTGTGTCAGGCCTGGCCAGCAAATGTCACAGTACTGGTTTGTTTATAAGCAATTCATAGGTGCTTAAGATTTAACTAGCCATAAATATGTCAGCAGACCTTCTCCCTATATGTCTTCATGTTTTTAAGTCTTCTCAGCCAAATTTCCCATAAGGTTACATTTACCTTGAGTGCTTCCATGGTTTTTAAGTCTCTCTTTCCTCCGAGTTAACACTGTCCTAATACTTTTGGTATTTATGGTAACAAACATCAGGTGTGGTTACATTTTGGCTACAAAAATGTCCCTTACGTGGGTGCTGTATGACTCCTGCTTCTCTTACATAGTATTTCCTCCTTGGCATTTGAACTATCGGTTGAAAAACAAGGCTATAGATTAAGAAGAGTCTCAGCTTCACCTCTGGCACCTCCTTTAGATCCCTCTTGCTGTCCCTCCTCAGAGCTTTCAACCCTTTAAGGGCAACGGGGAGCATTGCCTGAGCAGAGCAGCACTCAGGGCCAGTGGTGAGGACTGAGGGGCTGCAGCTGGCAAAGGAACAGGGCGGAACAAGCCACAGGTGATTGCATCCAGCCAGCTGGGTCAGGTTGACCCGGGAAGCCCAGGGCAGCCGGAGTCTCGGCAGCTGCTTCTGCCAGATGCTCCCTGGGAGCTGGGTCGTCCCTCCTCCCAAGGAGGCCCAGCCTATCCTTGACCTTAATTTTGTCAGGTTGCAACAAAGAGGAGAGTTCTTTTAGTTGTGTTGATCGTCAGTGCAAGGAGTCAAAAAAGAAAGGGGGGATATTCTAAAAGACTTCGGTGACTATCTGAGAATGTGGGTCCTGAGTGAATTGACAAGGAATATTCTTGACAAAGTTTAGGTTCTGTTAGTTTGATATCCAAATGAACAACTGCAAAAAATATATATAACCAGTTGTCAAATGGTTAACACAAAAGTTTTTAGTGCTGAATTTGTGATTAAATAAAACTTGATTTCCTTGAAGGTGACTAAAGTGGTTAAAATGTTATTAAATGCTCATATACACGCATTACTAAGGATATAATGACCATCTCCCCACCCTCCACTCCCAAGCCTTTAAATTAGGGTGGTTCTGTGATTCTCAGTCTTGGTAATACCAGAGGGCTTGCTGAAGCACAAACTGCTGGATCCCCCTTCCCTCAGCATTTCTGATTCAGCACTTTGAAGTGGGGCCTGAGAATCTGCATTTCCACCAAGTTTCCCAGGTCTGCTGGTCTGAGGACCACACTTGGAGAAACCCTGAGATAGCTGATCATGTTTGAAGGTGGATTGATGTGGGGAAGCTGGTCTCCCCAGAATTGGCAAACGGCCTGCAAAAGATGGGAGTCAGTGTGGACAGGTCAGCTATGTCAGATCCGGTCATGCATGACTAAGGGAAACAGGATGGGGATGGTATGCATGCATGCCCCCTTTATATAACTGATAATGTTACCCCCCACTTTTTGTAGTCATGGCTTGGGGCCACTTTTGTGTGATTTTACTATAAAACACCTGCGCACGGCCTCAGATTGCTGCTGCTACTATGGTTGCCACTGTTGCGGCTGCCCCAGCTGCCCAAAGCGCCTTGTGTCTGTTTCCACCTCCCTGCCCCTTCTGCACCTGCAGCCTCCATCTCTTGGCTCTGAGCTCCAACCCAGAGCCGATAAGAGAGTCCCTCTTAAATCGGTGTTTAGTGATTTGTAGTGGGCCTTATCTGGGGTGGTGCTGCAAGTGTGCAGATGTTGGTGATTAGGGAATTTAGGGTAAGGCCCCAATCACAGAGTTGAAGGGACTGGGAATGGAGGGAGGGAAGAGCTGAGAGATACACAAGAAGGAAATGGGAGTGAAAGGCAGATTGAGGGATTCAAGTGAGAGGGAGAAACCCAACCTGACACCGACTTCATGGCCATATGAAGTGATTGCTTCATTGAGTTTGATCGCTGAGGTGGTGACAAGAGCTGTACCTAAAACAGATGGATAAGCCCCGGCAGGTTTGATTGTAGTCCCTTCTGTATTAAACAGAAGAAATGGACATGTTCTTTGAACTTTCATAATGATATTCACTTTCCTTGACAGTGTATATTAGTCGCCAGATGGGGAATGCTTTCTTTTGGGCAAATAAGGTCATAAAGGTAAGCTGTGATAATTAAATGACCACATTTCTTTTATTTTATTGCTATGTTTGGAATCTAAGTTGAACAGGAGATGTACACAGCCTTTTCTTCCTCAGCATGCTCAGACATGATTTTTGATGTCTAAGTTCCCATGGAAATATCAAGGCAGAAAAGGACACAACTTTTTTTTTTTTTTTTTTTTTTAAGCTAGAGGAGAGGAGGCAAAGCTAGACTCCTGCATGGGCCCCTACCGTGATCCAACCGGAAAGCCCACCAGGGGGCAATGCTCTGTTGCAACAGGAGTCATTTTTTAGTGCCTGAGGAGGAGGCCATGGAGCCATCCTCAGTGCCAGAGGCCAACTTCCTAGAGCCAATTGAACTATGGCTGTGGAAGGGGAAGAGAAAAAGAGAAAGAGAGAGAGAGAGAGAGAGAGAGAAAGAGAGAGAGAGAGAGAGAGAGAGAGAGAGAGAGAGATGGGAGAGGGGTGGAGAACTAGATGGTCGCTTCTACTGTGTGCCCTGACCAGGAATCAAACCTGAGACATCCACACACCGGGCTGACATGCTACCATTGAGCCAGCTGGCCAGGGCAGGACACAGCTTTTAAAGCCAATTTTTTCATTCCACTTGATTGTAATTATTTAACATATTATTTTGATTTTAAAAATTAAAATCTTGCCGTATATAGGTGGATAATATATGATCGTGAAGTCCTGGGGATTTCCCTTCCACCTACGATCACTCGCAAAAGGATGCCCAAGTTTATATTTCTAAAGCCTATTTAAAAAATAACTTTTTTTCCAGTACAATAGCAGTAAATAGGAATTATGATTCCTCTTTTTCTATGAAATGCCAATCATTACAGAAATAGTATTAAAATTCCCAAATACCTCTATGATAGCAATATTCAGGAAATAATATTTTATGGTAAACATTTTTAATAAACAGCAGCATAAAATAATCAGTGTTTAATATCATCTCTGGTGTGTGAAATACAAATGCATATATCCTTAATATAAAATAGCCTTTTGTTGTTACAATTCCATGCTTGTCTATTTTAAATGCCCATAATAACAAATCAAACATTAAGTAATACAGTGATTAAATGCATGCAGTGAAAATAAGAAAAGATATGGTAGGGCAAGATATCTGAATATTGCCATTATATATTTGAAGAAATTCTATATCAAGTTAAAAACAAATAAACAAAGGAAACAAGGAAACAGACCATATATAAAAATGCAAAGATATATTTTCACTTCTGTGATACAACCATAAACAATAGTTTTGTGCAAAAAAGGGAAAAGATCTGAAAATAAAGTCATCTTGCAAAAAAAAAAACATTGTCAACAAAGCAAAAGGTATTTTTCAGTTTGTGAGAAAATACTATTTTAATACAAAAGGGACTGTATTACGTAGTATCACAGTGCTATTATAAAATACATTATTACAAGTGGTTTTGGAAATTTAGTTTGTTCACCTTAATGACCTCAGAAATTATAAAATGTTTAAAATAAATGTTTTAGTTCTTTATAAAAAACTAACTTGAATTTATTATTTTTTTTAACCATAGCAATGTTTTTCCAGAGTAGGTATTTTACTGGCTCATGGGATGCTAATTTCCCTTTAAGGGACTCCTTAAAAAGCTCAGATTCACTGAAATTGTGTTTACTTAAAATAAATATTCTTGGAAAACAATTGATTGTCGTATGATATACAAAATTGCAGTTTGAATCTTCATTATTAAACAGTTGCATAGCAACAAAAGGATACAAATATTCTCCTCTACCTAAAGTTAAGAAATGTAACTTCTGAATCAGCTTATTTATGCCACAAAACTATGTCTTAATTTATTTCTTAATAAATTTGGATATAGTCAATTCTTTTAAGTTTGCAATACCTATAACTCCATGTTTGTTGTCTGAAGATTCAGTGTTTGGGAAAATTGCAATATATTTTGGTAAATATATTTCCTTGATTTATCATCCTAATTATCATTATATATATTATTAAATCAGAATATCAATGTGCTTCTAATTCTCTTACATTCTCATCAAATATCATTTCCAGGAATGTTTATCCAGTAAGTCTCTTTAGTTGTAAAAATTAAAAAATGAGACTTGGAGATGTTGTTCTTAGAATAAAGGAGTTATTTTTTAACAAGAGAAAAATCAACCATAACATTCATTTCTGTATAGAACTTGAAACTCATTCATAGGAATTCTAAACTTGGCAAAAGATGGCTAACAGGAAAATGGCGTGAGATGCACATTTGATCCCTTCCTCTAACTAAAGCAAAAATGATCATATTGCTTCTATTTTTTCAGCTTAAAAAATTCAGTTCATGGTAATCTTTGAAGTGACAACTCGGTACTTGGGTTTTTTTTTTCTTTTTTTAATATTGTAAATATTTTACAAAATAGAATTCATAGTCTTTGGATCCCAACTAATCCTATGAATAAATTGTCATAACCCTTGGTGCTGAAATAAAATCTAAACATTTCCAGATCAGGGAAAAAAAAAGTGAGAGAAACTTTAAATTAACTTGCTATTGGTGTCACAGAGTTTCCTATTTCCCCAGAGTCCACTGACCAACTCCTAGGCAGAAAGTGGCAAGCACTGACCTGCTCGTCTGAAGCCACATCTCTATTCTTCAATGTTATTGGTCCAGGGAAGCTCCCGCAAGGCTGTCCCCATGGGAACCCTGTTCCTCTCCCATGGATGCTGATAAGGCCGAGGGGCCATTTTCCTGACTGTGCTTCCTTTGGTGCCTCATTTCTAATGCAACAAAATAAACTATCACTATCAACCAATAATCAATTCCAACATTCCAACATCCACATCTAGCCTTCTTACAGTCTGATGCCCTGTGTTATTTCAAGGGCTTGTGTAAACACACTGCGGAGAAAGAAAATGTAGAAAAGGCCTTCATGATCAGCAGAGGAGATTCACAAAGAGCCGCACTCTGCACCTTCCCAAGAAGCCCCACTGTGTAGAAGGCTTCAAGGGAACTTACACTTGTCCTATGGCTCATTTCCATCTGGATTTCAAATCTGGCCTAAGGTTTCCTCATTGATTCTGAACATCACTTCCATACAAAGATGCAGAGTCTAAATAGAATCAACATAATTCCTGAACATATGTCCTGAAGAAAAGACAGCAGGTAGACAAATGCTATGGTATATACATTTTGGGGAGAGACCAGTCATGGTGACCAAAGGTGAAATACACAAAGCACCATTTGACTTTTCCTTTTTGGTTTGATGCTTAATCACAAGGATCTTTTCCTCTTCACTGGTTTATAGGTTTCAGTACTTTGAAACCAGTTGTACTAATCCCAATGCCATGGCATACACCTTGACGAGGCCTTAATCCCACAATGTCTCTTTCTGGCTGGTGTCTGCCCTGCTTGGTAAGACACAATTAAACTTCACAGAAGATACTTGTTGCAAAATCTGCTCAATGAGAACCTCACTTTAATAAAAACATTTGAATATAAATCTTTTCTACGGCTTTCTAGTTTTTCCTGTTTACCACATTTACAAAAGTTGTGCCTTTTATAATTCTGCAGAAATCATAGATTCGGTGTGTCCATGAATATTGGAGTCTCCTAGCAAAGATGGTTGCTTTGAGTCTGTTTTGTATGGTTTTTGAGATTTGTTGCCAAAGACGGTAATACCCATTCCACCAGGATGATTTGGGATTGACATGTGTGGTAGTAAAGGAATATTTGCTTCCTGATTGGATCCTGATGAGGGCAAGCTGGTCACATGGCCAGTGCTAGTCGACCCACTGGCACTGCTTGGGGACCGGCTCTTTGGAGGCGGGCAATGCTGAATCACTCTGGGGGGACCTGTTGGCTGATAGTGGGCAGCTGGAAACGCTGCATATCCAGGAGGTATTGGGTATCCATTGATGGGGATGAATCTCTGGTTCTGAGGTATTGGTGGGCCAATAAAACCAGCAATCTGGCCCTGTGGTGTAATACCCTGGCTCGGGAACATATAATTGGGATATCTGGGGTTACTGAGATTACTCACTGGGCTGGCACTAAGAGAGGTCGTCTGCGTGGTGGCGTTTCCTCCCGAGGGAGTAGTAGAGCTGGTGTGACTTGAGAGTCCCTCCCAGGACCGAAGCCGGACGTGAATATCTTTAAACCTTGGTCTCCTAGAAGGAATCTCACTCCAGCATTCTGTCATGAGGCTGTACATTCTGGGTGGGCAGTCTTCGGAGCATGGTAATAGCTGTCGTTTTCTCACCATTTCAATCACTTCCTGGTTACTAAATCCATAATATGGCTGGAGTCCAAAACTGAAAATCTCCCATAAGACAACCCCAAAAGACCAGATATCTGAATCAGAAGAGAACTTGCCATACATGATGGCTTCAGGGGGCATCCAGCGAATGGGCAGCAGAGATTTACTCTGCACCCGGTAGTAATCAGCGGAGTATATTTCTCTGGAAAGCCCAAGGTCTGAAATCTTTACATGAAGTTGCTCTCCAATTAAAATATTGCGAGCTGCAAGGTCCTTATGGACAAAGAAATGACTAGACAGGTATTCCATGCCGGCTGCAATCTGAATTGCAATGTGCAGAAAATCTCCATGATCCAGGCTGGATTTTACAGTCCCATCTTCATCACTGCTACAGCCAACATCAGAATGTGGGGATCGCATGATGAGGAACTCATGGAGATCGCCCTGATTCATATACTCGAAAAGCATACACACAGGCTGCTCTTGAGTGACAGCACCTAAAAGACAGACAATATTGGGGTGGTGGAGTTCAGCCATCAGGGAGGCTTCCTGTTGAAATTCTGTCCATTGCTGGGGGTTGTTATAGTCTTTTAAGGTCTTTATAGCAACCAGCTGAGCGTGGTCCATGCCTGGGAGGTAGAGATGGCCCTTATAGATCTTTCCAAAGGCACATTCACCCAATTCTTCCATAAAACGTACAGCAGAAAGTGGCAGCTCCTTAGCCTTGCTCTGTATGAAAGAAAGGAACAGTGTGGTTTAAAACATTTCTTAAGGCACTTCCTTGGCATCTGGAAGGAGGGGTGGAACATATAGAGAAAGGTTTTATAAACTAAATTAAAATTTTGTAGGTTTGTAAGTTTTATTTATTTATTTTTATAATTTTATTTTTTTAATGGGGTGACATCAATAAATCAGGGTACATATGTTCAAAGAAAACATGTCCAGGTTATCTTGTCATTCAATTATGTTGCATACCCATCACCCAAAGTTAGATTGTCCTCTGTCACCTTCTATCTAGTTTTCTTTGTGCCCTTCCCCTTCCCCCTTTCTCTCTCCCTCAAGGTTTGTAAGTTTTAAATGGTTGGCTACAATTTAGGAGAGGTGCCACAGGCAATGTTCTGTCCACCACTCCCCACTCTCCCATCTATACTCCTTGCTTCAACAGTGGTTTCCTGCTGTTGCCTAGAGTCTTGCTACTCCAACGTCAGCATCATTGGAGGCTTACTACAAATGAGGGCTCTCGGCCCGCTTCAGACCTACTGAATTTGAATGCGCACCTAATAGATCCCGGGTGATTTCTGTGAACAGGAGAGGGCGAGAAGCACCGCTGCAGACGATACAGCCTTAATTCTTAGCCTGGCACTTGCGTTTTGGATTTGGTCCTCACCTGCCTACCCTTGCTACTCCTCTATGTGATAGCTTCGCTACTGTTAAACAGGGCCCCTCACTGATCACCACACCAAACATTATGCACACTCTTGCCCAACACCTTCGTTCCTGCAGTGCTTGCCTATTCTTAGGATCTTTATCGTGTGAAAAGCCAGAGAAATTAAATCAAAATTCTGACCTTCTGCGGTGCTCATGGTAGATATGAGGAGGTCTGGAATGTGCTCCTCTCTACTTCTCATATCCTTCCTTCCTTCCTCTGCTGCTCTCCTGGACCACTATGGTCTTTGCCTTTTCCGGAGTCCTTCTGGCTTCCTAGTCCGAATGCCACTGCATGCAAGGGGCAGGGTGCGGGCTGGCTACACACACACCTTCTACAGCCAGACAATCAGAGTTTGAATCCTGTGTTCTCTACTTACCAGCTGTGTAGCCCTAGGTACAATATTTAACCACTCGTGCCTCAATTCCTTCATTTATAAAATAGGATGATAACCCTTGCAATACTTAGTTATCTTGTTGTATTCTTGTGAATTTTTAATATGGTAGCACTTGTAAAGTACTCAGCATGATGTCTGGCACGTGGTAAATGCTGTTTAACTTTTACCATTATTACCTTGCTGTTGCTCTCTTTTTATGAACATATTTTTGTCTTAATTGGATTTCAATATCTTGCCTTTCCCTTCACACCATTGATATTCCTATGGCTTTGCATGTGGGTTGTTTACTGGTTGACCTTTAAACAGACAGAGGAGAGCATGTACCTCACAATAAAAATAAATATTAAATTGTGAAATTTGATCTTGGCAGCGAGCGCCTACAGTGTCATGTGTTTCTCCTGTTTTTTAAAACAATTCACTTCAAATCCAGGGTGACAGTCTGATTCATTAGGGAAAACGTCATTAAAACAATGCATTTGTACATACACTAATTTAAATATAACCCCTGCGTTTGAAATCCTTGTTGTTCAGAAAAAGAATACTGCTCTGAGGAACCCAATTGAAGCCGACAACACTGCAAATCCACATGGAATGCAGAGCTCTCCATACAGAGTTTAAAACAACAGTTTAGAAAATTAAGTAAAAAAGAACTTCTCTAATCCAAATTCTACTAATTTAGAATTCATAATGATCAGCTCTGTTCTAGGCTGACATTTTCCAGGACAAAAATGCCCGCTAACCTAATTACAAGTGTATATAAACTTGCAGCAAAATACCCAATTAAAAGGACAAAATGGAATTGAGGATTTTGAAGCATTACTTATCCTCTGCAAATAACATTTCTTATTCTAGCTAGTTCTCATTTATTTGTACAAGCAGAGTTTATGGGGTCTGTATATGAAAATATCTTACAGGAAAGTTACTTCTGCTGAAAGTAATAGTAATGCATTGCTGTGAACATTCAGTAAATGAAAGCCTATTGCTCTGTTTGCTTCATTATAGTATTGTTTGTAATGACAAAGATTAGAAACAACTTAAATGTTTACTTAAAGGAGACATCAGATTAATTATGGTGGAGCTAGTAAACACAATATTATATAGGTATAAGAACAAATGAGGACTCTTTCTATGTATGACAGGGAAGGGCCTCTAGAATTCTATTGCTAAGTTAAAAATAAAAAGCAAAAAAACTCAGGTAATGCTGTATTCTGCTTTTGTGTGAGAGAAAAGAAGAACTATATATTCATACTTATTTGCATATGCGTAAAGAAACTCTGAGCGGATGCTGGGACAGGCAGCAGGGGTGACTGAGGTGTACAAAAGCAAGAACTAGGAGGAGGGGACAGAGGTGGGAGATTTACGTCACGCTTTCTTATTCTTTTAAAATGTTCAACCAGGCAAATATATTACCAATTCAAAAAAATAAAAAATTTAAAAACATATGACAAATCTTTTCCTCTGACTGAATCGGTAAACATCTCTGTAGTCACAGTTCCACCCACTCTTTTTCTTTTTGCTTATAGGGGCTGGATTCTTGTGGATGCTATAGAGTTCCTTTGGGAGAACAGCATGTGGGTGATGGGGAAAGTAAACCAGTGAATCAACCCTATTTTTTTCCCTTGCAGCACTCAGGTGATTTTGCTTTTATGGCAAGAGTAAACCAAGGTAACATTTTCTGCGGGATATTAAGGTTGGAATTTCGATCAGAAATCTCAGTGGTGTAGAGGAATCCAATTCATGTGAAGGTTCCTTGAATGGCATCTTTATCTCAACAGGATCCCCTGGGTTTTGGTGCTAGAGAAGGCAAAGGACTGAATAATATACTTCTTTAGGGAAAATGTGAATTAGGAACTAAATCCAAAGAATAATAGATTACTATAATGAGAAATTAGAACTCCTCTTCTCCCACCTTGCTGAAATTAACCAATAGGCAGAGTGGTATAACTCAAACCATGTAGCTTTGGATTCATACAAATCTGAATTTGCATCTTGGACCTGTGGCTTTTCATGAACAGTTAATACTTAAACAGCACGTACTATGTGCCAGAGACAATTCTAAGCACTGAGCAAATGTTAATTCACTTAATACAACAACCCTGTGGGGTAGGTCCTATGCATTAACTGGTTGACCTTGGGTGAGTTTTTTAACTTTTCTGAACCTCTATTTCCATAGTTATGAAGTAATAGAATATCTAACTTCCATAATTAGAGTGGGGACTAGATACAACAGTATATGAAAGCAATTACCACCTATTAAGTACTTTTTAAATCAATCTTATTTTCCTTATTAGGGAAGTAATCTAGGAAGTGAAATAAATGAAAATAATTTTGATATGTTCATAGGCTAAGGAGTTCTAGACAGTCGTCTATAATTCCCTCTATTTTTTATATGCTTTGTTTGCTCTTGTTAATCTTTTGTCTGTTCTTTATTTTGGAGCCTGAGGGGGGTGGGTGATGCGGATGGAGGTAGAGGGACAAGAATCCAGGTAAAAGAGTGGGTGGTGGCGATGCGAAAGGAAGCAAGCCCACCAAACTTCTGGGGACTGGAAGAGAGGAGGGGCTGGGCAGGACCACGGACCCAGCCTGACACGCGGCCCCCGGGACTTCACGGCTACGATGCCTGGCTGCGTTCCCCTTCACGGAGCTAAGCCAGTTAGTTCTCTTGCATCTGCCTTTGGAAGAACAACTCTTATTCTTGCCATTTTAGAGATGAAGAAAGAGACTTTAAAAAGGATCAAGATTTTTCAGGAGAGCCAAAAGAGCTGCCCTTAGATCTTCTGCTTTGGGCCGCGTCATGCTGTTTGAAACCAGAGATGCTGGCCTGGTGGGCCAGTTATCCCAGCTTGGCCGGAAAGTTTCTGAAGGCTCAGCCTGAGGCCTAACACCTTGCAGGGTGGTGAGGTCAGCCTTCAGTGTGTGGTCACTCGGTGGAGTGATAATTGTCTTTCCTACCCGCTCAGACACAGGAAACAGTACATTTCGACCCAAAGTGTGTCTTGTCATATCTCACCAATACCTGGTGGGCCATGTAGCATAGAGTCTCAGCTCTTCTCCAGCCTGGAAAAGGAAGGAGGAGGAGTTTACCAGAGCTAGTCACAACCAAATCTGGGGGTTTGCTTTGGAAAGAAGTATGGAAAGCCACTAAAATGGCAGATTTCAGAAAACCTTTCCTTCGAACACCTGTGCAGCAGCCGGCAGGGGCGGTCCCCAGAAAGAACTGCTCAGAGCACAGTTTCAGGGGAACAATTTACACAGTGATTTGCATTTTTTAAAATGCTCAAGTTACTTGGTACAAATGAGTCTTAACTACAGACTCATTTTCAAATTTTACATAAATCCTGAACTA
This sequence comes from Saccopteryx bilineata, assembly GCF_036850765.1. Taxonomy (NCBI): domain Eukaryota; kingdom Metazoa; phylum Chordata; class Mammalia; order Chiroptera; family Emballonuridae; genus Saccopteryx; species Saccopteryx bilineata. The sequence goes on from NC_089492.1 coordinate 237,719,427, forward strand.
GTTAAAAAATCATAAAAACCTTTAAAGAAGCAGTCAGTAGACTGTACAGTAAAGGCAGGAAATTAGCTGTATTGTTGAGGAACAGATGGTTTACATTACACAAACCCTTTAGGCTAAACTTGTTTAGGTCTGGCATATTGTAAATTATATTTTAGTAATGAAAGTGAAATGACCTCTGCTTGACCTCAAGTGGGGTTTGTCTGTTTGAACCAATGTAGTGGAAAACTATGAAAGAAAATGAAGTCATAAAGTTTTGGCAGTTCAATTTTGGCTCATTTCAAGTTAAGGGGTTATAAATCTGTTTAGTTTCTGTTTGACAAGTATTTGTCATACAGGGATGTACAAAATGTAAAGAAGTGTAAAATACACATGAGGCACGGTGCCAAAGTAAACCCAGTACAAAGGAAGACTGGAATGAACAGGGTCCTGGGCTCCTATCTCTTTATCACTCCCTCCATTAGTTGAATGACAAGATGGGCTCGGTTTATTATATGCTGTAAGGCAATTAAGTACCTTAAAACTGAAACAGGCTTTCAGTTTAAATGTTAACATTTTTACTTCTCAAAGTAAACACACATCTGCCCCAGTGCAGTTTTAAAAATTATATAATTTGGGGTGGGGGGGGGAGAGGAAAAAAATCAAAGTTGATGTAGAAGTGGATCCATTACTCTACACTCCGAGTTCTTCTTCCCTTAGAAATTTCTGTAGAGTAACTGCAGAGAGAGTGTTTTCGAGGTGAATCATTTAGATACGCGTCAGATGTGATTATTACAGTGCTGTCTAAATCACTGATAGAGAGGCCAGGCTGATGTTGGTGGCTTCTTTAACCTAAGTGATGACTACAAACTGGGGACAAGGGAACCTTTTAGATTGATTAACTTTAGATAGGAAAGCAATGAACCATTGGTAGGGTTTAAAAAAAATTCTAATTATACAGAATTACACAGGTGGCAGATGGGTAAGGAGGACAGACTTGAGGACTATCTCTTTCCACCTTTGGGAAGTTACACTTTTGGTGCTAAGACATTTGAAATGACTCCCCTGTGTGACATAGCTTACTACTAACATTCCATTTCCTGCTTACTTGACGTAAGTGATTGCCATAGGAAATAAGGTGAGGATTGTGTGAGGGCTGCCGACATTTGTGTGAAGCGTGGATGCCTGTGCAGGGTATGATAGCTCTACTTTTTGAGTCCAAGTTAAAGAACACACAGACAAAAAGCAGAGCTAAGTTCCCTGGCACAAGAAGCTGGGCTCAATAGCAGGTGGTACAAAGAACTGAGGTTCATATTTATATATCGACCCCACCCTCCCCCTGGCGTCCCTGCAGCTCCTGTACTGGTTCCTATCGACTGCTGCCCTTTTGCAAGTCTCTTGTGCTGCACATTCGCAGATTCAAGCAGGACACAAGTGTCAGCGGAAGAGCAGGTTCCACACAGTAGCATTTGTCCTCGGCCCCATCAGAGGAATCATGGAGCAGATCCTGGCCCTATTGAAACTAGAGGAGTACTTGGGGTAACAGGAGGACATTGCCATGTCCCTTTTCTCTTTGGAAGTAGTTTTCTCTGAGGTTGGTTGCTTGGGGATGTACTTGCTCTCTGAATTTCAAATACTGACCAGCAGATCTACATCAGAGCAGGTATTGCAAACCCCTAGAGAGGGGGAACTTGTTAAAATACACTGTGGTAGGCCTTACTCCCAGAGTTTCTGACTCTGTAGGTCAGAGTGGGTGTTTCTGCCAAGTTCCCAGGAATGAAGATGATCCTAGAATGGAGGCTTCACTTTAAGAGCCACTAGTATATGTGCATATGCCTTTCTGGATCAGACAATTCCTTAGTGATGTGGTGCCTGCCTCCTGCATGAGGCATGACAGCAGCATATCTGAAGAACCTGGTTGAGCAATTCTGACTTATACAACACAGAGAAATTAATATTCTGCTTCAGAAGATGCTTTGGAAATGCCAGCTAGAGAAATATGTAAGATCCATCAACTGATATTTACTGGGTTTATAGGCTGCATGGCTACTGACTTAGCAAGATTCATTGAAATATGAGTCTCTCACTCTATAGCTTGGGCCATGTCATCAGTTTATTCTATTTTCACATGCAGCCAATTGTGTGAGATATATTAAATAGCTGGTTGCATCAATCAGCTGATTCTGTAAATACTATATACAAAAGAGTATCCATACAAAATAGTACTTGAGTTGTGCAAGAACCATGAAAAAAGAGGACAGAGCTCCTATCCTACATGCTTGTCATCGGAGCTTAATAACAGATAGCATGTCTTGAAAATCCAGCCTGTGCCAGACACTGAGATCATAATAACGGCTATGATTTTTTGGAGTGTTTATGTGTTATGCTATAAGTACTTTATACATATTACTCATTTCATCCTCACAACAACCCTATGGAACTGGTCACTATGACCAGTATCCCCATTTTACAGATGGAAAACCCGAGGATCAGGGCAGTTAAGTGATCCCAAAATTAGTAGGTTAGAAATTCAGATTCCAGAGTCTCTCCTGAATGACTACACTACAGTCCCTTGTCTGCTCTCTGGGGGCTTAATGCATTAATTCATTTAATTCCCATCATGATCCTATAAAATTCGTACTTAGATTTCTCCATTCTATGGATCAATAAATTAAGTCATTCCACAGTTTTAAGCAGCTTGCCTAAAAAAGCACAACTATTAAGTGTTGATGCCAAGATTCAAATCCAAAGTTGGAGCATTTTCCTGGGAAGAAGTGGTAGTTTTCGTTGAATCCTCAAAGGATCCACAATGTTAAAAGAATGAAGCCCACTGGTATCAAAGTGGAATGTCTATGTGCAATTGCTCCCTGGTCCCTGATGCTCTAACCTCACTCTGGTTGATTCTCCATTGTCCCTATCAGTTGCCTGGGAGAAGCAAACAAAACTTTTCAACAGCAGCCTTGGCCTGAATTGGGTACGAGAGCTCTAGAGAGCATATGAAATTGAGATTTTTTTTTAGTATCTGGACTTGGCTGTTGACAGGAAACTGTTTGACTCCAAAACCTATTTTTCTTTCTTGTGCATTTTACTGGTTCTTAGATAAACACTGTAAGAATTGTGAAACAATTGACTCCCTTCATAAATGGAAATGATTATATTTTAAAAGCTTAAAGGCCACAACCATTTTATTTTAGGAGGTAATGGACATTTTCAAAGACTGCAGCCGAAGTAAGTGCCTTTTGGCTTATGCAAACAAATTCTAGAGGGAGCTTCAACCAATCGTTTGCCACATTTGCTCAGAGTTCAGTGGCACTTCTCTGGAAGTGATTTAACATCAGAAACAGTTCTTTTCTCTGTAACATAACTTTCTAATAGTTAGTTTGAATGTGTGGTGGTGGCCAGGGTTGATTCTGTGGTGGAGTTATGTTATAATGTCAATGGGAGAGGTTCTTCTAGTCTGCTTGGAAATAGGTGGAACAGATGCCAGTGATTTTAATGTCAGCCTGAGACACCATGTGCTCATAACGTGGGCCTGTGTGTTGCAGTCAGCCTGAAGGTTAGAGCAACAGAGTGACATGGGGAAGAGGCATTCGAGCTCTGGACCTGGGAAGACCTGGGTTCGAGTTCTGGCTCCATCACTTAATGGCTGCATGACTCTGGGCAAACTCAAGCCTCCGTCTTTTCATGCCCCAAATCAGGCTCAAATTAGTACCTACTTCATAAGGTTATTACAAAGTTTTTGTTGAGATAATGCATGTGAAGTACTTTAGCTTATTCATAAGACCCATTTATAATATATCCATCTGTAATACTCCTTCTCTGTATAAGTTTCTACAGACATAGGTTTAAACCAGTGGTAGTCAACCTGGTCCCTACCGCTCAGTAGTGAGCGTTCCAGCTTTCATGGTGGGCGGTAGCAAAGCAACCAAAGTATAAATAAAAAGATAGATTTAACTATAGTAAGTTGTTTTATAAAGATTTCTTCTGCCAAACAGCAAAAATCCGTCATAAAGTACTTGGTAAGTAATTATTATTATATACTTTAACTTGCTGTAACTCTACTTTATAAATTTTATAAAGTAAAGTTACTTCCCTACTTTATAAATCACCATTACTGTGGAACCAGTGGGCAGTTAGAAAGTTTTACTACTAACAGAGATACAAAAGTGGGCAGTAAGTGTAAAAAGGTTGACTACCCCTGGTTTAAAGTGAGGCTCTGTACTGAATAGCCCCCCAGCCCTCACTATCAGACTGTCTCCACCCTGATGGGTGTTTATCCAGGGTGTGAACAGGGTGTGGGGCCATGGATCGATGCAAGCTGGATGGGCACATGGAATACCTGGTGTGATTCCCTGTCCTCTGTCCTCACACCAGTTAAGGCTGTGGGCTGCCAGCTCCTACAGCTTCCCCCTCAACCCATATTAGACTGTGCACAGCATTTTGGTAGTTGGTTAAAAAGTTTGTGGTTGTTTATATTATCACCATAACAAAAATAATAGCAACTTCTAGCTGTTGAGTACTTGTGAGGTGCCAGACACACTATCTTTAAGTGCCAAAGATATCTTTTAGAACAGACTGGTGGTTGCCAGAGGTGGTGGTGGTGGGGAGAGTGGGTAAAATGAGTGAAGGGCATCTAAAGGTGCCAACTTCCAACTATAAAATAAACAAGTCTAGGGAATGTAACGTACAGCATTGGAGACTGTAGTTAATAATACTATACTGCATATTTGAAAGTGGCCAAGAGAGTAAACCTTGAAAGTTCTCATTACAAGAAAATAAAATTTTGTAACTATGTATGGTGACAAATGTTAACTAGACCTGTGGTGATCATTTCATAATACAAACAAATATTGAATCATTATGTTGTACACCTGAAACTAATATAATGTTGTATGTCAATTAAATTTTAATAAAATACTTTTAAAAATAGCTCTTTTAAGTACTATTTTTATCTTTGTTTTATAGGTGAGGAAAAAAAGGTTCAGAAAACTTGCTTAAGATCTCCAGGCCAGTAAATAATGGAGCCAATATTTGTAATCATGTCTTTCTACCTCTACATTCTTGCTCTTTGAAGTATATTCTACTACTTTCCAGAAAGAGACTAAGAAAAAATAATGTGGCTGGAAAGGTAAGTTAGGTCCCGAGAGTACGGATTCTTGGACGCTGGGAGAAAGGATTATATAACTTGAGACTGGTCCTTCTAGCATCATTACATTGAGTGGGAGCTAAAGTGATGCCAGAGATGAAGTCAGCATGAGAGAGAGAAAGAGGACTGGCAGACACCAGAGGATGCTCCCATTCAGGGAATTCAAGGAAGAATGAGGGAAGGAAACTGGAGTAGATAGGAGGAAAGCCAAGAGAAAAAGTATTTCAAGATGGTGGTTAAGAATATCAAATGCTCCGGAGAAATTAAAGAGGAGGAAGACTTGGAAAAGGTCACTGGATGAAATTACATCACTGGAAATTCCAGGGAGGTCCCTGTCAATAGTATGATGAGCTCAGATGCCTGGGGAGACCATGGCTTTAACGGAGTAAATGGGAACGTTACTGAGGACGTTTTAGTGCCAAGTGTGGTGACTGATACTGGGTAAGGGCAGGGGTTTCTAAGGGGGTAGGGGGTTTCTAAGGGGTAGCAGAACACAATAGGCTTTTTAGATGGAAGCATATTGCTAGCAAAATGGACAGACCCAGAGAATATTATCAAGCATCGGTACATTCAGCAACTATACTTTGGCTAGAAAGGAAAAGGAGAGACGGATTGCCTGGAGGTGAAGAGACAGAGAAGGTGGCTAGAGATGAAGTGAAGGCGAGAAATAAAATAGAGCTGCTGCTGCAGCACACAGGCGATATGTTATTGAGTTGTACACTTGAAACCTGTAGGGTTTTATTAGCTGAAGTCACCCCAATACATAGAATAAATAAATAAACGGCTACCAGCTTCAGTAAGCTAGGCAAACCCTGCTTTCCCCCAAATGTTCCTTACATCAGCCAGGAGCTGCAGGTGAAGGACCCACAGGCCTATTCAGGCTTTGGCTGTAGCCAAACTCCCAAACCCCACCCCTGCCCCCAGTCTTTCTTGCCCTTGGTTCTCAAACTCCTCCTCCCTTAACCTCTCTGCATGCCTAAATTCCACGTAGGTGAATCACAGAGGAAAGGACGGGACAGGGCTCCCCCTGTGCTTGGCGGGGAAGCTCCGCCCCCTTTCTAACTCCTAGAGCAGCAGGCTCCCCTGCTTTGTTCCCTTTCCAGAGCACCGGTAAGGGCTGCTCGGTTTTTCAGACATGTGATAGTCGGTAGGGTTCGGGGAGAGAAAGAGATCGGAAAGGAGGGAAGTTAGGGTTTACAGGCTTCTCAGAGGTGGTTCACTTTCCACCGTTCTTTTAAAAAAGCACCCACTCAGATTATAAAATTCATAGTGCTTACTTAGTTCATGTGTCGCTAGAGCACTTGTCAGAGGATTGACGAGATGGAAAAAACAGGAAATGTCCTAATCCCACTAAAGGGCTTCAAATCTCTTGCTGAATAAAATAAAAGGAAAATAAACAGTACTTTACATGGGCCCAGCCTACTGCTTTCTCTGAACAGTGCAGACAATTGAGACCCAGAGAGGCTTCTGGAGGCCACAGGGTAGTTAGAGGGAGAACCAGGGGGAGCGTCTTCATTTCCTGACTGTTCAAGGCTCAGAGTGAGATGCCATTCCCATCGGTCCCCTGGCTTCTTCTCCCCACAGATCAGCAGGAAGCTCGTGCCTCATCAAAAGTTGTAACCATTCACCTCTCTGGTGATCCAGCCAGATCCCGTTAGCCAGTCTGTCTGTGGCAGGCGGCCCATTGTGCCCTCGGAAGGGTATGGATTTCTCATCTCCCGAAGGAGCCGCTTCTTAAGCCAAACTCTCGGGCGCATTTTCGCAGCTCAGCAAGTGGAGAGAGATGGAAACAGATAGTCTAAACCCTGAAGGGCACACTCAGTTGGATAAATAAGAGTCCCAGAGTCTCTGGCGTTTGAACTGGCCAAGAAGAAATAAGAATAAGGCCAGCTTCCATCCTTCATTTCTGTTTCATCCCAGCCTCCAAAGATCCTTTTGATTTTACTCTGGTAGGGTGTTTGTTTTCAAGACTTTTTTTCTCTTTCATTCTTATGCGTGTCCCTTCCTTTTAGATTTTATAGGTACATGTAATATTTATGTGCCAGTGACCTTTCAAAGCAGTTTTAGACATTGGCTGTTTACATTTAGGAATTTTCTTTAAGGTCTACAAAGTCCTTTGTGCTTTTTCCAGGAAAGGCACTCAATAAGAACCAAAACAAATAACTGAAGAACTCAAATTTGATTGGAGCCAAATCTCTTAGGAGAGTAAGGGGGGGGGGGGAGTTCGAGTTTGTTTTTGCCGTTTCCTTTCCCCGCCTCAACCCAGTCAAATCTTGCTCTAGCCACTCCTGCCTCCAATCTGGTTCAGGATTGCTTGTGAGATGTTTGAGGCTAACGCATTAGCCTCGTGTTGGAAAAATCTTGACACTGGGAGATTTTGCAAGGCACACTTCAGAAATGAGCCAGAAACAATGAAAACAATGTTCACTTCACCGCGTCTTTCGGAAAAATTATCCCAGTATATTTTACAGTTGTCTGTATGATCATTGAGGATGGAGGACTGCTTTTGCTCTGGCCAAATTCCACAGGTCCCTGGCAGGCTCAAGACTATCATTGAGGCTTGTAACTGTTGCACAGGCCTCTTAAGGATTTGTCACAAGCCAGGGGGATGCGTGTGGTTTGTGTTCAGCCAAAGCTGACCAAATGGAATCATATTTAGTTGTTTGCCTAGCTTCTTACTCCCTCTCCCTGGTATTAGGAAAAAGTATCATGGGGCTGGGCAAGTGTAAGGGCTTTATCTAGAGTTGAAAAGTCCTATCTTCACATCTTGTCTCTTTTAATTACCAGTTCTTGAACTCTGGGCAAGTTACTTAATCAGCAGCTTGAGTTTTAGTTACCCTACTTGTACAAGACTAATGATAACACCTATTTTCTCTAATAGGTGTGAGATAATGAGTGTAAAAACTCCTTGTATAGCTCTTGACAATTTCTATCAATCAACATATAGGAGCCTTCTCTATTTATGCCACAAAGCTCTCTGAGATCTTTACACAAAAGGCTGCATAAATCCAAAACACAATGGAGATCATGTGTTGCAAAAGAAACATCTACTAAAAATGAAATTGAGGCCCTGGCCGGTTGGCTCAGCGGCAGAGCGTCGGCCTGGCGTGCGGGGGACCCGGGTTCGATTCCGGGCCAGGGCACATAGGAGAAGCGCCCATTTGCTTCTCCACCCCCCCCCCCTTTCCTCTCTGTCTCTCTCTTCCCCTCCCGCAGCCAAGGCTCCATTGGAGCAAAGATGGCCCGGGCGCTGGGGATGGCTCCTTGGCCTCTGCCCCAGGCGCTAGAGTGGCTCTGGTCGCGGCAGAGCGACGCCCCGGAGGGGTAGAGCGTAGCCCCTGGTGGGCGTGCCGGGTGGATCCCGGTCGGGCGCATGCGGGAGTCTGTCTGGCTGTCTCTCCCCGTTTCCAGCTTCGGAAAAAGAAAAAAAAATGAAATTGAGTTGCAGATGGAGGCTAAGCTACACAACTGATAATTTTCCCACATGGAAAATGACTTTTACCCCGGTTCCTGTCCCAGCGATGAGGAGCCCACCTCTCCAGAACAGTGGCTGCTCCATGAAGACTATAACCAAACTGGGTCTCTCTCCCACAGAGAGTTCTGGTGTTTCTAAGGCTACTTAACATTTAGTAACAGAAATGACAGGGCAAGAGTCTCATAGAACAAAGACTACTGCACTAGAAGTTTAAAGTCATGGTACATATAAAAGGTCAAATAAGTGTTCCTTCATGAATGTGTAACAATATTAACCCTTCGTTTTCTTCTACTAACTTTGTAAAGATTAAATGTAAGATTGAAGGACATGCATGATGTAAATGAGTCAGCTAGCAAGCAGCTAGGATATCAAACGAGATGAAACTCCAGCACCACCTGTCCCCCAAGCCACTTAGTGAACGCCCCTATCCGGGGTGTGTGGGGTGTTTTCATGATAAAAATTCACACTTATGAGAACAATAGTTTTGCTTGGAACAGAATACTTAAAATAAATTTTGAGCATTTAAAAAATCTCAAGACCTTAAAAATACATATGACTTTACAATAGAAAAATATTTTAAGCCTTTTTAAATTAAAAAAACTCCAATTGCAAAGCAAAAAATAATCAGATGAGGGCTGTTTGTCAGTTACAATGATGCTACTCTACTTACTAGGTAAAAGGTATTAATTAGCTAATCTGAGTGTGAAGACATTGTTTCCTAAAATTTTGTTAAAGGTGATGCATCTTCTATTTATGAGGGTCAAAAATAATAATATGACCACCAACCCACTGATAAGGTAAGTATTTGTTAACTGAATGAATGAATGAATCAATGAATGTTCCTTTGGAGTTGGAATAAGAAGAAAAGACAGGCTTTTGGATGCAGAATCCTCAGTTATTTAAATGACATCTCTTTGTTGAGAGGCCTGGGACTGAGGTGCTGGCTTTCTGGAAATGGGTGGCCTCTGCTGTAGTTCAGCTCCGAGATGTGGCGTGTGATCCATTTAAGGTCAGAGCCAGTGACCCTGGTTTCCTCACCAGAACCTCAAGCAACCCAAATGCTAAAAGACATGGAGGAAAAACTAAAAGGAAGAGGGTGACTTTAGCACTGAGAGGAGAGGGCTAATGTGGGCTATCATAAAACATTCAAAGATTTTTAGGAAAGACAACATTTCTCTTAAAATACACATATACTAAAGAGAAAGGGACTTAGGTTAGGCCTAACAAGGATATTTTTGTTGTTGTTGTTGTTGTGGTGGTGGTGGTGGTGGTGGTGGTAAAAGACACATAAAATGTGCCATTTTTAAGTGTACAATACAGTGGTGATAAGTACATATATGTGGTAGGGCCATCAAAAGGCTGACAGTGACGTTAGTGGAGAATGTTGGGTCTCTCTCTTTCTCTCTCTCTCTTCACCTCTTTCAGTTAGATTGGAAGAGTATGGATTTTCCTTCTTGGCAATTCTGAAAAATAGTTCACATTCTCAGTCCTGATGGGCCGGCAGAGATGACTTCCTAAGGAAGATTCCCTCAGGCCCTGCTCTGCAGTAAGGCAACGTTGTGGCCCAACGCTGGAATGGACACACTGAAGAAAGTATGTCCAGCTCGCTTGGACCAAGTTAGAGAGGCGTGGTTATCTGACAACACCATCGAGCACTTGTCAAGCTGATTTTGTAGCATTTGATTTCTAAACTGGGGAGGGTAACAAGGGCACTGGAACCACAGCTGACAGGATAGGTGCAGCTGTGCACGGCTCCTCTTACCTTGGGCTTGTAGGCATTCAGCATTGACATCTCCACGTTCTGACCTCTGACGTGTTTCGGCTGCCTCTGGACAGGCGGGGACGATGACTTCTGGTTATTGCGGCAGACGCAGATGAAGAAGAAGAGCAAAGCAATGGCCAGTGGGATGGCCACGCTGGGCACCAGTATGTACAGGATTTCCATTTTATTCTTTTCCTTGGAATCCTTTGAATCTGGGTGCAGAAGTAAAAAAGAACAAAAGTTATACGAGTTCAAATACCAAGTATAATATTACATCGCAGAGTTTAAAATAACCTCCTATTCTTTTATACACACAAGTCTACTGAGAGAGAGAAAAAAAGAATCATTGCTTATTCCAATTTGTTTCTATCAAACCTTCAGCATAATTTATTGAAGTTTAAAAGTTTAAAATTCAAATGTTTAAAAATTGCAGAGGCAAATTATAAAGACTTCGCATGCGTGTGGGTTCCTCTCTGATGTTGCCTCTCTTTAGCGGCAGACCTGCATTTCTCTAACACCTTGAAAGTTAAACGCCATGTGAATGGACTGTATACATCCAAGAGCATTAATGTGGACCACAGGGCTCTTCTTCCATTGGCCGCCAGCCCAGATCAAACACCACAACCTAATGTTTCAGAAATCATGCCATTGTCTGGGCTTGTTTGGACATACAGGGCCATCCTGCATCTTCCAAAATCAACATCACTAAAGAATCCTGGCCCCAGTGTCCACAAACCCACTGTCCTGAGAATATGGGGACCCGAAGTCAAAGCCAGCTCAGTCTCTGATGAGCTGTGTGACCCTGAACAAATCATTCACCTCTCTGGGCCTCTCTGTCCCTCATCCACCAAAGTCAAGTATTTATTTTGAATAATGTCTATAATTCTCTCCAGCACAGCACCACTATATAACCTGATACTTTTTTGAAACTCAAGAATTCTTCTTAAATGGTTTCATATGAACCCAGTAATAATGAGTGCTAACACTTTAAAGTGTATTTCTGAAATCGTATACATCCACTGTACCTACCATTGTGTAGAAAAAATATAATGCATATAAAGGGCCTCGGGTACACATTTCTTTTTATCAGTTTGAGTCTGGCCTTCAAAACTAAGTACTTTGGGCATATAATATCACTAATGAATTGTCTGACTGGGAAAAGAAAAAAGAATTGCAGGATGGTATTTAGAAGGATTGCATAATAAGACATGCCCCAATCACCAATAACCCCATCAGCTACCTTGCTTTAAGAAAATCCAAAGTGTGAAAATTCAGATTGACACAAACTGCAGAGATGATTATTTACTTAACAAAAGAATTCACCATGCATCCATTCACTCATCCTTCCGCTTGTGCAGTAAGGAAGTCAATAAACAAATGCAACTACTGACAAGCACTATTCGAGGGTCCGGGAATATAACAATAAAGACATGTCCTTTGCCCTGAAGGAGCTCACAGTCCAGTATGGAAAAAAGAGAAAAGATAATTACAATATGTTGTTGGAAATGCTATAAGGGAAGTATGAATATGGTGGTGAAGGGACCCAAAGAGTCCCTTTAAATAGTGAGCTTCCCCAGTACATGTAAATGGGAATATACTACACATAGTTTCTACTTGCATATACCTTCTTGGGAACCTATGGTTCAGAGAGATAGAGCAGTTAGTAATCCTGTTAACTTCTCCCCACATAAATAGACTCAAGACAAGAAGTTACAAAGGGCTACTCAAATCTGGGTGATGGGACTGTGCTCTATGGGTTAACCCACAGATGGGTTTGGGGAGGGCTAAAATCTGCTTATTGACTATAATAAAAATGTTTTAATATTTATTGAATAATTTCTACTAGCACAAAATCATTAGCTCCCATCACTAATAGGGGCCAGGTACTGTTCTAAGCATCTTCCATTAACTCATTCATTTTATCCTCATAACCAACCCAGGAGGTAGGTGCTATCCTTGTCTTCATTTTTACAGGTGAGGAAGCTGAGGAGAGCGTTTCAGTAACTTGCCCAAGGACACACAGCTAGCAATTCAAAAGCGGGGACTCCTCCTCTCTTGGTCTTGCTTCATACCCGCTGCTCTAACTACTATACCACGTTGCCAGTCATTTGAGAGTGGCTGTTTTGCACCTATTTTATCATAGTAGGATTTCTCTTGTTCCATGCAAGTAGGAGGAATGAGGGCGATCTGAAATGTGGGGAATAACACTGAAGCTTAGCCACATGTGCTACTTTTGAACTCCCTACTTTCTATGCCATGGCAGGTGAACATATAACCCAGGTACCTCTGGGAGGCCATTCTAGTCTTTGGAACTAGGTCTCAAGTTCTTTCATAACAACTGTGTCTGCCTGCCTGTGGCTGGGCAGACAGAAAGAAATCACATGGAAGAGTGTCTATCAGATAGACAGACAGACAGATAAATCTCTACCATCTATCCATGGATCCATTGATCCATCAATCCACCCACTTTAGAAATACTGTGGCTGCATAAAGGAAGTGTACAGTTTAGCGTCAGAAATTCTGAAGACTGCCTCTGTCATCCTCTATGTAACCTTCCGCAGGCACCTAGCCTCTCCGAGCAAACTCATCTGTACAGTGGGAAGGCTAATAACTATTTCATAGAATTCCTACAAACAATAAATGAAATTAACATGGTAAGTGTCTATTCTAGTACCTGTTACACATCAATCACTCAGTATTTACCCCTTACCCTTAGAGTAGGAAAGGATTCAGGGATAAAAGCTTACGCTGGGAATTCTAAATAAACCTTAAGCAAGAAACAGTCTCTCTGACCTCCCATTGCCTTAGTTATTCAGTTTTATTTGGTTCACAGGAGAGATAATGTTCATGAAGAACCTGGGAAAATTGAAAACTGCCATACAATTGTTGGATGCTCTGATTATTATTAACATTATACAACACTTTCATATTTCTCAGTACCATAAGGGGGGAAATCTCTCTTGTTATTCTTGGATTTTCAGTGAAATCATTATGAGGGTAACGATTACAAAAGGAATGAGGCTCATTTTGTACTAACCCAACGCTAGTCATTTTTCTGGCTTGGATTTTCGACAACAAGAGAAAGCAGGGCTTTCACCTGTCTGGCAAACAAAGGAGCCTACCCTGTACATTCCGTATCAGATTATTCACAGAACGCCTTTGATTGTAAATGAGAAGTCTGGGACAAATCCCCCTGTAGGTCTGCAGGAGAACAAACTTCAAGAAGCTAAATCTTTTAAACTCGGTCAAACTTGGCTCCTTCAGATTACACTGAGGATATGCAAATAAGCCCCGTGTCTTTTTGCCAAGGGAAATAATCAAGCAGAACAAAACGGTCAGGTTGAAAGTGACAGAAAGCAACTTCAGGACTATTGTAAACCTGCCATACAACAGGCCTTCTTTCCCACACAGCAATCTGCATTTCGCCAGAGGGGAGTCAATGTCTGTCTCAAAGAGCTTTATAGAAAAACAGTTCTCAGAACAACCAACATTACTCCTGGAAAATTAGAAAACTTAACATTTGCCCAAGATCTTTTGGATGTCCTAGCACTTTCATTCATCAATTTAACTCTGGGCTTGGTATTATATTGATTTTGTACCTAGAGAAATTGAGGCTGAGAAAGAATAAATAATTTGACAAAGCTAGAGAGAGGGAATGCAAGCCTATCTGCCCTCACCACTTCCATGCTTTCTGTGTTAAATTACTAATAAAAGTTAAAATACTATATGGAATTGTTTTTCATCAACTCCTTAAGAGTCTAAGTTTCCCTCTCAATGAGGGCTAATATCCAGCAGAGATCATATTATTAAAAACAATCACATTCGTTAGAACAATGGACATTATTCTTACTGTGCACTTTAAAGGGAAATGGACACCTCAAAGGGCATGGCAAAGAAAAGTGGGTCGGTAAAGATTTTTAATACTTTAGAATAACTGTTTAGAAGTTAAATGCACATATTAGTTACATCAAGTTAAATGCTTGGGATTTTTGAAACCAACAATTTAGTCTGGATCACATGATTAATTTCCTTTTAAAAATCAATTTGGTATCGCAGTTCACATCTGACATTCCTGTTTTATTTTTACAATGATATTCAATACTTTGACTAGTAATTCAATATAATAGAGAAAATACTCCTTTCTAATCCTGGGTTTATAGCAAGGTACCCACGATTTCTCATTCAAGTGGTACTTTTATACAATGAAACATCATCAGGGATATTACTTTTGAGTTAAAACAACAAAATGCTCAGATCTGCAAGACAGCAAAAGTGGAAAGAAATCTCACAGAACCTTAGGATTCAAAGGAAATTAAATAAATTAAATTATGATCTTGTCAGAAAAAAAATTAAAACCCCAAAAAAGCAAATAGGAATTGCTACAATTTTGTATTTGGAAACTATAAAATAAGCAGGTCTATAGCAGATAGGGGCTGGAGCGGTATTTAAGCATATATGCCTGGAAGCCAGAGGAGAAACCGTGGTCATGAGGCCTTTGCCGGCACGCTGGGCCCAGCCATCTGTTCTCTTGACTAACTGATGGAAATATTAAGTAGGTGATCTATTGCCTTACGTGTTCTCAAGTGAATACTTAAAATAAGACTCTGATAGGCCAAATAAAGTGATTAAAATGTTTCTCTTCAGAAAATGTTTTAACCACAATAACTAGGGGACAATAACCCATTTGTAAACACTTGAGAAAAATCTCAGTAACTGGAATCCACCCGAGTTCACTAAAAGTTTGTGCAAATTCTCAGGACTTCAGTTTTCACCTCTATAAAAGGAATGAGTTGGGCTAATCTTTTCTTTTTAATTTAAATACTTTAAAGTATGGTAAATGCACCTAGTGAAACTTAGCATCCTAACTAATTTTAAGCATCTAGTGGTGTTACATATATTCATATCATTATACAACAGATCTCCAGGACTTTCTCATGTTGTAAAACTGGATTCCTATACTCATTGAACAACTCCCCATTTCCCCCTTCTCCCAGCCCCTGGCAACCATTACTCTACTCTCTGTTTCTCTAAAGTGGATTAGTTTAGATACCCTTAGATAAATGAAATCAAATAGTATTTGTTTATGACTGGCTTATTTCACTAAGTATGATGTTCTCAAAGGTTATCCATTTTGTTGCATGTGACAGGATTTCCTTGGTTACACGTTGAATAATACCATATTTCTTTATCTGTTTGTCTACTGATGTCATTTGGCTTGCTTCCGCATCTGAGCTATTGTGAGTAATGCTGAACATGGTAGAGCAAATACCTCTTTGAGATTTTGCTTTCAGTTCTACATTTTTTAAAATTTGTTGATTTGAGAGAGACAGAGAGATTGATTTGTTGTTCCACTTATTTATGCATTCATTGGTTGATTCCTATACATGGCCTCACTGGGGATCAAACCTGCAACCTTGATGTATCAGGATGGTGCTCTACCAACTGAGCTACCTGGCCAGTGTGACTTTCAGTTCCTTTGAAGTGATATGGCTGGATCATCTGTTAGTTCTATTTTTAATTTTTTGAAGGACATTCATATAGTTTTCTATAGTGCCTACCCCATTTTGCCTTCCCATCAATAGTGCAAAATGGTTCTAATTTCTCTACAGCTTTGCTAACACTTGTTATTTTCTATTTTTTGGATAGTGTCCAGCCAAATGGGGGTGAGATGATATTTCATTGTGGTTTTGTTTTTCATTTCTTTAATGACTAGTGGTATTGAACATCTTCTCATATGCTCATTTGTATATCTTCTTTGAAGAAATGTCTGTTTAAGATCTTTTCCCACTTTTTTAACTGGGCTTATCTTCAATAGGTTTATTAAATTAAATCTTTTTCATTTTCATTTTTGACAGGATTACCACATTTAAACTAGAAAAACATTTGATCAAGTGATTATCCTTATGGACAAAAGATGAAAGGCAAGATAACATTAGATGAATTTGTAATTCACCATATGCCTGTACCCTGATAGTTTTAATCAGCAAATCGCATCAAATTCTAGAGCTCTGTGCTTGGAGAAACCTGTCTGTTTAACATTATCATCAGCTACTTGATGATGACGTTTTCAACTTGAAAATGGCCTGAATCTAGGAAAGATAGCTGATTACAGAAAGAATCCTACACTACAGGCTAAAATAATAACCTAAAATGAACAGTTAAAATTCTACAAATAAATATTATAGGTTGCAGTTAGGTTAAGGACCTTACCTAGAGAAGTCCATAATTAAGCAAACCAAATTAAAGCAAGAAAAGAAAATACTATTAAGTTTTAGTAATGACTTGAAGGTTCAGTTGGACTGAGCAATATCATGGTGAAATGGCTCAAAATACTTGTCATATCTGGCACTTAGAGCAACAAAATACCCTTCACTGGCAATACTGAGTCATGATCAAGAGCATCGTGGTTCTCTTCCCAGTGTTCTGGTAAAAATGCACCAACAGATGTCTTCTACTCTAAGAATTACGTTCTTTAAGGTCTTTGAAGAAGCAAGAAGCATCCCGAGAAGGAGGTGAATGGTAAGGAAAGACTAGAGAAGCTACATGCTCTTTAGATCAAAGAAAAAGCCAAATGGAGAGTGTGTAGATGTCTTCAAATTTGGATGAGAAATGACACCAAAGGTTACAAATTAGATACAGGACATAGACTTGTTCCTTATTAGTTGTTTGTTTTATTTTTAATTAGTGGTCAACTTTTTTTTTTTTTTTTTTAATATCAGGAGATTTTACATACAAGTTTTAGTTTTTCACTTACAAAGGCAGGTTTAGAGTAGTGGGAGCCATCCTATAACCACTGTGGGCAGAGAGATGGCCCTGTCTTTGGAGGTCTCTGGAGATGTTCAAGCAAAGGTTGGATGACATCTATGGTTTCTCCCAAGGTTTTCTAGTTTTATAAACTGAGTTGACATACCTTATTTTTGACTCTCTTATATAGCAACTGATGTAAAGCCGGCAATGACTATTGTCCCAGAGTGTCCTCAGCTCACCAGATCCAGTTTCAGTCCTTGTCTCTCCAGCCCCATGCTGCAGCTGACCTCAATGTGTCGAACAGTATTAATGGATACCCTGTCCTCTGACTTCCAGTTAGGTTCAGCCAATGGGCAGCATTAGCAGAATAAAAAGAGCTGTCCAGGGCAAGCAGAGAGTATAGCTGATGTGCCTGTGCCCATGACTCCCTCCTGGCTGGACCGCAGCATGCGCTGGACCGCTCTCTCTCTCTCCAGTTTCAACTACGGGGTAACTGATCATGCCCTTGACCTTCCAGGCTCGGGGTGGTAATGCCTCCCATGCCTGCTTGCTTGGCATCTGTACCTTATTGGTTTTCTCTAATTCTCCTACCACTTTAAATAGTCTCTTTAGAAAATTCTCCTAGGATGTTTGCTTGTGCCTTTAGCTTCCTGCCAGAAACTTGACTGATACAAAGCCAATAGCAACAATCCCTGTGGTATTATATCAGAGTTCTGTCACCAAAGGATTGATATGACAAGGAATACTTCCTGTTGACACAGTGGTTGACCCAAATTGCTGAGAGCTTCCAAAAGCTTACTGCTAGAGCAGCCGACACACTGGGTAAGGCCTCAATACGTACTGGGGGCCATGAATAAAAAGGCTTTGAGAGAATTATTTTATGGTTAAAAATGTTTAGGGAACATGACTTAGTTATAAGTTTTGGGTAACTATTGTTCTTTACTTTGTTGTAAATGTATAAAGACTGGAGACCAAAGTACATCTTGAAAAATCTCTGTAGTATAAAAATAACTCTTCCGGAAAGCTTCAAACTATACAAAGCCATGCTCTATTCCTTCCTCATCGCTCCCCACCCCATCATCCAATTCACTGTAATGTTCAATTTTGGTTTGAAGAAATGGCTGAAAGACAAATTGCCTTACAACAGGTCTTCTATGAAATATGGGAGAAGGCTGCTGACAGAGCGAGTTAAAAACTGCAGTGCTCGCAATCTGGAAAACATCTGCCTTGCCCTGGACTGTAAACCACTGCGTTGTAGAAAATGGTTTGTGACACAGCAGAATGCAGGGTGGGTGTTCGTAAGATTATGGGACAAGTCAGGGCTATTCAGGCACAGAACTGGGCAGCATGCCCTTTGGCAAACGATTGTAAGGCAGGGACTTAAAAGGAAATATCAATACAAAAGCAACAGGCCAGGTACAGAACTCCCAAATGGAGCCAAATGGTTCACTACTTTTCTTATCAATGGGTACTCCTCAGGGAAGCTGGTTGAGAAGTCAACACAACACCACTGCTTAGAAATTCCAGTTTGGTAGAGACAGAAACCTTTCCTTAGAGGTAGCTCAGACACACTAGCCCAGCTAGCGGAAGAAATGTGGCCTCAAGACTTGATCTAGAGTAAAATGAAGGGCCAAGGTTTAAAAATAAAAACACCAAGCCAATAGAGGTTCTGTTTCCCCATGTAAATCAAGAAAGAAACAAATAAGGGATTTCAATTAGTGGGAGAGAGAGAAGGAACATGTCACGTGGTAGAATACAGCCAAAATGAAATCGCCAGATCACTGCCAAAGGAGACCTCGGGGAAACAGACATTTTCCATAGCTTCGTCCCCACAGCTGTGGAGAGAAGCAACGATAAGGGCTCCAGTGAAACGGTGAACCTGGGGGTGTGCCTAGGTGCCAGTTGGAAAGAATATAGGCAAATGTTTCTTTTTCTACTTAGTTTCCACCCAGCCCGCAGTATTTGGCTTGGAAGGGGGCCACAGTGACTAGAGGTGAAAGTGTAGTGAATGAAGGTTTGCAGGCAGGATCTCAGGGAAGATGGCCAAGTCTGAGGACCGGGGACCTGGGCTGCTGGGAAGGGAGGAGCGCTGGGACTTAACGGGAACAGGGCAAAGACGCCAGCCTGGGCGGAGCTGCCGGGGGAACTGGTCCATATCAGGGCTGAGAGCGGACGGGGCACCCTGGGGTCTTTCAGAGTGGAGGTCTCTGTGGAGGAGGGGCATTCCATTCCTGAACCTGAGGAGCTGCAAAGAGGACTGTCACTGGACAGCATCTCAGAGACCTAGAGACTTCACAACAATCCAAAGAAAGAGAAAAGTGACAAAGGAATGGTTATTCCTCTGAATAGTCGAGAAGGTTTTCCTTTAAGTACTTGTGGCATGATGGACAGAGGTCGAGACCTAGAGTCCTGTGGACCTGCTTTGAATCTTGGCTTTAGTAAAAACAACATTGCCTCGGTTTCTCCATCAGTAAAATGGAGATGATGCCTTTATCCTGTGGTTAATATGAGGATCAACTAATTCAACATATTTTACTGAGCACCAGTTCATTCATGGGCCAGGGGCTGGTGTAAAGAACTATCAAAAAACAGCATCCATCATTAAAATGCACAGCACATAACAGAAGCACACATAAATGCTAGGAACTACACAATGATGCTCAATGCGATTCATATGTTTTCATCTGATTCTTCTACTAGATTGTAAGCTACATGAGGGTATGGTCTGATCTTCATGTTCACAAAGTCTGATGCACAGTAGAAGCTCAATATACACTGTTTTCAGTGAGTGGCTGACTGAATAAATAATTAAGCACTCTAATTGTTAGATGCCTGGGATAGGAAAGAAAAGACAGGAAGGCTAGAGGTCAGGTGTTGCCCAAACTATCTTCTCTTCTTTCACTTTCTCCGAGCGCAGCCTGGGGACATGCACATGCTCCTCACCAAGCCAGTTCCCAGAAGCTACAGCAGACATCTTTGGTTGTGTTTAATTTTACATTGAGTCTTAGAGTGAAATTTCAAAGATTAAACAATCTGTGGCAGACTGTTCGGAAGTGCCTTTATTCTAGAAGCTATACCAAATGCTCACATCCTGCGCTTACTTAGGCCTATACTTTGTTTAGCCTTACTAAGTTGAAACAAAAACAAAAGCCATCAGTAGGAAAATGAGAAATCCCATGGAGATTTTGCAATCATCCTTAACTTTGATTTAACTAAAGAATACAGGAACATTTTCATGAAACTCCGTGCCATTTGGGAGGGAGATGGGAACGGACTCATTCAAATCCGCCCCACAAGCTTATAACTCATTGTTAAATGAAAAGTTACTCTCAATATTTGTTACCTATCTCGATCCATCCATCTATCTATCTATCTATCTATCTATCTATCTATCTATCTATCTATCTATCTAAACATACACACACTAACATACATACATATATCATAGAGTTTAAAAGAGTGGTTACAGATATGAGTACTGGATCCACTTCTTATTAACCATGTGGCCATAGACAAGGTACTTAAGTCTCAGTTTTCTTTTCTTGGGTAGAATAAAACCCAACCTGTAGCATTATAGCATTAGTATACATAAGATAATGCATAAAAACCTCTCAGCATTGTATTTCGCTCACTGTAAGCTCTTAATAAATATTAATTGCTGTTGGATAATATTGCTATTCTGTAATCTAAACTGTATAATTTATGCAGTATATATAATATACTATATTCTATAGTGTAAACTGTATAATTCCTATCCAGCCTTAGGGTTCTTCAACCATGGCGCTGTTGACATTTGGGCTGGAGAATTCTGTGGGTTGTTCTGTGCATCCAGGGATGTTCAGCAGCATTCCTGGCCTCCACCCAACAGATGCCAACCCCACCCAGTTGTAACGATCAACATACCTCCAGACATTTCCCCCATCAAGAATCACTGGTATAGAAGAAAGAGCAGTGAGTGGCCCTAGAGGTCAGAGACCTAATTTCTATGAACTAGTTTGTTATCTTGGGTAAGTCCTACCACTTCCCTGGGCCTTGGTTTTCTTGTATTTCTATTAAAATACAGCAGAAGTTCCGACTTTATCTTTCACGACTTTTGTAAGGATGAAATGAGGAAAAAAGTCAAATGCTCTAAAGAAGCGTTATAAAGTAGGATTGTATTATGACTATTTTGTCAGAGGTTGGCTGTTGAGGGGCAAATCCAATAAGCCTCGTCTGGGAGCAACAGCCCACACTGACCTGCTCTCCTCTTTTGTTCTCAGCCCGGGGGCCACGGCCTCCCTGTGCCTTTAATGAATGTATTTGTGGCTTGGCCTGAAGAATTTAAGAGGAACTGTTTTCTTTCAAAATGAAATAAAAATGTTCTTTTTTATATAAAAAAAATTATTACTGTAAGTGGTGAAAACTGCCTTGTCATCTCTGGATTTAACTTTCATCTAAATTTATCTCTCAGACGACTAGAATTCACCAGGCTTTAGAATGTTAACTGTGTCCTCCGTAGATTGATATTCCGAAAGAAATGTTCTGAAGGTTTCCAACATCACTGCACTGATTAGTACTATAATAACACACCAAGTAATACTATGATAAACTTCTTCATCAGCAAGGGAATACTTTTTTCACGTTATATCATATTACAGAAATTGGTATACTGGAATCCTGAGGTTGAGCCTGCTGTCTTTCTTTTATTTATTTCTGAAAAATCTTTAAATGGGTGGTAGTAGAGAGTCTGGGCAAAAGAGCACGAGCTTTGAGTTTGGTTAGAGCCTACGTGGATAGAATATGGTTCAAGGTCCAGTCACATCAGCTGTGTAATTTATGCAAGTCTTTCAGTCCTTCTGAATCACAACGGACTATGTTAATAACACCTACCACACGGGATGGTTATGAGTTTTAAAAGGGGTGGATACATAAACAAGGAGCATCATGTATGCACGTGGTAGGTGGTTTTTCTTTTTTTAAAGACTTTATTTATTTTAGAGAAGATAGGGAGAGAGAGAGTGGGAGAGAGAGAGAGAGAGAGAAGGGAGAAGGAGCAGAAAGCATCAACTACCATATGTGCCTTGACCAGGCAAGCCCAGGGTTTCAAACTGGTGACCCCAGCATTCTAGGTCGATGCTTTACCCACTGCGCCACCACAGGTCAGGCATGGTAGGTGTTTTATAGATATAGGTGATCTTTCTCTTTCTGTCCACAATCTGAAAAACGGTTCATGGATTCCTTTAATATGTTTGGTCTGATTGCTTTCAGGAAGGCCGTTGGAATGAAAATCAATACTTCTTCAGTATAGAATTTTGACTTAAACAAATTGTAATAGAGCTTGAGTCAGATTATCAACACATCATTTACTTTATGAGCAAATCACCTCCCTAGTTGGAAATTCAGGGTCAGAAGTCACCTCAAGGATAATTGCATTCACCCAGAGTGGAGTGAACAATGTGTTTCTTCTTTAAAATAAGGCATTTGGTCTCCTTAAGAACACACATCAGTATCCTGAGTTAGCACTGCAGAGTAGTGGGAAAACAGGCTTGGATTAGCTAGCTGGGTGACTTTGGAGTTCTCTGAGCCTCAGTTTCTTTATCAGCAAAGGTTAATACCTATCACAGTGGGAGGGTGAGCTAAATAAAACCTGTGAAAACCCCAAGCAGCGTGTCTGGCACATGCAAAGTGCTCAGTAATGTTGCTTTCATCCTTGGCTCTCCTGTAGAGCTTCGTACATTACCTGGTTTAAAATAAGGATGGGGCAACCAAGTAAATCACTGTAAGTCTATATTTTATTTTTATCCCTTTCCTATTAATGCTGTGTATAGCATGCAGAAACAGTCATAAATTGAGAACCATTGAAAAATACAGGATAGTTTACTTTGAAGTTTCCAATGGTGACTCTGAAAGAGTTAACTTCATAATTTGTTCTTCATGCTACATGTGAAGGCATTTTAAAGCCCAGCAAGACAAAAGGGGTCTGGTCACCTCTTTCTCAAACTTGGCATGTTTAACAATCCATAAAACCATTTTGCAGGAGAAGACAATATGGTAACAAGTAACACATAAGAATAAAATTGTAGAATAATGGTTTCCCAAATTTTTATCACTAAGGGTTCTCTTTAATATTTTTATTGCTTTTTCTTATGGACCTCTCTAGGCTATTTTGGCTTCCTCTTCTATACATTTGTGCTGATTTCTATTGTCTCATACACATTGGATTGTGGCTGTAATGTAAATCACATTTTATTCCTCTTTCAACCCCTCTACTCTATAGTGGGCTCTCAAACAATATTTGGTAAACTGAGAGCAAATTCCTCTATAGACATATATTATATACTACTGATAACAGATTTCTTTTTATATACTGACTATATAATAATTATGATAATAGTTATTAAGCATTTATTGTCTTCCTGACATCATAGGATTTTTCAGTTAACAACTCATTTATTCTCACCATAAACCCTAGGCATATATCATTATTATCTCCATTTTACTGTTATGACTTTCCCAGACACCCTGAGTGTCCCATTATGCCTGGGAAACATGGTTGACATTATTTATGAGAACTAGGATCAGAAAGATGAATCAGTCCCAAAAAGAGAACCAAACTCCAGGTTTCATCAACATTTTCATTCTCTTTTTTCTACCCTCCAAATATTTTCTAGAAAAAGGGACAAACCGAGCCCTGGCCAGTTTGCTCAGTGGATCGAGCATCAGCCCAGCGTGCAGTAGTCCCGGGTTCAATCCCCGGTCAGGGCACACATGAGAAGTGACCATCTGCTTCTCTTCTCCCCTCTCCTGCTTTTCTCTCTCTTCCCCCTTGCAGCCAGTGGCTCGACTGGTTTGAGCATTGGCCACAGGCACTGAGGATAGCTTGGTTGATTCAAACATTGGCCCCAGATGGGGGTTGCCAGGTGGATCCCGGTTGGGGTGCATGTGGGAGTCTGTCTCACTTGAAAAGAAAAAAAAAAAAAGAAAAGAGAAAAAGGAACAAACTGATTCAGAAATTTCATTTTCTTTCTATACTTCTATAGTAAAAGAATGAGCTAGAGGACACAGCTTATTCACAGTTTTCCCTAAATGGTGTACCTGAGTAACAGCTGCAAATTGCTCCTATCTTGTGGGTGTTCTCGAGGACACAGGGAAAACAGTTCTTTCTCTGCTTCCAATACACCTGTTGCACTGCAAAGGTGCACTTGGACATGGACCATTGTGGGTAATGTCTTTTTCTACATGAGTGATTGTGCTAAGCTGTTTCCCCTGTGCCTCTGAAGAGATGGGGCCTATCATACCCACTAACACAATGGCTGCAGGAATAAAAGCAGTTCACTCCTTGAGAGTGTGCTCTGGTACCCTAAGAGGTGTCTTATGGCGAAACAACACGGTCCTTCTGTCCTAGAAACATAGTGTGAGATCAAACACCATCAATCTCCTTGGCCCCTCCTAGGATTCTCCTAAGGACAGGAGGATGGAATGGGCTCTTCTAATGCTGATTGGACTATAATAAATGCAATGACTTGCTATTTACCACATGCTGGGATGTCACACAGGTCAAATTTAAAGTTTTCGTCCAAGGTGAAGCACCAGGGAGCTTCCTTCTGATTCCCTGGGTTGCGGCAGTAGGAGTGTCCTCCATTCAGCTCCGGGAAGCGGAGGGCAGTGAAGGTGTGGGTGTGGGGGTACTGGGAGTTCCACGGCTGGCACTGGCGCCCTGACTTGGTCACACTGACGGTGCCCCGGTAGTCCACACCTGTGCTGTTATAGCACCTATGATCTGAAAAACACAATAGAAAAGCTCAAACTGTGAGAAGGAAGGAGAGGGGATGTTGGAGCTCCCAGACAGCAGTTTCTGGATGCAGGATGTGCAATTAACCTCATGGCCAAGGCTGCCCTGCCAGTCAGGGGCCACTGTGGGCCGCCTCCCTGCTTGCTGGGCTGGGGCACAGGGCCTGCCTTGCAGCTACATTCCTGGGAGGATGTAAAGCTTATGCTTCAGGAATAAAAACAGTACTCCACAAGTATTTTAAATGTTGAACATAGAAAAAAAAAATCAGAAATGGAGCATAGAAGTAATTTCCTAGTGAATGGTCCAGGGAAGGTTCAAGCTAAACTGTTTCTTCCACTTCTGCTTGATGGCCTCAGATTTGAATCATGTGATATAGAATCTTATTCTATAAGAAATGTCAGAGGTTCTACTGGCTGTTTTCTTCTAGGATTTTTATAGTTTTGTGTCTAATATTTAAGTCTTTAATCCAGTTTGAGTTTATTCGTGTGTATGGTGTAAGAAGGTGGTCTAGTTTCATATTTTTTTTTGTATGTATCTGTCCAACTTTCCCAAAACCATTTATTGAAAAGACTGTCTTTACCCCACTGCATGCTCTTGCCTCCTTTGCCAAATATTGATTGACCATATAGGCGTGGGCTGATTTCTGGGCTCTCTATTCTGTCCCATTGATCTATATGTCTGCTTTTATGCCAGTTCCATGCTGTTTTGGTTACTATGGCCTTGTAGTATAGTTTGATATCAGGTAGTGTGATTCCTTCAACTTTGTTGTTCTTTCCTAAGTTGCTGTGACTGACTATTCAGGGTCTTTCTGATGGATGGAGACCTGACTTGTTATAGAATTGGGCACCTGAAACCTGTATAATTATGTTAACCAGTGTCAGCCTGATAAAATTCAATTAGAAAAAAAGAACAATTTAATAATAATAAAAAAGAAACCTAATTCACAGAGAATGTTTATTTAGGGGCAGTGCACTATTGGTTTCTAACAGGAGTTAAGGCCATTTCTGTACTGATGGGACTGAACACCCTTGAGAAGCAGGTCTGATTAAATACTCCTCCCAGGTGACCAGGGTGTCTATTACTTGGCAGCCCTGGAGAAAATCTAAGGAGTTGAAATAAATTGAAATTTAGAGAGGTAATGATAAGCTCATAGTAATAACAGTAATAATGATGATATTACCATTATTATGTGCTAAGTATAATTCTAAGCATTTTAGATGCATTAAGTTATTTAACTAATAAAAATAGTATGAACTACCAAAAGGAAATGAAAAAGGATTACCAATGAGGTTAATTCTAGATGAATGGGAATTGCACAGAGGAAAGCCGTTGCTCGATGGCAGTGAGAGGACAGGGGAGGAGGCCAGCCTTGGATACATATTACCTTCAAATCTGTGGTACAATACACACGCCATAAAATTTACCATCAATGCATTGCAAACATTCAAAATATCATACAACCTCCACACTATCTTGTTCCAGAACTCTTAAATCATCCCACAAGGAAACCCCATACTCATTGAGCCGTCTTTCCCTGTTACCCTCCCCCCCCTCCCCCAGCCTCTGGCAACCACTAATCTGGGTGTTTGGGGTTTTTTTTTTTGGTCTCTATGGATTTGTCTATTCTGAACATTTAATATAAATGGAGTCATACTGCAGTGTCTGGCTTCTTTCACTACCATAATGTTTTCAAAGTTCAATCATGTTGTAGCAAGGTTTTATTCCTTTTTATGGTAGAGTAATAATTCATTTTATTCCTCTTTATGGATGAATAATATTTATTCCTGTTTACAGATAATACTTACTTGTTTTTATGGATGAATAATATTTCATTATGTGGATATACCACAATTTGTTTATCTACTTCTCCACTGGTGGACATTTGGGTTGTTTCCGCCTTTTTAGCTAATATGAATAAAGCTGGTATGAACACTTGCATGTGATTTTTTTGTCTGAACACTTATTTTTAATTCTTTTGGGTAGATAACCCCGGAGTGGCATCGCTGAGTCATGTGGTAATTCTATTTTTAAGTCACTGAGGAACCAGCTACCATATTTTAAAATTATTATCTTCATGAAGGGTATGTACAATACTTAGCCCATTGGAAGGTAATCGGAATACCAGCAGAAACTGTTACTATGTATCAAAGTCCAGATTTTACTGTGCCACAGGGCTGCTAGCCCCCAGGGCGGCACAAAGGGTCAGGGGCTAACACCTACTTTTATTGA
Organism: Saccopteryx bilineata; assembly: GCF_036850765.1. Lineage (NCBI taxonomy): Eukaryota > Metazoa > Chordata > Mammalia > Chiroptera > Emballonuridae > Saccopteryx > Saccopteryx bilineata. The sequence goes on from NC_089492.1 coordinate 237,746,533, forward strand.
TCGGATCTGCCATGGGAATTCCAATCCGGATACAGTTTGCAGCCTCGGGGCTCTCTGGCTGGGGCAGATCTTCACAGTTTGGCAGCTTCAGCCTCATCAGAATCATGGGGTTTGATCTTGCAAAAATGTACTCTGTTTGACACAGGACATTTTCCAGGATTTCACATTCATCGCGACACAAGTCACGGGGCTTTGGGACGGAGGAGGTTTCGTCACAGTAAGGGAAGGCGTAGTGGCACAGGGAAGGGATGGCGAACTGAGAACACTTGTCAGATAAGTGGCTGGAGGTGCCAATCATGGTGAAGGCAGCTGGAAAACAAACACAGTTATTAGCTCCCGAGGGCCAGGGTTTATCTTTGGTTATCTAGGCAACAAATATCAGCTATAAACACATTGGAAGGAATATGCTGTGCTCAAACAGACAAGGCCAAGAGCAGGAGATTCATTTCAGATGTCTGAGCAGCTTACTTTCACTGGCTTGGAAAAAATCATTTTGACTACAAAGTTAAAAAAACAGGATTAAGTTACATGTGTACCGTTTCCTAATAAAAAGAATTAATTAGGTTAAAGTACGTTATATTTTTCATTTTTACTACAAAGGAACAGAACTGTATGTTTCATCCGGTACTTTTTTTTATTAGTTTTGTGGGGTTTCTAAAACACTTGACAGCTGTAGAGCAGAGCTTGCCAGTGGCCGCGCCTGAGCACAGGACTAGGTCTGTTGTTTCACCTCCTTAGTTGGTGGATGACTTTGGGTAACTTAATTTCTTTGTGGCTTGAATACTTTCTACTCCATCTTCTGAAAAGGAGGCGACTCACTCAGAAGTTCTCAATGAGCAGAGCTCAGTTGTTCCAGTGAGTACTGAAGAATGTTAGCGGTCGCTTAGCCTAACCTCATAGCCAGTATGGTCTCCAAGAACAAACTGAGCACCAGCCCCCCTTCGCATCCCTCCAATGACAAAGAGCTCACTCACGAGGCAGCTCGTGAGGCTGTTGGTACACTGTTTCCCAAAAAACGTTCCTCGGAACAATAATTCTGTAGAATATGACTAGGGTTGGAGAAACTAAGATTCCACGTTTGAGAAAAGCTGGGCTAAACAAAGTTAAAGGGACTTTTTTTTTTTAACTGTAACACTTTCCAGTAAAGTGATGTCCATTGAAAATGTTTGAAAGGATTATTACAAATAGGTGACCAATTATTTATAACAGAATTCCCATTTGTTTTCATGAATACTTAGTAAAAACATATGTTAAATGTTCTCATATTAGGTTGAAACATGCCTTGGGCAGCCCCTACCCATCAGCCCTACTTCACAGAATCCTTCCCCTTGAAAGCGTAAGGGCCTCAGCAAGTAGCGACTACATCTTCCTACTGTTAATTCTACAGGTTAAGCTGCTCCCACTGCCACCTCTTTGTTCCTTCAAATTCCTTGCAGGACAGTTTCTGAATTTTTTGCTGCTCTAAGTTCCTACTTTGGGTTGGTTCTTGCCTCTCTTAGATTTCAGGGTTGCCGGATAAACTCCAAGGCATCCAGTTACACTGGAATTTCAGATAAAGATTTGGGACATACTTCCACTATAAAATTACTCGTTGTTTATTGAAAATGCAAATGTAACAGGATGTCTTGTATTTTAATTTGCTAAAGTTGGCAACCTTATTAGAATCTTCTATTTATTTGCTTTTCTAAGTATGAGTAGGGGAGATACAGAGACAGATTCCCACATGCTCCTGGACCAGGATCCACCTGACAACCCCTGTCTGGGACTGATGCTCTGCCCATCTAAGGCCATGTTCACAACAGAGCTATTTTTAGTGCCTGAGGCAGAGGCTCCATTGGAGCCATCCTCAGTGCCAGGGGATGAGGCGCCCAATTCAATTGAGCCATGGCTGCAGGAGGGGAAGAGACAGAGAGAGAGAAAGAGAAGGAGGAGATGGTCGCTTCTCCTGTGTGCCCTGACCAGAAAATGAATCTGGGACTTCCACATGCTGGGTTGTCACTCTACCGCTGAGCCAACAGGCCAGGGCCTTATCAGAATCTTATACATGTAATTTTAATGGCTTGCAAGCGTATGTAGCACAGAGGCATAATTAACCACACTAACAAAAGAGGTACAAGAAAGCTATAACCACCAGAACTAGGTGTGCAAAATCATGTAAGGTAGTCTATACTACCTAACTCCTGTGTGCTAAAACATTTCACTATTAGATTTCTGGTAAAAACACTTTCAATTCAGAAAAATGATGGGTACAGTATAGAAAGCTAGAGCAGGAAGAGACCTGTGATCATCTTGCCTCATCACTCATTTTGCAAATGAAGACAAAAGATTTTTATGGAAAGTAAAAGATTTCCCAAAAGTAACAGTAATGGCAGTTTTGGGATTAGCATCCAGAATTCTAGACTCTAAATATTCCCTTTTTAAAAAAATTTTTTTAATTAAATTTAATACAGTGACATTAATAAATCAGGGTACATATGTTGAGAGAAAATATCTCCAGATTATTTTGACATTTGATTGTGCTGTATACCCCTCCCCCAAAGTCAAATTGTCTTCTGTCACCTTCTATCTGGTTTTCTTTGTGCCCCTCCCCTCCCCCACCCCCTCTCTCCTTCCTCGCCCCATCCCCCCACCCCCATTGCCATCACATTCTTGTTCATGTCTCTGAGTCTCTAAATATTCCCTTTTACTCTACATGATGTTGCCTCCAGATAGTAAGCTCTGTGAGGGCAGAGACAACCTGGCTTATTCACCATACCATCATAAACCCCAGGGCCCAGCCCAGTTCCTGGTACACCAAAAACATTTGATAATATTTACTGTGTGTTAAATGAATGTGAGGCATTTTAAGCTTCCTTTTCCCCTAAGAGCAACCTTCAATAAATTATTTTAATGTAAATTCCAGAGCCCAGAGATCATCTCTCATACTTCTTTATGGTCCTGTTCCTAATCCCTATGTGTAGCCTAAACCTTTGTCAACAGAGAGACTCAAGAAAACTATTGGTGAGAAAAATAGTTATTCAACGTATAAATAGAATTGCATTGGTTTTACCTACCTGTGATCTGATTTTCTATTTCCCCTTGCATGTGCAAAGACTCCATATAGACAGTACGGTTGCCAATAAATCTTGCACATGCAATCCCTCTGTATGGCTGACAGAATCCATCTTCTTCGTATTCATCTCTAAAAACAGAGCATAGGCATTAACAGCTGCAGTATAAACATACATATACAGTTGGACCTGACTGCGCAATGCTCTAAACAGTCACTAGGGGGCGCAGTTTGGCACAGTATCCTAAAGACTGGGCTAAGGAATCAGGCTTTTCCTCAGTTCCATCCATCACTTAAAACATCTGTTGGTCACATTGGTCAAGTTTCCTTCACCTCCAGAAAGCCATCCTGAAGCACAAAATAATCCTTAAATATGGGAGAAAAACACATATATTTGCAGCTGGCGGTGGGCTGGAAGATGATGTAGTTGTAAGAGTAAAGAGGAAATGAATCGGAAATCTGAGCACATGTTCTACAGTTTTGTTTTGTTTTTTTTTTGTTTTTTAAACACAGCTTATTTTTGCTTCATTTGATACAAAGGTGTGGGTGCATTATGCACAAGATCCACTGCAATGGATAGGTCGTTAGGTGGCTCCACGGGCGAGTAGCTAGGTACACCTGGAAATAAACTAGAAGGCAGTCCAGTCATGTGGCCCCTCACTGCTTAAGACTTGTTATCTCTACCCTGCAGAGTGAGGACCAGGGCAAACTGTGAATTGGAAAATTTCAAATGAGTCACCAAATCCAAGGTAATCTAAAGAAGATGTCAATGGAAATCTTGCTTTCATGATTGCCTAAAACGTTAACATATAATATTTTTTTTAAATTGCTGCCTTACAATAATAATTTATTTTTTTTTTAATGGTTTTGGAGTGGGGAAGAATAGGTTTTGTCCTGAAGACAAGGAGACACTAGAAAGGAAGGCGATAGTTACAGTGTGGCAAGTGGCTGCAGATACAAGGCTAGAGCAGGGGTCCCCAAACTTTTTACACAGGGGGCCAGTTCACTGTCCCTTAGACCGTTGGAGAGCCGGACTATAAAAAGCTATGAACAAATCCCTATGCACACTGCACATACCTTATTTTAATGTAAAAAAACAAAACAGGAATACAATATTTAAAAGAAAGAACAAGTAAATTTAAATCAACAAACTGACCAGTATTTCAATGGGAACTATGGGCCTGCTTTTGGCTAATGAGATGGTCAATGTCCGGTTCCATATTTGTCACTGCTAGTGGTAACAAGTGATATGACATGCTTCCGGAGCCATGAAGCATACATCCCGCGTCACCGGAAGTAATACTGTATGTGGCAGCGCCGCCGATCACGGGATGCATCTCACTGACCACCAGTGAAAGAGGTGCCCCCTTCCAGAAGTGTGGCGGTGGCCGGATAAATGGCCTCAGGGGGCCACATGCGGGCCGTAGTTTGGGGACCCCTGGGCTAGAGATTAGGACCCAAGATGGCAGGTTTAGTTCCAAAGGACAGAGAACATCAACTCCCATAAGGGCCTATAATAAACGAGACACCAGAGTACAGAATATTCAGCTGTTTCTCAAAGGCAGACCACAGCCAAGCAAAAGGCCACCTTCCACATTATGGGCTGACTTTCACCACGATGTTCCTCCTTTGTTAACTGGGCTAGGATCAATACATCATCTGAACAAAATATTTTTCTTCTTTGGTTTAAGTTAAAGTACTTTAAAGCAAAAGTCAGGAAAAATAAAATTCCCTTCCTGGGTTTAACATTCACATATCCTTAGGCAATCTCTCTGAGCCTCTGAGCCATCTTTTTCTCATCTATAAGAGGAAGATAACAGTTGACCTCTCTGCAGGTGAAAACTCATGAGGAACCTATCAAATAATGTAAATACTTTTAAAAAAGTGCAACTCAGAGGTAAATGATGATTATTAAAACATTTACAATGACCCAAGAAGACATTTATTTTTAAGGACAATTATTTACTAAGCTCTTATTTTGTAAAGTGAACAATGGTTAGTGCTATGGCCCTGACCATTTTGGGAAGTTCAGGGTGGGAATGTAGAAAGCCTACTATAATAAAAAACCAGGTGAAAAAAAATCTGAGAGGGTTGATCCTTAAGACATTAGTTTTTAGCTGCCTTCTGCTTCCCATTCACTAAACCAGTCATTTTAAAAGTAGAGACAGGAGAAGTACCTTCAGTTTAGTCCCAAAAATAGTCTGTGCTGCAAAAACTTTTAAACATGTAAACTTTAAGTACAAATACAAATGAATATATCATATACCCAACATAAAGACATTGAAATTTTAACATTGCAAAACCCTGCAAGCACTCCATGTGTTTGCTTTCATAAATCCTAGAGTAATGTTGAAGTCTTTTTGGCTTAAAGTTTACTTGGGTTGTAAAATTAACCCCAATTTTATTGGGTAACTAATACCATAAACCTACAGGGAGAAAGAAGGTTCTCGATGACCTAGCCTTGGATCTCGGAAACCAAAGTACTGATATCCGCCACCCCACCCCCACTCCCCTGCCCCTGGCTGTTACAGATGAGGTTTGTCTATCCCCAGGCCTCAGCAGAGCCCAGGATTTTTAAGGTGTCACTATGAGAACACCTCTTCCTCCCCCACACTAAATTGTCAGGGCCTCAACTTGATCTCTTGGGAGGACAAAACCCTGGAATTGCCCCCAGATTTAAATCCCTAACCTACTGGGAGTTTCCATATTTTATGTGTGAGGCTTAGGCTAAACTTCTTACCACCTTTCCAGTTCAAGACTCTGAAAGAACTTTTTGAACATTTTTTTTCTTCCAGAATAAAATGGAATGCAACTTCTTGTTCCCACATTTCTTGTCAATGAAAGGCTGAGAGCTGCAGGTATATTGCATTTATTATGGCTGTGCGCAGAATTCCTGATTTTCTAGTTAGTCTTCTGGGTCCAGATTTTAAAACAAACAAACAAACAAACAAACAAACATCCCAAATGTCATGTGGTGCTCAGCCCTGGCTGCTTATAAGAATCTCCTTAGGAGGCTTTTGAGAACACCAAGGCCTAAGCCCCACCTCAGACTCACTAAATCCTCCTCTCTGGGGATAGAGTTGAGGCATTCATGCTTTTAAAAAAGCTCTCGAGTGATCTGAATGTGGTTGAGAACCACAGCGCTAGAAAAACAAACATGTATTAAGTGTCTGCCACTCTCTGTGCTGGGTGCTGTGCTAAATGATTTCTTCAAAGCTGCTCCTTATGAAGTGTTATCATCTGTATTTTACAGCAGGAGACATTCAAGTTCAGAGAAGTTGAGTAAGTGGCTCATATTCACAAAGCCAGTGAGTGGCAGACACGATATTTAAACTTAAAATTTAAGCTCAAGCCATTATACCACATTATTAGATCTGTAATGATGTTCTCTGCTTTTCAACACCCACTTTTAACTAACTCAGCCTAATTTATTTCTAAATAAGGGACTTTATAAGGTGTCTTTATTTTGCACTTACATACTAAATTCCACTTACATACTAAACTGATTTTAAGCCATTTAATCTTGAGAACAATCTTATAATGAAGGTGCCAGTGTAATTACTCCCATTTGACAAATAGGAAAACAGGGTCAGAAAGAGTAAAGAACTTGTCAAAAGTGACATAGTTAGATTTGCCCCAAAGTAGTGCCTGTAACTATGATATTCAGCTGCCTCCCAAATACCTGTAGTCTGACTATGGAAGTTTTGGCACGGCTTACAGGGGCTTTCTGCTGTGAAGATGCAGGGTGGCAGAAAGGTTTTCCTTGAAACATAAAGTCACAACTGCCTTTCCTCCTTCCCATCTTCCCTGCTGGTTCGGGCTGGAGGGAGACCAATGCTCCTCCGGTATTAATCAGCTTCATGCTTTTCTCCAGCGCACACTTCTTTCATCATCGAAGTCCTACATGCTCAGCAAATTAAAAACAGGAAGCGGCCAGGCAGGAGGAGTGCAAGGGCACTTGCAATGAGTGCGCCCGAGGCGGCGTTCTCCAGAGAAGAGAAGCGTGCCGTGAAAGGGCAAGTGGGACTCGAGCCATTCATCACCGTGGCTGGCACCGACGTGCTCCAGCCACCTCGCGGTGACGTCCTGATGCAGGGCTGCTTGGCGGTGGGAACTCATGTTTCTCATAAAGGTAATTTAGGTACCACACTGCCAGCCTCCAAGACCCTCCTAATTCGCGGACACGTGATAGGGAAAAAGCAAACACAGTTTGCCCTGCCCCTCCAGGGTCTCCTCCTGTCCCCAAGAGCAAAGAGCTCGTAAGACATGTGAGAGTGACTGTGACCAGTGTGGCAGCAGAAGCAGCATCCATCCAGGAAGCGACAAGGCAAGAGACACACTGCCCCCCGCAAGCCTCAGCTCAAAGGAGTGTTACAGTGACAGCAGAAGTCCACAGCTACACATTCCTGGACAAACGTCTCAGGTCAGTGAGCAAGGAAGAGCATCCTCTCAACACAAAAAGGTGTGTTGTGTAACACGGGGCCAGTTGCGAACATTAGGGGAAATGGGATGAAGTATCATATATAGCTGACCCTTGAACAACATGGGGGTTAGGGCTGCCCACCTCGGTGTGATCCAAAATCCACATACAACTTTTGATTCTAGAGTCAGCCCTTTGCAAACGTGGATTCAACAGTATTTGTGATCCGTGTTTGGTTGAAACCCACAGATGCGAAAGGCTGACAGTATTTATTTTTAAAATTCCACACATAAGTGAACCTGTGCCGTCAAAACTGAGTTGTTCAAGGGTCAACTGACAGGGAAGCTCTGTACTACTTTTGTGACTTTGCTTAACTATAAATACATATTTTTAAATGTATAATATATATATATATATTAGTTTATTTCAAAATAAAAAGTAAAAAAAAAATCTTATAATCTGGGGGCCTGATTCCCTATTGTATGTAGACACAGAACAGGAGCCACTATTGTGTGTGTCAGGAAGGTACTCAGAAGACCTCGTTTCATCTTTATCACAACCTCACAGAAAGCCCTCTGGGCAGGTCCCTGGTGGCTGAATTCCTGTCATTAACACCAGGCATTAACAATTCACTTACTTGTTCAAGGTTTGGCCTATTTCTAAATTCAAATGCTTCCAGGAGAGATGATCTGTTTGCTCAGAAAGGCCTCAGTGTAGAGTGTTATTGGCTGTGGGACATTTTCATCGTTACTGAACGTTGTATAGCCAAGAAGGCTGGGCAATTTTGAGAGGTCTGTATGTGGAAGAGGAAAACAGTCCTCTCTGAATTTGCATTTAGGTCCAGGACCCTCTTGTGGACAGGTTAAATGACAGAAAGGGCAGACCAGTCAGGAAGGGTGTGGGTGTCATCAGCAGAAGGGATCTCTCTTTTGTCTGACTCATCAGTCACTTTGTCACAACCCAGACTTGATTAGGTCATTTCCCACCTAAAATTCATTTTAGTTCCCATTCACTTCAATCCCCTTCAATCCCATTCACTTCAATCAACCTTTCTTCACACCAGGCACCCTCCAAACTGGAAACCACTTTTCTCCTCATCAGATTTCACACTGGAGCATGGGCAGGACTAACAGACTTAACCAGCTGAACTGATTCTTGCTGATGAGTTAGGCTAAAAAGTTCCCCTTTTGGGCAATCAGGACAGTTAAAATGCATGCCTTTCCTTAGTGGGAGGAGAATGGATGCAAAGGTACTTTGCAACTATAAAATCTTATTAAACGTAAGAATTGGAAACAGGTACTTACACAAATGTGGTAGATACATACAGAATGTTACTCAGTCACAAAAAATGAAACCAAGTACCGAAACATGCTAAGTAAAATAAGCCAGACACAAATGGCTATGTATCATAGGGTCCCACTCATATGAAATCTCTAGAATAAGTAAATCTATAGAGATAGAAAGCAGGCTAGTGGTTACCAGGAGCTGGGGGAGGGAGAAATAGGGAGTAATTACTCAATGGGTGTGTTTTATTTTGTTGTGATGGTTTTAAAAAATGTCTCATTTATACACAAGGGACTTTGGGAGAGGACCAGTGGTTGAAATTTCAAGCCTCAGAGCTGGGGAGAGATTTGGAGGTCACTTGGGTTCTTTCGGAGCTGACTAAGGGGCTCTAAGCCAGGGGTCCCCAAACTACGGCCCGCAGGCCACATGCGGCCCCCTGAGACCATTTATCCGGCCCCCGCTGCACTTCCGGAAGGGGCACCTTTCATTGGTGGTCAGTGAGAGGAGCATAGTTCCCATTGAAATACTGGTCAGTTTGTTGATTTAAATTTACTTGTTCTTTATTTTAAATGTTATATTTGTTCCCGTTTTGTTTTTTTACTTTAAAATAAGATATGTGCAGTGTGCATAGGGATTTGTTCATAGTTTTTTTATAGTCCGGCTCTCCAATGGTCTGAGGGACAGTGAACTGGCCCCCTGTGTAAAAAGTTTGGGGACCCCTGCTCTAAGCAGTGATAATTCACACAGTATCAGCAGGTTTCTTTGTTCTCGTGCGCATGGCTCTTCAGCTGGAATGGCAGAGAAGGTGGCTCTGCCAGCCCACGCACGGCAGCATCAAGGGGACAGGTTGCTGTGAATTAAATAACCCAACGCTTTGGAATTTACCCCGTTCGGCCCCATAAAAGCCGCATGTTGAGCCACAAAGATGAAATCGCATCATGATGCCCGCCCCCAAAACCCTGAGTTTTGGTTTGAAGGAAAGTCGTCACACAGCTCAGAGAGCTTCTGGGTCCCTACATACGCTCTAGTGAGCAACTGAGCCAAGTGCGGGTTATTTTTCTCACACAGGAAGTACTTTCTCTTTACCCAAGCAAAAATAACCTACTAGCGCCTTCCCAAAAGACCACCATGGCCATAAATGAATGGAAAGTATCCTTTTTTAAATGTGTAAATCAGGCCACATAGTAGTTGATCTGGTTAAAACACAGCACACACACGGTGCTTCCCACGCCTGACTCTAGTAACCTCAGGGCAGGCGTAAAGCTTCCCCCCTCAGAGGCAGAGTTCTTCCTCGTGAGGTGCAGTCAGCTTTCTTTAAGCTGCAAACCTGCTTTGTCTTTTAATTGAAAAGGAGAATACATGATAAAATAAAGGATCCAAGTAAAGGCTGCAGAATTATTCCAGTGTGGATAAAAGATCAGAGACAAAGAAACTCAAGGACAAATTGCAATCTGATGTAGTCAAAAAGTTACCACCCCTCCAAAAAATACCTCCTTCCCTTTCCTGAGAAGATCAGTAGCCTTGCAACAACCTTGGTTAAATGTCAAGCAGGAGGAGGGGAAAGACTTTGAGTCGTATCCGCTTTAAATTCCCACACCCTGGCCTAGAAGACCCTCAGAGAAGGGGCATCAGGACAAATACGGGTGGAGACTCAGAGGAGCTGGTGGGCGTGAAGGAGAGAAGGGCCGTTGTCGGGAGAACCAAGAACACATTTTGCCTCTGGGTGGCCGTGGTCAAGAAGTTACGGGTTAAGTGTGTGATCCCCAAGTTATTTCACAAACTCCGTTTTCTAAAGAGCAATCTGAAAGTGGGCATTGAAGAGGGCGAAGAGTTAACACACTTGACCTTTAAAACTCATCAGTTTTCTTTTTCTTTTCTTTTTTTTTTTTTTTGTATTTTTCTGAAGCTGGAAACGGGGAGAGACAGTCAGACAGACTCCCGCATGCGCCCGACCGGGATCCACCCGGCACGCCCACCAGGGGCTACGCTCTGCCCACCAGGGGGCGTCACTCTGCGGCGACCAGAGCCACTCTAGCGCCTGGGGCAGAGGCCAAGGAGCCATCCGCAGTGCCCGGGCCATCTTTGCTCCAATGGAGCCTTGGCTGCGGGAGGGGAGGAGAGAGACAGAGAGGAAAGCGCAGCGGAGGGGTGGAGAAGCAAATGGGTGCTTCTCCTGTGTGCCCTGGCCGGGAATCGAACCCCGGGTCCTCCGCAGGCTAGGCCGACGCTCTACCGCTGAGCCAACCGGCCAGGGCCGTCATCAGTTTTCAAAGTGAGCCAAGGCAGGCATGTCCACCCTGAGGAGTAATGACTCCCAGAGAAGACCTCAATCTGTCTGGCGAAGAATCCAGCTGGCTCCAGCTCCTCTTCTCCTCCCGGCAGGCCTTGGTGAGCACAAGCAATGCTGAGCTGTCTGTGTCGAGTATCATGTGCTGTTTCCCACACCCAAATACCGACAACTGTTAACATTTATTTCCTTAGCAAAAGAGTCCTTCACTCTTTCTCACAGCATTTTTTTTTTTTTTGCTTTAAAAATTAAATTAAATCTTTAAAGGTTTTTTTTTTTTTTCTTGGCTATGAACTATTAAAACAAACAAATGAATAACGTTCTGTCATAGTTTCCGGAGCAGCACATAATAGTTACTTGTGTCCAACTCAGAAATGGGAAGGTGTTGGCTCTGCTTCACAGCGGTGTTTGGAAACACAAGGCTTGCGTTTCAGTTTGGGAATGGAGCAGCAGCATCCAGCCCTGTATCTCACAAATGTAATTTGAGGGAAAATTATGCGTGTAATACATTCTATTCCGATTTAAACACACATTGGAAATGATAAGACTGCAGTAGTATGGTATTTGCAAGAATACGGAAGATCACTAATAAAAAGAGTGAATGAGGTCTATGCGTTTTGACTTCCTGAGGTTTCTGTGGTAGGGCAGCCCTGCACCTCCTAAGAAGCCCTGGGTGTTTCTACTTTTCCTCCTCTGAAGAGCCTACTTTACCTCCAGCTTAGGCTGGGGCTGGGAATACACAGGTGGGACTGGGAGCCCCTAAGGCCTAAGCCCCCCTGTTCTCATTAGAAACCCTTCAAATGTGCTTTGGCAGGTCTGCAAACATCAGGCATTCAAGCTACTCCCTAAATTTGCCCATTGAGAATAATTGGAGTTTAGAATAATACGAAATCCACACATACCAATCTGGTCAGATTTTCTACCACAAATGTTACTAGGATTGCTTTGGTTTCCCCCCCACTCTCCTTTTATGCCTTAGGCCATGGTTGAAAAAAGAGAAGGTTTGTGGAAAAAGTGGTAAAAGGAATTTAGGGACTTCTTAGGAGGGCTTTAATCTCATCTTGCTACTCAGAAGTCGGGTGAAACCCAATCCCCAATATTTACTTTTCTGTTTCATCTCAGCTTTGTTTCTTATTCCTTCTGCTGATGGCAGTTATGAAAGATGACAGTGGTCCCCTCATCTTCCCGAGACTGAGTCGTCCCTCTGTCCAGTGTATCCACACTGTATACTTTACCTGCCTGCTAGTCATCAAACTGGCTGTCACAGTATCAAAGTGCTCATATTCAAGAGACCCTTATTTCACTTATTTCACTTTGTAATGGCCCCACAGTGCTGACAATCTGGAGATGCCAAGGAGAATCTGCAAAGTGCTTCCTTTAAGTGAAAAGACGTACATATAGGGAAAAGCATAGCGTCTACAGGGTTTGGTACTATCTGCAGATTCAGGCGTGTGCTGGGGGGTCTCAAATGTAATCCCCATGGCTTAGGGGAACTACTGTACCAGCCTCCAGAAAAAGCAATGGTGAGTTTAATGCCTTCCCCGACATCCAACCCCCAACCTAAAGTAAGGCAATGCAAAAGTACCCATATCCAACATAGAACCTCACACATTTAAAAATGGTAGTGGAGGCAGAAACTCACATCAGAGTAGGGACTTACTCGTGATGCACTAGATAGGAATACTGCCATCGGACAAGCAATCGCTATCTGTTAGACAAGGGGTCTCTGGGACAGAATTGTGAAATCTAGAGTGTGTTCTTTAAGGAGAAATGAGAAATAGGGGTGAATTTAGGGGCTTTAACTAGAGTGGGAAAGCTCAGCGCAGAGAAAGGCGAGGGCTTGTGTCCTTGGCATTCAGGTACCAACAGCATGGTTCCTGTTCATCAGGACCTGACAGTCCAGTAAGGAACAAACACAAGTGTGATAAATACAAACTCTGCTCCCTCTCCCTCCCCCTCCTTCCCTCCATCTTCCCATTTCTCATTCTTTTCAACCCAAACGCTTGCTAAAGCCTTGTGTTGAGAATACAAGAAGGGTATCCAACTGAAGCGGGGAAGGCTTCTAGAGGAGCTGATGGCTTAAAAGAGGAAACATTCAACAAATCGTGGATTAAATAGTACTCCAGCTGAGGTAAGCGGTGCCGGAGGCCGAGTGAGGCTTAGTGGGAGTAACGTGGAGGGGAGAGCAGGCCCAAGGGCGTGTCTGGGGATGAGGAGGCTCAGCACTACCTTCTCTGGGTAGTCACTCTTGCTTTTAGCTTCCTTAGTATTTTTTTAAAAAATACAGTCTTATTTTAAACTTGCCACTTCAAAATTATGATCATAAAAAAGGAGAGGGGAGTAGAATTTAGGCTAAAGACAAGGAGACACCAGAAAGTGATGTGACTCGTGACAGAGTGGCAAATGGAAGGGCTGGAGATCTAAGGTTGGAGATTACGGCCCCAGGTGGCATGTGCAGCTCGAAAGGGCAGAGGCCACAGCCTCCTTCAAGTGCACCCAATAAACCGGAGACACAGAACAGAACATCCAGCTGTTTCAATGGGGAGAGCTGAGCCCATGGCCGAGGTGGCAGGAAATGGGAAGGGGCCCCTCGGCAGAGCTGCTGTGGAGGGGAACTGTGAACTGAGGGCAGGCAACGTGCTTGCAGCTGTCCCCTGGGCCCCCCTGAAGTCACTTAGTTGGAACAGGGCTTTGCAGGCCTCCCTAAAGTTGAAAGAACCAAGAGTGATTGGCTCTAGGACTTTCCCAAGGTCGCTGAGTAATTAGATGGGCAGAGCACAGTGCAGGGGCAAGACCAGGGCTTTGGGGACCCACAGAACTGGTTCAGTCCAACAGCTGCCCTCTACTTGTGTGTGTCCTTTGCTAGGTGTATAATATCTCTGAGCCTCCAACTCTTCATCTGTAAAACTGGGGTATTAAATAGGAGAGTGCATAAAAAGTATTTATTTACTCCTGATAGTTGTGTATGAAGTGTAAATTCTCTTTCTGCTTCATTTATTCTAGAAATAAGTACTATGTACCATGCACTATTCTAGGCACTGGAGAGAAGAAAATAGATAAAAATAACCCCCATCCCCACCAACCTCAGTGTAGTGTTTACATTGGCTTAGATTTCTAGCTAGAAGCTCTTTCTCCCACTTTTCTCTTTTTTTCTTTTCTTTTCTTTCTTTTTTTTCATTAAGTAAGAGGCAGTGAGGCAAACAGACAGAATCCCACATGAGCCCCAACTGGGATTCACCCAGCAAGCTCTCAACCAGCGATGCTCTGCCCATCTGGGGCCACTGCTCCATTGCTCGTTGCTCAGGCAACCAAGTTATTTTAGTGCCTAAGGTGAGGCCATGGAGCCATCCTTAGCACCCGGAGCCAACTTGCTCAAACCATTCAAGCCATAGCTGTGGGAGAGGGAGAGAGAGAAGGGGGAGGGGAGGGGTGGAGAAGCAGCAGATGGTTGCTTCTCCTGTGTGCCCTGACAGGGAATCAAACCTGGGACTTCCACACCCTGGGTGTCGACGTTCCACTGCTGAGCCAACTGCAATAGATAATTTGTATCTTAGAGTTCCTTCTCATTGTACCAAGGACTAGTCATATGTAAAATTATGAGTGTGTGAACTCTGTGGACATGTTGGGAACAGAAGTGGGTATGGCTTATGAAGTTAGAAAAGCTAAGAATGAGAGCTTAGCTTTTAAGAAGTGAGATTTGATTAAACTGCCGCTTCTGCTCCTACTTGGTCTGCTCCCTAAACTCTGCCTCCTGCCCCATTACTGCAGATGGACCCTCTGCACTCCAGTGTAAATCCCAGCTATCAACTTGAGCACATGGATCCCACCCCCTTCACCTCTTCATGGACATTGCTCTGGTAATTGTCCCTTTTCTCTGCCATCTCCCCATCTCCCCATCTCTCTGGATCATGACCATCAATATACCAATGTGCTGTATCTCCCATCTTAAAACACACTCTTCAGACGGTGTCCCTGTGAAGCTACTTTTACATTTTTCTGCTCCCTTTTATAGCAATACTCCTTTCAAAGGAGACATCTACACCTGTTCTCCCCAATTCCCCCATTTGCTCCTGAACCCACTGAAATGAAGCCTCTGCCTTGCCATCCCATTGAAAGGACTCTTGTCGAGGTCAATGACATCTCCACGTCACCAAATCTAATTATGAATCTCCAGTCTTTTTCATTACTGACCTAGCAGCAGCATTTGATGCAGCGCACTGCTCTTTCCGGAAGCACTTTCTTTCACTTGGGCTTACAGGACACTGTTCTCTCCTGGTTCTCCTTACTTCTTAGGCTGTGCCTTCTTAGTCTCTTTTGCTAGTTCAAGGTTTCAAGCCTCGAGATCCCAGGCCTGGCGTTCAGACCTCTTCCTTCTACTCTCACTTCCTACCTGATCTTCCTTTCTCCTCCCAAATTCATATCTCTAGCTAAGACCACTCTCTGACCTTCAGCCTCCATGTCTCCCTTGGTTATCTCAAAGGAACATGTCTAAAATAGAATTCTTATTTCCATCCAAGACCATTCTTGAGCTCTCCCTCCATCCCAGTAAATAATTCCTTCCTCAAAACTTTTGCATTATCCTCATCTCTACATTTACTCTTCTAAGCATACTCAAACCATCAGCCCATGCTTTCCCCTCCTCCTTTAAAATCTATCCTGAACCCACCTGTCCTGCTCCCCTCTGGTTCAGATTCCCATTATCTCCACATGAATCTTCCCCCCCGAAGTTTCACAATTGGTCTTCCTACCCCCACTCTTGGCCATTCTCCCTAGTCTGTTCTCATCATGGCAGGTGGAGGGAATCCTTTTGGGACATAAGCCAGTTCATGTCCCTCCTCTGCTCATCCTTCTCCAATGGGCTTCTCTCTCATGCTAAGTAAAGGAGGAATCCTTACCACGTCCTTTCATAGTCTTCTTCCCCATCGCCTCTCTGACCTCCTGCCTGCCACGCTCCGCCTTGCCCTTGCCTGACTGAGGACTACGCAGTGCACTTAGTATCATCAGGTATACTCTGTAGCACTACATTTAACTGTTTGTTGTTTATAAACAAACTTCATGGGAACAGGAACTTTGGTTTGGTCACTGCTCTGTCCCCATTGCCTAGAACAGCAACCTAGTAAGTGTCCAGTTGTTAACACTTAATAAATATTTAATGAGTGAATTAAATTTCTCCCACTTTTTACTTTAACTTCAGCAAAAAAGGAACCTGAGTTCATCTAACAACTGGAAATATATAGTTAATGTCTCTACTTCCCCGCCACTGCCATGAATTTAGGTTTGCTGAACAGGAGAAATAGAAAAGAAGAGGAAAAACGGCAACATTAAAATTAGCAACAGTTTAACTTGAAAACTAAATTAGTTTCCAAAGCACTTCTTGAATCCTACTCCTCTTCTCCATCCTGGTCCAGGTGCCTCCCACCCCTCAGCTGCCTCACCACAACAGTCTGACATCTGGGAGGCCAGCCTCTGACCTTCTGCTTCTCACTCCTCTGTGAGGCTGACAATGGGTCATCTCTGGTGAAAAACTATGTCACCCCTGCTGTTGACACTCCCAGAAACCGTATGGCCATCCTCAGGTATACAATAAATTCTGGTTACTTCAATAAGTATAATATCAGAAGACAACAAACTTTTCAGCTAATTTAGTTTCCATTTCTTCATATTTTTGCTACCTACTTTCAGAAGGTATCAAGATTTTATTCTGTGCTAAAAAATATCCACAGATTTGAGGTAGGTTTAAAAAAAAAAAGGACTTGTAGCCTTGGCTGGTTGGCTCAGTGGTAGAGCGTCGGCCCGGCGTGTGGATGTCCCAGGTTTGATTCCTGGTCAGGGCACACAGAAGAGGTGACTATCTGCTTCTCCACCCCTCTACCCACCCCTTATCTCCCTCTCTCTCTCTCTCTCTCACTTCCCCTGCCACAGCCATGGCTCTGGTTCTAGCACATTAGCCCCGGGCACTGAGGATGGCACCATGGAGTCTCTACCTCACGTGCTGAAAACAGCTCAGTTGAGAGCACTGGCCTCAGATGAGGGTTGCTGGGTGGATCCCAGTCGGGGCACATGCAGGAGTCTGTCTCTTTAGCTCCCCTCCTCTTACTTGGAAAAGAAAGAACCCCCCCCCAAAAAAACGAGACTTTTGACTTTTAGCTATAGGTACCATTTGTAATCTTACCTAGATATTTATGAAAATACCGTATTATCCTAAGCCAGAAACAACTAAAGGAAGATGGGAGTAGGTCTATACTTTTGTACACTTACTATGTGCCAGAAATCCTCAAGGTAGCAGTGCTACATTTTCTAGTTGAGGACACTGAGGTTTGGATATTAAGTCTGTTACCCAAAACCTTAGGCCTCACTCCAAAATTTCCTGCTGTTTCTACCATAAGGCATACTATAAAGCATATATATCATATATATATATATATATGCACACACACATACACACACTGTGTGTGTATACATACATATATACACTGCTCACAAAAATTAGGGGATCAGGGAACATGCAGATACTCTAGTACTTTCAGCCTTTTGTATTCTGCATTTTCACCAATGAAATAAGTTGGTTTTGCATCTCATTTGCATAATAGAACAAATTTCTTTGACTTGTTATTTGCTTTTCTGATGTTCTTGTTTAATAAAAAATAAATCAAATGCTTCTATTTTTATTGCTTCATATTCATTTCAAAATATTCCCTAATATTTGTGAGCAGTATATTTATAAATGCATAATTTACTGAAAAACAACACAAAACAGTATTTGCACAGATAATGCTGCTATGTAAAATGGTTATATGTGCAAGAAAGCAGTTTAGATGTAAATAACTTATCTTGCTTTAATTGGGCCCCATGTCCTGCAAATTATCCCAGTGTGTAATCAACAATTGTACGGCAGTTGGACCCACATATTGAGAAAGCGAGCTTGAGAAAAGGGGCTGGATTGTGCTATTCACTGCTTAGACTCAGCGGAAGGGAGAAATTTCATAAGTAGCATTTGAGAAGGTTTTGTGGAGCAGGATAAGAGGGGCAAAATAAAATATTTTTTTCATATTTAGAGATATCTAAAGCCAGAGAGAAAGAAAATGAACAGAAAAGATTCCTCCTCCGCCCTGGCCGGTTGGCTCAGCGGTAGAGCGTCTGCCTGGTGTGCAGGAGACCTGGGTTCGATTCCCGGCCAGGGCACATAGGAGAGGCGCCCATTTGCTTCTCCACCTCCCCCTCCTTCCTCTCTGTCTCTCTCTTTCCCTCCCACAGCGAGGCTCCATTGGAGCAAACATGGCCCGGGCGCTGGGGATGGCTCCTTGGCCTCTGCCCCAGGCGCTAGAGTGGCTCTGGTCGCGGCAGAGCGACGCCCCGGAGGGGCAAGAGCATCGCCCCCTGGTGGGCAGAGCGTCGCCCCTGGTGGGCGTGCCGGGTGGATCCCGGTCGCGCGCATGCGGGAGTCTGTCTGACTGTCTCTCCCCGTTTCCAGCTTTGGAAAAATACAAAAAAAAAAAAAAAAAAAAAAAAAAAAAAGATTCCTCCCAGGCAGTCTGGCTTGATACAGCAAATACTGTTCCCACCTCCTAGATATTAACAGGAAAAATGCTGGCCAAGTAAACTTCAAGTTTCTCTAGGGCATTGCCTAACAAGCAGGATACTGGGGCTGACCTTGGCACTGCTGAGTGGAAAAGTCACTGGGCTGGAAATCAGAAGTCCAGGGTCCTCGGTTCTGATTTGCCTGCCAAGTTTTATTACCATATAACCTTGGATAAGTCATTCACCCTCTTTTTTCCTCAGTCACTCTATTTGTGTAATATAGAAATTGAACTACATGGCATGTTCTTTCCAATTCTAATGGTCTTTCCGATCCTAACCTTTTCTGGTTACTGTAGTTTAATTTCTCAGCATATCCCTCCAGGATGGTTGCAACATCCTCCTAACTGGCTTGTCTGTCCCCTTCCATCCTGGATCTATAAATTGATTTTTCGTGCTGCTGAAGAATGAGCTACCTAATAGGTAGATCAGGTCATCTCTTGCTTACAACTTCAGTGCCTGTCCACACAGATCCCCTGCGGACACAAAACAGAGATCACAAAGCCCCTGAATGAACAGCCTTACCCACTTCTTCAGCTCTGTCTCCTGCCATTGTCCACCTTGGTTGCACTCTAGGACCAGGTACAAAGAACAGGTCATAGTCTGAACATACCACACTGTTACCGATGTTTGTGCTTTGACTGTTTCCCTTCCAGAAAATCCAGTCTCACCTTTCTTCACATGGATCACTGCCCTGTGTCCCCTCAGTTCTCGTTTGTTTTACCTCCTTTCAGATGCTTTCCTGAAACCTCCAGATTAGTCCTTGAGAAGATAGGTTCTCCCAAGCCTCCTGCACTTCCTTCATTATATACCATGTCTATTTGTTGAGATATCCATTCCTCCACCGGGCAGAATGTTCCTGAAGTGCAGCAGCCATTCGTATTTTTTCTTTGTAGCTTAACCCATCCCCAGTCTCCCTCCCAGCAGAGCCCAGTGCATTTAACCTGCTTCATAGAACACAACCAATAAACGCTTCTGGAACTGTACTCTATGCTTCTTAGCCGCGGCTGTGCAGACTTCCTGTAGACTCCACCATCAGCCTTTAACAATCACTTATTTGCATACAATCCTAAAGGTGGATTAAGGCAGGTTCTATCCATATTTCTTAACTTCATTTATCTAGCTCCCCAAGAGCCTTGCAGTCCCCACACTGTTTTAGTTTCAGAGTTGGCAGGTCAGAGGCAGGCTCCCCACTCCCCACCCTCTCACACCAATTTCTCTAGCCAGCAACAAAAAGGCTTCACAGTCCCCTGGGTCCAGGTTGCTGTTCCACTGGGCTCACAGTACAGAATTGTATCTGACTCCACGAGGGTATTATTTTAGGCATTACTAAACACCCCTAACCTATCAACTCCTGGCTTTGTAGTCATTTCCAGTTGGAATGTCTTTAGGCTGAAAGAAGACAGGTTTGTGAAAAGACATAAACATCTTTGGTGAAAGGTGACATATGTTTTCTCCTAGTGAAAGCAAGGCACTCCCGTGGATTGTGCAGTTTTTAGACATTGCATAAAATACATCTCTTAGGCAATTAATCTCCTGGCAGGCTTTGAGTGAAGCAATTACTCCATGTTTTTCTTTGTCATTGTTCGAAAGTTTAACAGTGCATCTATCTACTTTATTCGTGTCTGGAAAGCCAAAGACCGCCTCAAAGCCTCTGCAGCAAACATATGTAAAAACACTTAGTGTTCACACGTTTGATTTAAATATTGACAAATTTTTTCATTAGAACATTAAACGCTTAGCTTTATTCATCTTAAATGCTTTCCAGGATAGCGACTTCCCCCAGTAGAATGACTCCCAGTAACTCAATACAAACTTTGCAAGCAGGAGGACCAGAGAACCTGGTAGCCTGTGCTCACATTCGTGGCGAGGCAGCTGTAACTGGTTAGGAACCGGTGCTGCAAATAGTATTTGGAGCTTTCTTGGCAGATTTCTTACATCGTTATTCAATATGAACTGCAAATCATATGCTCGTAGTTATGAAAATGTCAGGAAACTCCTAGTGTTCATGCTTTGTTTGACAAAGCTATTTTCAAGTTGTGTTGGAAGGCAGAGGCATCAAACATTTGGGATGTAGAATTAAAAAACACCCTCCCACCCCCGGCAGTTTTGAGAAGTTGATAATTCGGTCCTATGTGACAGAAGCTCAACTCCAAACTGACAGACGCATGCTCCACACCGGGGTGATTAGTCCAGGGTGTGTGGCGGGGCTCCGAAAGGTCTGAGAGGAAATGCAAGAAACTTGTTCGCTTCTTGCTCAGTTTGGATCACGGGAGCTCCCGATCAGGGTCAGCACACTGTTTGACTCTTCCTCCTAGCAGGAGGCTGAGCAAAGGCCGGGGAGCCAGAGCCAGGAACAAGGCAGCGCCTTGGCAGAAGGGAGGGAGCAGAAAGTGAAGAAAAGTAAGGGCTTGGTGGAGAGAGGGAAAGGGGAAGGACCAGGAAGGAGAGAGAACAGGAAGGAAGTGTTCAAGAAAAGCGTAATATGAGAAAATAATGAATAACTAATGAAATAAATTTGTATGATGTTTCCACATAGGTATTATAATTTAAATTTAGAATCTCGCCATTCTTGTAAGATATGTAAGAGTGTTCTTAATCCATCCTTTAAAAATCAATATTGAATATTGTGGAAATTTCACAAAAGAAACACCAATTAAAGAATTAAAATTACCGTGTACCCTTAATCCACAGATAATCCCTAACATGCATCATGTATTTTTATGCACCCACATAAGCACACAAGTGAATTCTTTTTACAAATTGGAATTATATTAGACATAATTTGTTCTTTCTAATGTAATACGTATGTTCTGCATCATTAAATATTCTTTTAGAACATGGTTTTTAGTGGTTGCAATTACACCTTTAGGTTGTATCCACCTTTTTGTTATTTTTAAAATGTTGAGGTGAATATCCTTGTGTTTGAATTTTTACATACATCTTTGTTGCCTCTCTTGGCTAAAAACCTTGAGTCAAATTATTTTCTAGGTCAAAGGTAGGCACATCTTTAAGGCTTTTTACATATATTTCCAAATAGTCTTCTAAGAAAACTGTTATAATTTATATTTCGACCATTGGTATAAAATGCAGTGTCTCTTTCCCTCACCCACTGCTAACAACTACCTCCTAAGGTACCTCCCTGCGTATGTTCACTTTTTAAGATCATATGTCATTATTGTCCTTAGTGGAGTTAATTATCTTTTCCATATGTTCACACATTTGTAAAATATTTGTATTTGTTATTATGCAAACTGAACACCTTGTGAATTTTCTCTGTCCATTCTACTGTTGGTATTATTATTATTCTCACTAGACAAAGAGACAGATTTTGAGACACAGACTAACTTTTCCAGGATCACATAGTTAAGGGGCAATTTTTTTTTTTTTTAATTTTAGAGAGAGAGGAAGGGAGAGAGAAAAAGTGGTTTGTTCTTCCTCTTATTTATGCATTCACTGATTTCTGTATGTGCTGTAAGGCCAGTGGCCGTGGCTAGGCAGGTTCCCATTGGGTTCGGGCAGACAGTAAGGAACTGTGGAGCCGGAGGATGGTGGGCCATTCCGTTTATTAAAGTCTTGCAACAGTAGATGAGCAAGTAGGCAGGGAAAACTGAGCAAGCAGGCAGGGAAACCTGCTCCTCTCAGGGCTGATGAGCAAACAGGCCCGGGGGGTGGGGGGACCCCTTTTCTGGCAAACAATGGGAAAAATGGCCCCTCCCAATGGCAGCATGCTATCTGCAATCTACACCCTGACACCCTGAGAGCAAGCACCTGCAGCCGTACATAGACTACACACACAAGGCACTGCCCTGTGCTCATGCACCAATCAGGCAAAGTACAAGTGAGCAAGCCTAACACACTTGGTTCACCTAACATGTGCCCTGACTGGGGATTGAACCTGCAACCTTGGCATATCAGGATGATGCTCTAACCAACTGAGCTAGCTACCTGGCCATGCTGCAAATTTGGGTTTTCTAAGTTGGCTTCATGTCATGCCAGGCATAAGGTTTTTTTTATAAATTCCAAGGATAATAATGTCCTAAGTCCAAATCTACTGAATACCAAAATTAATAAAATAAAGAATATCTGCAATTGTACAATAATGTACAATGTCCCATTATGAGGGGCATCAAATACTGTGTTGGTCCTTGATTTTAATCACTGTGGTTAAGCTCTTATGCTAAGAATATTTGCAGAGATATAGCAGCAGCCTAACAATCACTTTTATAATGCATTTTATTTCAATGAATGATTGCTGGTTTCCCTTCTAGGTTGGCAGACTTAAAGTAAATCTGTACAGAGTGACGTAGAGGAAGGTGAGGCTCCCTATGGAATATGGGGATGTTATGTTGGTTGATGGTATATTCTGCTGACCAGGGAGGGAAGATAGCTACCAAAAAGGTTGATTGACGCTAGGGACACATGTGGGTAGGAATAAACTCTCTGAAATGGGGGAGGGGCCCATCTGTCCCTCCGTACCATTCAGATTTCCCCCGGAGCATCAGGCTTCATTCTGGGCACGAGTTCATCACCATTCATGGGAAGCAGAGACCAGGTTGGTGAAGAGAACTAAAATCATGTCCTAAGAGGAATGGCTGAAGGAGCTAGAGAGGTGATCCCAAAAATACTTGAGGAAACACGAGAACTGACTCCAAATGCTCGAAGGACACTCTGTGTCCCCTACTAGACAGGTTTGCTCTTCCAGTTCCCTCCTCATCTCCTACCTCCAGTCAGAAAACATGCCATATTGCCCCATGTATAAGACGCACCCTTTTCTCGAAAAATTTGAGGTCCAAAACCTGGGTGCGTCTTATATAGTGGTTGTAGATTTTTACTTGCATTTCCCACTTTTTCGCGCTTGTTTTTGCGCTCATTGTTGAAGACAGTGATTCGTCACCAGACACAGATGAGGACAAGCTAATGGATAGGAGTTTTGACAGTGATGAGGAGTTGTATGAATCTTATAATGAATAAAACTGAGTTCAATAACTTTATGTAATACATTTATTTTTTTCAAATTTCATACCCCAAAATTAAGGTGCATCTTATACATGGGAGCGTCTAATACGCGGGGAAATATGGTATCTATTGACAGCCTACCAGTGCCAGGCACTGTCCCTGCCCTGGGGTCTGCAGCAGTGGGCGAGGCAGTCCGAGTCCCTGCTTTAAAGGAGTATGCATTTTACAGACACCCCGTACTCAGTTGCTGAGGACAGATGGATACATAGTGAATGCATCCATGACTGCACTTACTAAAATGGAGAACAGAGGAGGAACATTTGGATTCAGATGGCAAATGAATGGTGTCCTCGGAAAGAGCTGAAGAAAACTAGAAAACGCCAGTCCCTAGAGAGCTGACTTCAGAAGGTCCGAGGAGAAAATGCCAATTCATTCTTCTTTTCCATTCTCATCTCACTAAGTCACATCTCCAAATTAAAGCTCCACAAGCTTAAACCATGTTGATGGTCCCTATTACTTTTAGAACCAAGTGCAAATTCCTTAACCTGATGCCTAAGGTGACTCACAAACTGGAGCCGATCCAGCTTTCCAGTCTTGGCCTCTGCTGTTCTGACAAAGCGAAGAGACTCAGATAGAAAACTGCCCAGAGTCGGTCAAACGCAAGCTAGGGGAGGCCAAAGGAGTCAGCCTTCAATGAACTTCATCGGTTCCTTCATTCAGCCGACATTAACTGCATGTCTGGTCTCAAGCTCTGACAACTGGTGCAGGTTCCAGTGCTCAAGAAGCTCATGATGTAAAGAGGGAGTGGCAGCTACGTGTTGGCATGTCATAAGGGCTACTACATGGTAAGGAGGCAATGGCAGGGAAGAATGCAGCGGTAGTTCTATCTGTTCATTCTACACATATCGAGTATTTCCTATGTGCCAGCCACTGGTCTAGGTGCCAGGGCTCAGTGGCATACCAACGGTGGGATAGGGGAACAATCTTCACTGGCGCTATATATATGGGGTGCAGGGTCTGTGGGAAATTTAAAAATTACAGTGAAATAAAGTATAATTTAGTCTGCTTTTATCACCATTATGTGCTTACAATTCTAACAATGTCATATATGATACTCCTCCTGCCAGAGTGATGCTCTCACAGCCCTACCACTTGGTACACTGCTGCCGGGGCGATGACAGTGAACAAGATGTTCCAGTGGGCCCCCTTCCAACGTGATATTAGAACTTTCCATATTTGCTGGTCACCAGCTCATCCAGCAGGAGACCTCAGCTAGATGTAACCTGTGACTATGTTCTGGTTGAAGATTTGTGAACAGAAGGGAAGTGCACCATCTCTGGGTCAGACCCTTGCAGAAAGAGAGGGAGGAAAGGAGGAAGGGAGGAAGAAAGGAAGGGAGGGAGGGAGGAAGAAAGGAAGGGAGGAAGGGAGGGAGGAAAATGAAGAAGGAAGGGAGGGAGGAAAATGAAGAAGGAAGGGAGGGAGGGAGGAAGGAAGAGAGGACTGTGTCTTTAATAAAGAAAAAAAGTGTGTGCTCCTGACTGGAGTGTGGCCATGAAGATGCTAAAGAAAACACATAGGACCAGATAAATGCCACAGGCTGGAGTTGGCAGAGGAATAATAAGGTTGAGCAGGGGTCTCAGGGAGAACATGGGGAACAGAACTACCCTTCCAGCACTGGGCACCCTCCTCTGGGCTGGAGAAAAATGATTTCCTGTTTTGTTAAAGCCACTGTATCTCAATCTCTCTATCTCTCTATGTCAGGGGTCCCCAAACTTTTTACACAGGGGGCCAGTTCACTGTCCCTCAGACCGTTGGAGGGCCGGACTATAAAAAAAACAACTATGAACAAATCCCTATGCACACTGCACATATCTTATTTTAAAGTAAAAAACCAAAATGGGGCCCTGGCCGGTTGGCTCAGCGGTAGAGCGTCGGCCTAGCGTGCGGAGGACCCGGGTTCGATTCCCGGCCAGGGCACACAGGAGAAGCGCCCATTTGCTTCTCCACCCCTCCGCTGCACCTTCCTCTCTGTCTCTCTCTTCCCCTCCCGCAGCCGAGGCTCCATTGGAGCAGGAATGGCCCGGGCGCTGGGGATGGCTCTGTGGCCTCTGCCTCAGGTGCTAGAGTGGCTCTGGTCGCAACATGGCGACACCCAGGATGGGCAGAGCATTGCCCCCTGGTGGGCAGAGCATCGCCCCATGGTGGGCGTGCCGGGTGGATCCCGGTTGGGCGCATGCGGGAGTCTGTCTGACTGTCTCTCCCTGTTTCCAGCTTCAGAAAAATGCAAAAGAAAATGCAAAAACAAACAAACAAACAAACAAAAACCAAAACGGGAACAAATACAATATTTAAAATAAAGAACAAGTAAATTTAAATCAACAAACTGACCAGTATTTCCATGGGAACTAGGCTCCTCTCACTGACCACTAATGAAAGAGGTGCCCCTTCCAGAAGTGTGGTGGGGGCCGGATAAATGGCCTCAGGGGGCCGCATGTGGCCCGCGGGCCGTAGTTTGGGGACCCCTGCTCTATGTCTTTCTATTATCTATCTATCTATCTATCTATCTATCTATCTATCTATCTATCTATTCATTCTTCTATCCATCCATCTAGTATAATACCAGTTTAGACTACATCCTAATTAATAATGAAAGAGACAGTGAAGGAGATATATAGTTCATCTGGTGATAACTGTACCTAGAAAAATAAAGCAGGGCCAGGGAAAGTGAGAGATCGTGTCGGAGAGGCTGCAATGTCACCATCGCTGTTAGACCCACAGGGTCTAGCACAGTAGTCACTAGCCATATGTGCCTGTTTTAGCCCAAACAGAGATGGTAAGTGTAAAATATACTCTGGATTTCAAAGACTTATTACCTCCCCCCCAAAAAAAGAAGAAAAAAATAAAGAATGTAAATACTGTATCTTATTAATATTTAAAATAAATTAAAGCATAAAATATATTCTTTTTTAAAAAAGATTTTATTTATTCATTTTAGAGAGGAGAGAGACAGAGAAAGAGAGAGAGAGAGAGAAGGGGGAAGAGCAGGAAGCATCAACTTCCATATGTGTTATGACCAGGAAAGCCGAGAGTTTCCAACCAGCGACCTCCGCATTCCAGGTCAAAGCCTTATCCACTGCGCCACCACAGGTCAGGCCTAAAATATATTCTTTAAATTATTTCACCTGTTTTTACTTTTTAAAATACGACTCAGAAAAATTTAAATTACATGTGTGGCTCGCACTTGTGGCTCACACAACATTCAGCCTGCCATTAGCACCTCCTCACGGCACCACCCAGTCCTCCCTCGTGCATGGTGTCGCCCTGACCCTGTCATTGACTACCCAGCGCCCGGCCCGCAATCACAGTCTGTCCCTGATCCTGTTCATGGGGGGAGTCCTGCCCTCTGGGTGTTAGGGTTTATTAAGAATAACCATGATCATCTAGTGGACTGCTTTAAAGACCCAGGAAAGAAGGCCCTTACCTGAGGACAGAGGGCACAGCTGCCTCTCTGGAGAGCAGCCGAGAAGCAACAGAAGGTGGTGCCTTTCAAAAGAGCATACCCTCTCCCAACTGGACCACCGCAATACATGAACTTCCACCATGATGCAGATTTGCCTTTAAATTGTTTTGTTTTTTTTCTAGAGGGTACCCCTTTATAAAGTGTCATTGAGAAACTCCAAAAATGAGGGCTATGGAGGCAGATAAAGCTCTGCCCTCCTTGGTTGTGTGGCTTTGAATAACGACTTAGCTATCACAGGCATCCAATTCTTCATCTCCAAATCCAGGATGCCATAACCCACACCTTGCACCACGGTCCCACCTTTAACACACGTGCCCTGGACACAGGCCAAATCTCAGACTCTAGACCTCAGGCTTCCAGCCGTCCCTCCTAAGAAGCTGTTCAGAGTCAGAAAAAAGGATAAAAAACATTATGAATATAAAAATAATAATCACCGTTGCTTCCACTGACAGGCGGGATAATTCCACTAATGGGGAGTGGGCTGGGAAAGGCAGTAAAAGACAAACCACATTCTCATGGGTACATAAATATCAGAATCCCTGTCATGTCCACACAGCCTTCCACCCATGGCTAAGGGGTCAGGGCTGTGTGTGTGAAAAACAACAACAACAGCAAACAACCAAAAACTGAAATGGCTTTTCAGGAAGGGAGAAAACAAGGCAATGTAGGGTGTCATCAGTGAGACGCCATTTTCTCACAGGCACAGGCCCTGGGGTTACAGCAGCCAGAGATGGGGTGTCATGGAGATGGTGGCCGACGCACGATCAAGTGTTCCATTCCACACCATCAAACCCCGACAGTATTCACAGGTCCAAGTGCTACACCTTCACGTGTCACTCAGATATAAATCTTACCTTGCTTCACACAGTGGGGACAGCTGACATACCAACAGCATTCATCCACATGTCACATCGTGAACAGAGTGCTTTATGTGCCCTACTGCATTTCTCTGTCACTGCAACACGGTGCTACCAGTGTGACCGGGATTCACTGAAGCTCCGAGGGGCTTCTGAGTGATCAGAAGGAGGGCTAGAATCGGCTCCATCTAGTTCTTCCCTAGTCTGCTAATGCTGCTCAAAATATAGGAAAGCCAGGCGTACAATGCTTACATCTATTATGAAATATTAAAGACTTCTAAATTGGACAGAATTTTTCCTGGAGTGTTTTAATTACGTGGATGCCAGTGAACTGATCTCCCTGACTAGGAAGCGGGTTGTGCTTGTGACTGGGGACGCTTTGGAAAGGACACGTGCAAAGCAGAGCCAGGGCGGCCTCACGGGAGAACAAGACTGGGAGGGGGAAGGCCCTTTAAGCCAGCAGAGGTGACGCTGGGCATTCTGTAAAGCTGTCTCACCTTCTTCATCAACGAAATGGGAACACTTACCACCTACACTGCCTGTATCCCAGGATTTTTGTATGAGCATACATGTGAAAATGCTTTTGTGAGCTATGAGACCCAACATGAATGTGTCATCCTCATTGGTGGGGGTAGGGGGTGAACTGATGTAAGAAAAGGGCAAACACTAGGGAGATTTGATTTCTTCTAGAAGTCTGGGTAATTTTGAAAAAATGTGATTTTTATCATTTTTTCCTTCTTTCATGGGTTTGAGGGGAAAAAATTACCCTGTTTTCACCCAAACCAAATTGAAATTGAATTAAGAAATTACATGTGCAAAGTGGGTTTCTGCTGACAAAGCATTTTCCATACATTATCTCATGTGAGCCTCAAAATCACCAGATGAGGCAGATATTTTAAAGATGAGGAAAATAAACTTGAAGAAATAGAGTAGCTTCTATTTGATCATCTGGCTATAAATTGGCGAGGTGAGGACTCACCAGACTAATAGATCTATCTATTGATGTGAAATCTAATGGTGTTTCTTCTTTCTGTTTCCTCTGAGCTGAGCCTACATTCTCCCATCCTCCTTTATTTGCTGCTGAAAAGATATTTAGCAGAATACCATTTCATTGATCAATCGCTGGTCTTCTTTAGTTATTCAGGTGCTGGTAGAGAATCATATTTACTGTCCAGCACTGTCCTAAATCTCAGTTTTCAAAGACATTAAGCTTGGCCTCTACCCTCAGGGAGCATGTAATTTCTCTAGACTAACAATATATACAATGTCAAAACAACTAGAGAAGTGGTGTGTTAAACCAATAGCATGGAATCTAAGTATATAGATTTGGCATAGGAAAACACTAGTGGAGGCTGGGGTACTCAAGGAAAACTGCCTGGAGGAGGTGACACTTAAGCTTCCCCTCAAGGTGATGGCAGAATGGAGACCAGAAGGTAGATCCTGAGTCCTGGACAAGTATTCTTAGTACACAGATTGGTGCAAAGGGGAAGAGTAGATTATACATTTTAAATGACCTTTTATTTTACACACAATACACATTCACACACACATGCACATTCATGTGTTCCTTTGTTGCTGGACATAAGCCCTAGCAAGTACATGGGTGTCTGTGAATGTTTGTTATCTAAAAGGTTGGTTCATATGTTAATCAAAATGACCATCACAATATCAGTAAAATCATTGAGGACAGTGCTGAGAATGACATACTGCTTTTATAAAAGAGCTATACTTTCTGAGGTCATACACTGAAAAAAAACACACCAAAAAAACCCCAACCAGTATTCTTTTATGTGGGTTTCCCAAAAATGCAGCTTGGCAATCTAAAAGCCCAGAGTAGTAAAGCTGCCCCTTTTGAAACCTCCTTTATATCTACCATGTGCAAATTCACCAGGCCCAAAATTTAAAGAGCTGTGACACAGAATCTCTCCACCATCTTTCCAAGTTTGATGCGGCCAGTTTAATGTTTGACATCGCTGTTCACAGAGATACATTTTGATCTGAGGAGATATGAAGCACAGTCATCCCACAGCTGGAAAGTAAGGATTCTACAGAAGAGCGTGGATTAACTTAAAAGTGAGGGGGAACGGGAGGTCCTTGTTTCCTTAGTGACCAAGAGTTCATGAGAAACTCCCTATTTATTTCAACACATTGTAAATCTGTGTCCCCGGGGCCAATCTCTGTGTCTGGCATAGAGTAAGTACTTAAGAAATAAATGTTAAATAAACGAAGAGCTGCTTTCTTTGATGATTTTGTATTTTATAGTGCTTTGAGAGTCCTTATTACAAACATAATAATGTCAACCATTCATTGGCACATGTATACTAAACACTTCAGAAATATGATCTTATTTGCATCATACAACAATCATGAGAGGCAGACATTACTACTCCTGCTTAACAGACGGGAAACTGAGGCTTTGAGAAATGAAGCAATTTGCGCAAGTTCACACCCAGGTCCACTAAGTGCCCAGGCTTATAATATCAATCTCTGTGTACAAAGCCACTCAACCTTGATGTACATAAGGCTGGAACAGAGAGAGCAAACACAGATCATAAAAAACATTATTCATAAAAACAGCTAACATTCATCAAGTACGTATACTTCTAGAGTGATATGCATTCTCTCTCATTTAATTATCATTACAACCCTAAGAGGGAAGTCTTATTTATTCCCTTATACCGATGAGTAAAATGGGACATACACAAGAATTTAAGAAACTTGTCCAAGGCCACCTAGTTAGTAAGGAGTGGATTAATGTACCAGATATGAAACTGTTATTAAAGTACTTTTCTTTATAAATAGAAATCCCAACCATCTTATTTTTGCCTAATTTATCCCTACTTAGCAACAATTAGACTATAACAATATAAAAGACACATGATTCTGGCTAATTGAAATATTCCAGTTAATGGAGAATTTATCACTTATCCAATAAGGTCCTGAACTCAAGATGAAGATGGTTCACGATCCCTGCCAGGAATTCACTTGAACTGGCTCTGTGATGCCCTCAGGTTCATCATCTCTCAGTGCTGCTGAAAGGCAGGTGATGCCTGTTTGAATTGTGTCCATCAGAAAAGGCAACGCTTCAGCTTTATTAACACAATCTTAAACAACTTCTGTCAGCACTGCCAATACCCTGAGCCCTTCCTTGTATTGACAGACTACCTACGCATGTCTCTCCCACTCTTTCTTTAAAGGTGCTGCAGGGCTGTGGAGCCCCTTCCAGGGCGAACCTAAGCAGCTTTGTGGTTTACACCTGCCTCAGGCGCCTCTGCGCCCTCAATGACTGAGCCCCTCCCCAGCAGTCTCTTCTTTGGAAACTTCTCCCCTTTTGCTCCTGAACGTTTTATAAGATAGTATCAAGTGTGTGTTAACTGCCTGACAAGTGGCTTACGAGGCTGAGGAATTCTGCTGGATTGACTTGAATGGACCAGCTCTCTGTCAGTCATGGTGCAAGTTGGAGATGACTTCCAGTTGCTAAAACAGGTGGCAAATGTGCAAAATGCAGCTGACATTTTTCAGCACCACCCTGTGCTTCAGTTGTCCCACAGGCCTTCTCCTCACTCTCAGGCCCACCTTCACTGGTCGTGACCCCACATGGAGAAACAGGTAAAGGCACAGAGGCACAATCCAGCAGCAGAAGAAGAGAATGGGTGGAGTTCCCCTTGCCAGGAGCCATGCCAAGCACCATAAAATTTCCCCCTTTTAATCTGCACCTGTCCCCCTGCGTCAGTGTTATTATCTTCATTTTATAGATGAGGGGAAGGGAAGGAAGTTGTTAAATGTTGAAGCTGGGTCATTAACCCAGATCAGTCTGAATCCAAAAGAAAAATCCTTGGGTATTTTTAACTTTATGCTTTTCTTATTAGAGATAAAAACATGGAACATCCCCAAAATAACTTGTACCTCAGTCTCCTAGGAAGTGAGCCACTGTTAGGAGCTCCAAATGTGGGTTCTGGAAAGACACATGGACCATGGGCGAGTGGTCATGACATCCAAGCTACCAAATCCAATGCATTTGTAATTGTTCCCAATGAAAGCCCCCCCACCACCAAAAAAAACTTCTCTTTTTCTTTGTTCCTTGTTTTTCCTGATTGCATGGAAGAGAAAGTCATGATGAAGGAATAATCTGTCCTCCAATTTAGAATCATGACTGGCTTGGCGAGTAGTGAGCTCTAGGACCAGTAACTATCACACTAACCTTCAATTTCTCCATCTGTAAAATAGGGCTAATGACTCCATCACCTACTTCCTTTACACACTGTGGAATCTTTAAAAAAAAAGATATTCTTGGAAGCCTTTTGTAAACTGCAAAGCATTAGGTCCCTTTTATTGGTTCATCCTTTGAATGGTTACTCAGTGCCTCTTGGTAGAAAGCACAGTTAAAGGCTGATGGGTAGAAATGAATAAAACACAATCTCTGCCCTTAAAGTACATACATTCTTGAGGAGAAAAGCTATTGACGCGAATAACTACCATAGAATGTAGGGAAAAAAATTGGCACCAGAACAAAGAGAAACATAAGATGCCATGGGACCTTGGAGCAGGTTAAGCAAGGGATTTTCAGGAAAACAGAAGAAGCCAGTATAGTTTAGAGCAATCTGGAAGATAAAATCTCTGAAACATGGCAACTGTCTCATTAAATTATGCATTTATTCATCCATTAAACATTTATCCCATGCTTATTGTATGCTGGCTATTGTGCCAGTTACTGGGCCAAAGTAGACAGGTTGAATGGGAAATGCTGGCAAGTCTCAAGTTCAGAAAGAGTCGAGGTTGGCTGGCAACATTTCAGCCATTATTATAAAGCTGGCAATTGAAGTTATAGGAACTGATGAGCTCACCCAGGTATACTGGTAAGATTAAATGGTGGAGTAAGGAGGAAGGAAAGGAACAGAAACTAGTGGAGGAATCCACAAATAAAGATTGAAAGAAAAAGAGGAATTAGCAGAGCATACTGAAAGGCTAGCCTCAGAGAGGTGGAGAGAAGGGTAAAAAAACACAAACGAAGAAAAGGTAATCAGCTGCTGCCCATTCTGCAAAGATAAACAACATTAGCAATCAAGAAGAAAACACTAGACTTATCAATTAGTAATTTTTTGGTGCTCCTGAGTCAATACACAGCTCTCCCAAGTCCAGGACAAGTCTATAGTCTTCAGATCCCTGGCTACTAGTAACCTTGATAGAATGCCTAGATTTGAATCCTGGCTCTGCCTCTTAGCTATATGATTTGGACAATTTAACCTTTCCTTCTGTGACTCAATGTAGGATAATACCTTTACCTGCTTCCCAGTGGTGGGATTCAGCTGGTTCACACCAGTTTGGCAGAACCGATACCTAATATTTTGTTGAGTTTGGTGAACCGGTTGTTAAAATGGCACTTGTAATTAGGGTTCTCTCTAAGGTGGGTGCCTGGGCAGCCGCCCAATGTGGAAATCACAAATTTATATTCCTTACTCCTTTTTAATGTTCATATGAGCAACAGTGTATTCTAAGTGCCTGTAGTAATGTTCATTCCGTCCATAGGTGAAAATAATTGCAAGTGAGGATGCCAATCAAGAAGCAATATGGAAATATCTTAAATAACAGTTTTGTTGTTTTTTGTCAGGTATTATTTAATATTAATATTGTAAAACTCTTTCTTATAACATATTCTAGTTTTGTGTACCTCTTTTATTGTTTTTATTTAAGTATTAAATGCATGAAATAATAAACTACCTTTGGTATATTGGTTTTTTTATATTTAAAATGGTCACTAGGGCAGAGAACCGGTTGTTAAATTATTTGAATCCCACCACTGCTGCTTCCTATGATTATCATGAGGATTCCATAAACACAACAGCACTTAGTCGCAATAGCCCTTAGAACAGTTCGTGACCCATGATAAGCAATTACATGTGGATCTTAGCTATTACACATGGGCCAATCTACCTGGAAAGGCCTCTTTTTTGAAAGCTCATAGCTCTGAATTGAGGGGCCACCAATGAGACAAACCTCTCATCCCCGCCAGGTCCCCACTCATGCAGGATGTCCATTGCTTTGTAATGGAACCCGACTCTGGGCTGGCATTCTTGGGAAGGCACGTCATGTGAACCACACCATTTTCTGGGGCTGTTGCTGCGAAGCTGACCAGGTTTTGGAAACAGAGGACTTTTTATTGATAAGCTTTGGGTAAACCACTGTAAACAAGTCTTAAAAGTCATCACATTTGACTGGTTTGTAAGTTGTGGAAAGTGAACCCAGATCTAACATGAGGAAAAAATATAGCTTAGCAAGATTCTGTTACTTTAATTAAGGATTTTACCCCACATTTTTTCTGTTAACAGGTTCAAAGAATTAATTTGCTTCTGCCCCCCATTCCCATGTGGCACAGACGGAGGCACAGAAATGTGACATGACTAGCCTAATGCTGTCTCCTCTCAGGGCACTCAAAGACACAGCCAATAGTGTAAAATTACGGAGCCATGGATATGTACCATGGCAGTGAGCATCACCAGCCTGAAGAACAACCCCCTAAGCCTTCAAGATGGACATGGACACTGCCAGCTTGGTAGGCACCTGCATTCCCGAGTGTCCTTGGGAATTGTGGGAAGATTACTGAAGCTGCCTTTGAAATCAGTTTGGATTGTGGCAATGGGAACCTGGGGAAGCTAAATTTACTTTCAAATCAACTGCATTACCACGAACATAATTTTCTTTGTATAAACCCAATCATAGGGTAATGCATGAGCTAAATTTGGAACAGGGGCTCAGACACAGATTTCCGTTGTTGGGTGCCTGTAGATCTCAGCAGATAACAAAGCTATTATCCTGGCAGAAAGAGAAGCATCCCCAAATCCTGTCAGATGGCAGCACTGACAAAAATTACAACCAAATGTATTTTTACACCGATTCGCTTTCTTAAGTCTGGCTCTTAAAAGCAAAACATTCTCTTATAAGAGGAGTTAAGTAAAAAATACAAGAATGCTGCTGCTAAGGAGATCTCCAGGGAATTCCAGGAACTGACAACAGAGGATTTCTAACAGAAGAAAGAGGCAAGGATTTAGAAGAAGTTTCTGAAAGGTATCATTATCTTCCCTCCCTCCCTCCCTCCCTCCCTCCCTCCCTCCCTCCCTCCCTCCCTCCCTTCTTCTTTCCTCCCTCCTCCCTCCCTCCCTCCCTCCCTCCCTTCTTCTTTTCTCCCTCCTCCCTCCCTCCCTCCCTCCCTCCCTCCCTCCCTCCCTCCCTCCCTCCCTCCCTCCCTTCCTTCCTCCCTTCCTTCCTTCCTTTCCTTCCTTCCTCTCTCTTTTTCTTTCTCCAACAATTTTCTGAAAGGTATCATTGTCCTTTCTCTTTTCCTTTTCTTTTTCCTTCTCTCTCCCCCTCCCTCTCCCCCTCCCTCCCTCTCTCCCTCCCTCCCTCTCTCCCTCCCTCCCTCCCTCCCTCCCTCCCTCCCTCCCTCCTTCCCTTTCTCTTTTCCTTTTCTGAGTTTCTTAGGCATTTTGGAGAAAAGGATCTGGATCAGAAACTCAGAAATTACCTGGGCTTACAAAAGTATGCTATGAAGTTTTTGTTTTGTTTTGTTTTGTTTTTAGTGATTTATATGTAGTTAAAGGTCTTTACCTGACTTCTCTTAACATATCCCCTTAACCCTTATAACTCTTGGCTCCTCAGCACTCCCCTGTATTCTGCTTCTAAGACACATGGGTATATAAGAGTGTTAAAACCCCCTTGTCTTCATCTTTCATATGGTAAAATGAGGGACACCAAAGCTTACTCCTCTCAAGGGAACTGAAGGAATATGTAGTCAATTAGCACCATATGACTTTCCATTTAAGATACATGTGACCTATATTGAATAATAATCTTTGAAATTAAAAACAAAAACAACCTGCATCCATAATCCTGTCTTTCAGGCAAGAAGCAAGTAGCAGATGAGAACCGGCATTAGACGACCTGAGTTCTAATCCTAGCTGTGTACTCAATAGTTGCCAGCCCTGGGTATTCAAACCCAGCTCTACACTTGATAGGTAGGCTGTGTGACCATGGAAAAGTTACTCGCTGTCTCTGACCTGCAGGTTCCTCAATGTTAAATGGAGGAAATAGTACTTGCCTCCTCTCGTGATCTCTCTTCCCACATTACCATATATTTACAGGCATAAAGTCTGGTTAAAACAAAAAAATAAGAGTAAGAGGAGAATACTTAGATTTTAGATTAGGCTTCGGAGGAAAGAACTGCCTTCATTGCTCTGAATAGTAGAAGAATTTACCCACTTAATCTAATTGCACTTGCTCAGCCATTCATCCATTCCCCAAATTCTTAATTGTTTGTATATGCCTACTGTATACATGGCGAATACTTGGCTTAAAGGAACAGTCAGACAGTCACAGTGGGGGTACAAGGACAGGGGGCCTGGGGTGTACAAAGGAGCGCATGTGACCTTGTAGTGGGGTGGGGGAGAGGTGCAGCCAAGGCTTCCCAGAGGAAGTGATTTCTAAACTGAGTTTAAGGGAAACAGCAGGAGTGAGAATGTTCCAGATGGAAGGAATAGCAGATGCAAAGACTGCTGAGCGAGGGAGATCTGAGAGGAGCTCAGGCTTCTGGAACATAGAAAGGGATTGGAGTTGGGGATTAGGGCAGAAGAGGCCAGATGGGCAAGGAAGAACAGGACAGACTAGGAATGTCTTTTAAATAAAAGAAAGGAGTCTGTGCTTTATCCTGAGGACAGAAGGGAAACACAGGAAGACTTTAAACAGCACAATCATTTTGCAGCTCAGAGAATCACTTTAGGCTTACAGCACATGGCAACCAGCTTAATTTTCTTTACCCAAGGGCAACCTGGAGAATGCAAGTCTGTAATGATTATGACCCAATCTTATGACCCAATAACATGAGGGAGATAGGTTTCCAAATACAGCGCGCCTCAGACCTCAAGTGATATGTACTGTCAGTGCTTAAACTTTAATGAATCTCCCTGAATCTTGCGGGCTGTCTAGATCAAAGGCACTAATGATTTGCTAATCGCAGCCCATATTCTAAATGCCATTCAGATATATTTGGTGGCAGCATATGGAAACAGCTTTCAAGTACATGGGTGAAGTATAGGATTATCTCTGGTCTCAGTTACATCTGTCAGCAGGGCCAGAGAAAGACCCGTGGAGGTCAAAAGCCCCCAAAAGAAAACATATTCCCTGCCTGCCTCACCCCACCGTATAATGAATGAATGGAAGGAAAAGAGGAAGAGGAAGAAAAGGAGGAAGGGAGGGAGGGAGGGAGGGAGGGAGGGAGGGAGGGAGGGAGGAAGGAAAACAAACATAAGAGAATCACCCTTTTCTGGCTGTGAATCTTATAGACCTCAAGGCTGTGTTTCTGTATGGCAGTAAGACCTAGATGTATGTGCCAATAGCCAATTTATCTTGGTGCACCATGCAGCCCTGAGTAAAAAACTTAACCTCTTAGTGACACTGTTTTATCATTTTAAGTGGGGATAATGCCCACTTAAAATGTCTTACAGGGTTCGAAAGCTCAGAGGAGGTCCTGCGCATAAAGGTACAATATAAGCAGTGTATACAAAATTGTTAGTGTAGGGAATGAAGCTCAGGACTGAGTCAAAAATATGTGAATTGAGTCCAGACTCTGCTCAGAGCATGTGATGAGCCTAGAGAAGTAACTTATCTCTCTGACCCTCATTTTCTTTATATGCAACTATTCTAGGTACAGCAGCCGCCTACGACTGTGAGGACCAAAGGAAACAAAGTGTGTGAGTGCTAGGTAAACTATAATATGAGCTGTTCTCACATCAGTCTTGTATATTGGAGCTGATCCACAAGATGTGAGACACTGGGCTACTGGCAAAACTCAGAACACGCCTTGGCGCAGTGCTTCTCATACTGGGGTGTCCATAAGATGCACCTGAGAGGGAAGGCTAAACATGCCGACCGACAGGAATACTCCGAGAGGTCTGGCTGAAGAGTCCAGGGTGGAGTCCAGGATGGTAACAAGTTGCATGTGGGCTGCCCACCAGACTTTGAGGAAGATTGGTCTAGGGCTGTAGAAAGGTATCATGCTTCCTAACACTTCTAAAGAGAATGATCCTAGAGTAACTCTAAAGCAGGGGCTTAGCTCAGAATGAGATCTTCCACATTCCCACACCCTAATCTGAGCCCTAGAGATTCTGATTCGGTAGGTTGGGGGGGGGGTCCCACAGCCCTGCACCATTTAAAAAAATGCATTTCCCCCAGTTCTTCTGGAGATTTGGATTCAATAGGACTAGGATGGGGTTCTAAACATTATTTTAAATAATTCCCCCAAGAGATGCTTATGATCTGGGAAGGGTGAACCATATAAGCAGAAGGTTGTGAAACTAGTTGCCAGTTCCCTTCTGTCCCTTCTACGCACAAACTCCAAGATAAAATCAGGGAGCAGGATATCCATCTGCTCCCTGATTTTTCCCTTCAGGATTGTCATTAGTGGTCAATATCCTACTCACGTTTTTTGTTTTAAAATAATGCATTGGTCCTGGTGGTTGGCTCAGTGGTAGAGCATCGGCCCGGCGTGTGGAAGTCCCAGGTTCGATTCCCAGTCAGGGCACACAGGAGAAGCACCCATCTGCTTCTCCACCCCTCCCCCTCTCCTTCCTCTCTGTCTCTCTCTTCCTCTTCCACAGCCAACACTCCACTGGAGCAAAGTTGGCCCGGGCACTGAGGATGGCTCCATGGCCTCTGCCTCAGGCGCTAGAATGGTGCAGATTGCAGTAGAGCAACACCCCAGAGGGGCTGAGGATTGCCCCCTGGTGGGCATGCCAGGTGGGCACATGCAGGAGTCTGTCTATCTGCCACTCCCCCCCCCCCCACTCACTCTTCTCATTTCAGAAAAATACAAAAAAAAAATACTGCATTGGTGTGTGGGTTGTGGGTGGACAGTGGAGGCTCACTTAACATGACCTGCCCAGGAGTTGGAACCTCCATAGTAATTTCCATTACCAGTTTCTGCCCATGTCACTTTCCTCTTTATCCCAGAAGTGGGGTGATGACAACATCTGGTTATTTGAAGGTTCTGGTTATTTGAGATTTTGCTAGACTACAGTGATCTCATGTTTTGTTGACCTAGCACTTACAGCTAAAAAGGTAATTTAAAAAAAAAAGATGGCAAAAATATGATGTCCAAATCAAACCAAAATGTACACAGCTGTTAATATAATTAAGCATTTCATTTATTTGCCATTAAAATGGTTATGATTTAGCACGGGGTCACACTTTGAGCACTGATGCTAAATATTTATGGCTGGCTTCCTCTGAACATAGCAGTGGCTATAGAAATATGCTCTTTTTCTACCTCCACTGATGAATGATTATTTTACTTAGTAATATAGTGAGTGAGACCATTCAAAGCCCAGAACAATTATATTTATAAATATGGGTGACTGTAATCAGCTCTAAGTGAAGGGCTTAAAGCAAAAAAAGAATTGTTGGGGAAAAAAAACCTATACAAATCAAGAAAAGGACTGAATTTGCTGCCACTTTAAAATGTGTTCTGAAATTTTATTCACAAAGCCAGACTTTATTTTTAAGGCCCCTATCTAAAATTGGGAAAACATAAAAATGAAATATAATAGGCACCTTACAAAGACATCTCAGTGATAAAACTGGAGAAGGAATGGTTAATATTTGGGTTATTTCTGCCCAGCGAAGGTCCTCTGGTGCACACAAAGGCTTCCTAATCACCTAAACTAGTTATCACTGCTCATCGGAATTCTCCCACTTGCACAGCACTTGACAGAGGGCTTTGTGGTTCTGAGAGATGGGCCTTACAACCAGACATCCTAAGATCAAGCACTGGCTCTGCTACTGATGACCATGTACGCTTGAGCCATAACCTATCTATGCCTCACTTTCCTCATCGGTAAAATGGGGACAACATCTACTCGTAAAGGATATTTTAGAAAATAAAAGGGAGAATACATGTACAACACTTACTATAATGCAATAAATGGCACCTCTATTATCATTCTCATATGGTCTTTCCAACAACCATGTCAGAAGAGTATCATTGTCTCTGTTTTAGACGAGAAAACTGAGGTTGATTAGGCAACATGATGTGTCAGCAGCATGCTTCTCCTTTGTGGCGGAGCGGGGGCTCTGGGGGGATGGAATGACAGAGGGCAAAGCCTTCCAAACTTTTTGGCACATGCACAAAGGGATGAGGCAGGAAAAAAAGGACACATTTAGAAAACAGAAGAAAACAAACCGAACAATAAAACAAAATAGAAGAAAACAAATGACCGTGTCTGTTTGCTAAGAGTTTATGATCCATGGAGGGATGAGCCATGTGGGACTTCATGTTTAGTACAGGATAGGGCACAAAGCTTGTGATTTTCCTTTTTGATTCATCAGTATCCTCCCTGTAGAGTCCCACCACCCGTGGCTTTAAGTAAAAATAAGAACAACAAATAATAGAACTACCTCTGGGAGAGCAGCTGGCTGTGGCAGAGATGACTGACCACGGGGTCCGGATGGATCTGAACCTTATGTTCTGCTTTTACTAGTTTTAGGATCTTGAGCAAGATGTGTCACCCCTGAGCCTCAGTTTCTTCATGTACAATACGGGGCTCATAATTCTAAGGATGTTGTAAGGAATGTCATAAGGACTATATATGAGAGAAGATGTAGTCTAGCCAAGGTTTCTCAGCTTCAGTGCTATTGGTGTTCGGGGCTGGCTAATTCTACGCTGTAGGCCTGTGCTGTGTGTTGTGAGACGATAACCAGCATCCTTGGCTTCTACCCAGGAGACACTCGTAGTAGCCTCCAGTTGTGACAACCAAAACTATCTCTAGACATTGTAAAGTGGCCCCTGGAAGGCAAAGCCACTCCTGATGTAGGACCACTGGCCCCGTCCAATGCCCGGCACATTATAGGTGCTGAATAAATGTTCATTCTTTTCCTCCCTTTAGAGATATATATATATATATATATATATATATATATATATATATATATATATATATATATTTTTTTTTTTTTTGGTGAGGTGAGACTCAACTAATTTAGAACCTGTGTTAATTCAGAAAATGGCAGAACCAAAGTCCGTATTTTCAAAAACATAAAAAAAAAATTAAAAACTAGCAATGTCCATAATAATCCAGAGGACACTGGATTCATTTATGAAACCATAGCATTTAGAGGCATTCATGTCAAAGTCATTTATATTCAATTACTATACTAAATACAAATGATTTTTCTACATTTTTCAAAGCCTCAAACACATCTACTGCCTTCCATATTCAAGTATATTTAAAACTAGTAACTACTTAAAAATACTGAAGTGGCAATTATACACATATATACATAATACATATATTTTAAAACAACTATTTCTGACTTTCTTCTCTAATGTACATTAACCTTTCCTTTTAATAAACAGGTTAATGAGGTTTTGTTTTGCTCATATATTTACAGAGAAGGGTATTTTATAACTAATACATTGAGGTTTTCTAAGTTCTTACAAACTTTTTTAAGCAGGAAATTCTTCCACAAAGCTAACCTAAACATCTTCCGGCTGCCTTTTTAGCCTGTTTTCCACTGTTAAGGTTTCAGTGAGAAATGAGACAACTATTCAGCAGATGAACTAACTTCCCTCTGGTAGACTGGGCGACTGTAAGAAACATCAGGCCTGACCTGGGACTTCCTCTTCTGGACCAGTGATTCTCACAAGGAGGCGAGTCTGTACCCCAGAAGACACCTGGCAATGTCTGGAGACATTTTTAGTTTTCACTGCAATTGTGAGTCCAGGGACTACTGGCATCTACTGGGTAGAGGCCAGAGATGTTCCTAAACATCCTAGAATGCACAGGGCTGCTACCCCACACTAAACAAGTATCCAGCCCCAAATGTCAATTGTGTCAAGGTTGAGAAATCCTGTTCTAGAGCATGGCTCTGAGATGAATTTGAGCAGATGAATTGTTAAAAAAAATACCAAAGTTGGCCCTAGCCAGTTGGTTCAGTAGATTGGGCACTGGCCTGGCATATGATGTACTGGGATTGATCCTCAGTCAGGGTACACAAGAGAAGTGACCATCTGAGAGAAGCAACCATCTGCTTCTCTCCCCCTCTTCCCCTTCTCTCCCTCTTTCCCTCCTGCAGCCAGTGGCTCAACTGGTTCCAGTGTTTGGGCACTGAAGATAGCTTGGTTGGGCTGTGAGTCAACCTCAGGTGCTAAAAATAGCTCAGCTGAATCAAGCATCGGCCCCAGATGGAGGTTACTGGGTGGATCCTGGTCGGGGTGCATGTAGGAGTTTGTCTATCTCCCCTCCTCTCCCTTAAAAAAAAAATGACCAAAGTCAGTGAAATCCTGCTTGTCTGACAATGAGATACATGTTGCCTTCTTCAGGAAGCCTTTTCTAATCTGACATTTGGAAGCACTTCTCTGGATACCACAGGCCTTTGAGTGTGCCCCCATCAGAGCATTTAACACCAGCACAAGGCTGGCTCATGGGGCACATGTAATAAAAGATAGCTGAATAAATGTTCAGCGATGGGATCCAATAATGGGTCCTTGAGCTCCCTGGGCTCTTGAGGTCCCTTGACTCCATTCTGGGCATGTCCAATGTAAGCTCTGAAGGTCTCTGAGGGACTGTTCTTGGTGACAAGAAGGGGAGTGGGTGTGAAAGAGCTGGGTTCACTTGCCTCACTCATCCCTTGTCTACACCAGGAATGGGAGTTTATTTTCCTTCACTGCCTCACACTGACAGATATATAGATTTGGTTTCATTTAACATTTCACTGAATCGTCTGAAATGTAAAAACTGCACAAACAGATCTGATTCCACACTTTCCTCACTTCTTCTTGTGGTGCTGCTAAGCAGAGCTGTTAAAACAAACAGGAGAAATGTGGAGGTCAGAGTTCTGCTACTCATAGTCTAGTTGCTAGTCGTGCCTCAGTCTCCCATTCTTTCCAGGCCTCTCCCCACCCTTAGTCTATGCTTCCTGAGAACAGAACTTTCTCTTCATCACCCAAGGACAGAAGTGCTATGGTTATTAGTGAAAACCAGCTCTGAATGTCTGAACAATAACCACACAGCAAACACAGGATTACAAGTTGATAACGAGATGAGTTGATCTTAAAGTTGTACTTGATCAATTTCTAAGATTCTTTGCTACAGCTTGATTATGCAAAACATGCTTTAACAAAAGCCTTCATGCCTGCCCAGGTGGTGGTGAAGTGGATAAAGTGTCAGCCTGGGACACTGAATACCCAGATCGCTGACTTGAGCCTGGGGTCATTTAGCTTGAGCATGGGCTTGTCAGCTTGAGTGCAGGGTTGCCGGCTTGAGCATGAGATCATAGACATGACCCCATGGTTGCTGGCTTGAGTCCAAAGGTCACTGGCTAGAAGCCCAAGGTCACT
The DNA here is from genome assembly GCF_036850765.1 of Saccopteryx bilineata. Classification (NCBI taxonomy): domain Eukaryota; kingdom Metazoa; phylum Chordata; class Mammalia; order Chiroptera; family Emballonuridae; genus Saccopteryx; species Saccopteryx bilineata. Next base: position 237,789,869 of record NC_089492.1, read on the forward strand.
GACTTGAGCATAGTGTCACCAGCTTGGCTGGAGCCCCCTGATCAAGGCACATGTGAGAATGCAATCAATGAACAACTAAGGTGCCACAACTATGAGTTGATGCTTCTCATCTCTCTCCCTTCCTGTCTGTCTGTCCCTGTTTCTCCCTCCACTCTCTCTCTCTCTCTTGAAAAAAAAAAAAGAGCCTCCACACTGGCTATCCCCACTGTCTGGAATACATTTCTCCAGGAAAGACTTGCGGCTCACTCCCTCACTCAAGTCTTTAACCAAATGTCACCTTATCGGGAATGCCCTCCCTAACCGAAGTAACCTACCAGATCACTGTACTTCCTCTTAATCTGCTTTCTATTTTTTCTTAAGCAATTATCCTTTCCTATCATGGTTGGGTTCTTAGGATTGTGGCCTTCCTAAGAGATAGAACAGAATCTCTACCGATATCTTTCACTGTTATATCTTTAGTTCCTACAACAGTAACTGGCTCATATTAGGTGCTCAGTAAATATCTGTGGCTTGCATGAAAGTTTCATGACCAGTCTTGGTCAGGAATTTGTACCATGGCTACCTCCACCTTTTCCTCACCCACTAGCATGTGATGATGTGGGGAAAACAGCTGTGTTAGGCTTGCTCACTGGTCTACCGGCTGCAAGCGCTTTGCCTGATTGGTGTGTGACCGTGTGGCAGCACCACAAGAGTGTGGCCTCTATAAGCTATGGGTGCTTGTGCTCAGGGAGATTGTGGATGATGGACTGCCTGCCTGCCACGGTGAGGGGCCATTTTGCTGTTTCTTTCCCTGAGAAGTGGTTTCCCCTTTCTGTGTGCTTGTCTGCTGTTGTGAGACTTTATCAAACGGGAATGGTCCAGTGCTTTCCGGCTTCACAGTTTCTCTACCGTCTGCCCGATTCCAATGTGGACCTGCCTGGTCTCAGCCACCGGCATTACAGATGACTTATTTAATGCATTAGTTAATCCCTCCTCTCCTAACCAACTCCACATGTTCACATCTGGTTATGACTTAGCATCTATCAAAACAGCCTAACTAAGGGCTCCTAAACACTTCTTAGGTATGACAGAGGATCATGATGGGTACGGACTCCCTGTCCCCCACCCCATGGTACTGTCACCCTCTCCATGTGCTCAAACACCAAGTCCCTTAAAATTCTGGGTTTAAGGTCTTTATTGTACTCTGGGCATAACTTGAAACTCTTTCCCAGTTTATATTTTTGCACTTAGAGCTTCTAAACTGTGCCCCTCAACCCAGAACCATCACAGAGGGTAAAAATGAAGGACATTTTTTCTATTGATAAAACTGTAAAATGCTTTCATGGTTTCATTTGTGACCCTGGACCTTTCTTTTTATCTAAACCCCTTTCATTTTGGTAAGAGAATGTCCTCTGCACTGGCATCTGGCTTGTAAAACTAAATACAGCAACGAGTTTTCCCAAATTACTCAGCCTCATCATCAAGCACTCTTGTCCAGACTCATCTCCTGAAATGTGGCAATCTACAGAACAATCCATTCCATGGTCCAGGCACAGGGAGGGCACATACCTAGGTTTAATTATAGGCTCCACAGTATTTGCAATTAGAAGCAGGACTAACTCTGGACTCCAGAGAACTCGATATTTTCTTGAGGAGGGCTGATCACTAGTGCTCACTACACCCTTAAAACAGATGTGTTATGACTCAGATAAGTATAGGCTTGATCGCTTGAGAGCAGGCACTAGCAGAGGTTTTGATACTTTTCCAGCTTAATTTTATAACTTCACTTAAAACACAGAATGACTGCAAGTACTGCTTTATTAAAATTAAGTGATGCTTAACTTTATGAAATTTGAAGTCAATGAAGATCAACTATCTCTAAATCAAGGTATCAATATTAATATGGGGGGACAGTATTGATAGATATTTTTAAAAAGCACCAACTTAAAAGATTCAATTGAATTTAATTTATGGATGATTATCAAAAATCAACTGTGGTAGCATTTAAACACTTTTTACAAAATATTTTTCCTAATTTTCAGAATATTCAGTTAACTAAACACCTAATTTATTTGCAACAATAAACTCACAAGTTTACTTAAGGAAAATGAGCATGTGTTGCTTGAAATTTTTAATTATTTTTACAAATACACATAGTAGTCACCCCTTATCAGAGATTTCCCTTTCCATTGTTCCAGCTAACCATGGTTAACTGCAATCCAAAAATACTAAATTTCCCCCACCATTGACATCTACTCCTGGCGACCAACCATTGACACTGTCAAGGCTTGTTGATCCAGGACAACCAGAAACAGACGATCCTCCGTCTGATGTATCTTAGGTCCATGGTAGGATCACAGGCTACATCACAATGCCTGTGCCATTCACCTCACTTTACCTCAGCAGGTATTTTCCCACCTGATATCATCACAAGAAGAAAGGTGGGTACAGTACAATAAGACATTGAGAGAGAGACCACATTCACGTAACTTGTATTATAGTGCAGTATTATAACTATTCCGTTTGATTATTTATTATTATTGTTCATCTCTCACTGTTATAATTTATAATAAACTTTATCATAGGAATGCCTGCACAGGGAAAAATACAGCATATATAGGGTTTGGTGCTACCTGCATTTTCAGGGATCCACTGGGGATCTTAGAACAGATCCTCCACAGATAAGGGGAGACTCCTGTTTAAATTTATTTAAGAAAAAAGAATATTAGTCAATAAGCAAACTTTAAAACATTGGGTTAGCCCGACCAGGCGGTGGCATAGTAGATAGAGCATTAGACTGGGACACAGAGGACCCAGGTTCAAAACTCCAAGGCTGCCAGCTTCAGTGTGGCTCACCAGCTCGAGCACAGGGTCACTGGCTTGAGCCCAAAGTCGCTGGCTAGAGCAAGTGACCCCTTGCTCTGCTGTAGCTACCCCCCCCACCCGGGTCAAGGCACATATAAGAAAGCAATCAATGAACAACATAGGAGCCGCAATGAAGAATTGATGCTTCTCATCTCTCTCCCTTCTTGTCTGTCTGTCCCTATCTGTCTCCCTCTCTGACTCTCCCTCTGTCAAAAAAAACAAAACAAAACAAAACAAAACAAAAACAAAAATAACGTTGAGTTAGGCCAGTGGTTGGCAAACTCATTAGTCAACAGAGCCAAATATCAACAGTACAATGACTGAAAAATTTTTTGAGAGCCAAATTTTTTAAACTTAAACTATATAGGTAGGTACAATTGTTATTAACTTGATTAGGGTCCTCCTTTGCTAAATACTCAAGGGGCCAAAGAGCCACATGTGGCTCATGAGCCACAGTTTGCCGACCAAGGGGTTAGGCAACTAACTTGTTTTTTTAATCATTATTTCTTTATTTTTTTAGTCAACTAAAAATATAAACGTTCTATTTTTGCTTTAAAACTTCAGTTAGCATGCAAATGTCTGAGCAGAATGTTTCCTCAGTGAGTGGCTTCTGATGAGTTCAGATGCCCCAGTGAGTTTCACCACCCATCTCATTCTAACACAGCAAATAGCATAGGAACTTGCGTTGACAGAACTCAAGTAGCTATTAATACTTACAGAGGGTTTCCTGTGGACCAAGCACTGTGCGTTATAACAAACTGATGTCTTGAAATGACCACTGGGATTTAATGCAGACCTAACGTATCATTCCTTGAGCCTTTGGCAAGACTCTTAACCACTCCGAGCTTCCATTTCCTCCTTGAGATGGAAGTAGAAGAAGCTGGCTGCCTCATGGAGTTGTCTGTGATCATACACACCATGAACAGAATATAGCTGAGTGGCAGAGGTGCTCTGATATGCAAGATTACAAGTTCATTCCTGTGGGGCAGCTGTATTAAGCTTGCTTGTTTGTTTACAGGCTTCAAGCCCTTTGCCTGATTAGTGAGTGAGCACGTGGCAGTGCCTTGTGTATATGGCCTATATAAGGCTATAGGTGCTGCCTGACCGGGCAGTGGCACAGTGGATAGAGCGTCGGACTGGGATGCTGAGGACCCAGGTTTGAGACCTGAGGTTGCCAGCTTGAGCGCAGGCTCATCTGGTTTGAGCAAAGCTCACCAGCTTGGACCCAAGGTCACTGGCTCGAGCAAGGGGTTACTCGATCTGCTGCAGCCTCACGGTCAAAGCACATATGAGAAAGCAATCAATGAACAACTAAGGTGTTGCAACGAAAAACTAATGATTGATGCTTCTCATCTCTCTCCGTTCCTGTCTGTCTGTCCCTATCTATCCCTCTCTCTGACTCTCCGTCACTGTAAAAAAATAAAAATAAAATAACAATACTAAAAAAAGAAAGACTATGGGTGCTTGTGCTCAGGGGGATTGCAGATGTACAGATTGCCTGCCCGCCACTATGAGGGGCCATTTTTGCTGTTTGTTTGCCTGAGAGGTGGCTTCTCCAGCCTGTGTGCGTGTCCATTATTGTGAGACTTTATTAAACAGAATGGCCTAACCCTTTCTGGCTTCTGGCTCCTCAGTTTTTCTATTGTCTGCCTGAATCCAATATGAACCTGTTTGGTCTCGGCCACCAGCATTACGATTCCTCAGCAACCCTGCTATAGGATTCAAGAAGACTGTAAGCTTTGTGCGAGCATAAACCGTGCCTCAGTTCCTGCTGTATCTGGGGCTTGCCAGCAAACATTCTTCTTGATTAAGTGGACAGTATATATGAAAGTGCTTTATGTATGGTAAAACACCCAAGATGCCACATTATTATTTATTACATAAATTACCTCCTGCAACTTATGTCACCCATAGCCCTAATATTTATTTCTCATATTTGTTGGGAAAATGATTTATTGATTCCCAAGAGAAAATTATTTCAGGCTGACAAAGTCCTGAAGTGAAACAGAACCTGCTTTAGCTCTGTACTAACATTTCAAAGCTTATTCTGCTCCAGGTCCAGCTGGGGTGAAGGAAAGGCACGTATCATGTTGGGGAGTAGCGAGCCCCTCTGGCTAGCCTTCGCAGGACTGATGACTGGTCCTGAAGGGTCCCAAAGCCTTAGATCTGGTATCCACATAAACACGCTGAGCACCACGAAGAAACTTGAACACTTTACAAAGAAAGTGGCACACAAAGCAAGGCCTGCATCTAGCAAAGTATTCTCACTTCAGGTGGTGCTGTTTTTATATAGCACCACCTGAAGTCCCCATTTGCACTAAGGCTCAATTCACCTGAGAATTCTGGCATATGGAGGAAGAGCAGAGGCGAGCCAGCTGACCCCATAAGAGAAGCTGAGAAGCCTCTGTGGGGCAGCTATATTAGGCTTGCTCGCAGGTTTACCGGCTGCAAGCACTTTGCTTGATTAGTACATGTGCATGTGGCAGAGGCATGTGTGCATAGCCTATATAAGGCTATGGGTGCTTTGCTCCAGAGGGATGAGAGATTGAGGATTGTGGGTGGTGGACTTCCTGCCTGCCACTGTGAGGGGCCATTCTTGCTGTTTGTGTGCCAGAGGTTTCCCTCTGCCTGTGTGCTTGTCCACCGTTGTGACACTTTATTAAATGGAATTGCCCAACCCTTTCCAGCTCTGCAGGGGTTTTTTTTCCCCCTCTCATTTTTTTTTTAACAGGGACAGAGAGAGAGAGTCAGAGAGAGGGATAGATAGGGACAGACAGACAGAAATGGAAAGAGATGAGAAGCATCAATCATCAACTTTTTATTGTGACACCTTAGTTGTTCATTGATTGCTTTCTCACATGTGTCCTGACCGTGGGCCTTCAGCAAACCAAGTAACCCCTTGCTCAAGCCAGCAACCTTGGGTCCAAGCTGGTGAGCTTTTTGCACAAGCCAGATGAGCCTGCACTCAAGCTGGCGACCTTGGGGTCTCGAACCTGGGTCCTCCACATCCCAGTTCGACGCTCTATCCACTATGCCACCGCCTGGTCAGGCCCTCTCATTTTTTAAGATGTTGTTTTCTTATTTTATTTTATTTTATTTTATTTTATTTTATTTTATTTTATTGTGATAGAGACAGAGAGAGTCAGAGAGAGGGACAGTAGGGACAGACAGACAGGAACAGAGAGATAAGAAGCATCAATTCTTTGTTGCAGCTCCATAGTTGTTCATTGATTGCTTTCTCATATGTGCCTTGACTGGGGGCTACAGCAGACTGAGTGACCCCTTGCTCAATCCAGCAACCTTGGGCTCCAACCTTGAGCTCAAGCTGGTGAGCTTTGCTCAAACCAGATGAGCCTGTGCTCATGCTGTCGACCTTGGTGTTTCGAACCTGGGTCCTCTGCGTCCCAGTCTAACGCTCTATCCACTGCGCCACCGCCTGGTCAGGCAGCTCTGCAGTTTCTTTACCGTCTGCCCGAATTCAATGTGAACCTGCCTGGCATTGGCCACCAGAATTACAGCCTTCATGATCTGAACTCAGGCTAAGAGAAGGGTCTGGAATACCCCTTTTCTATGACCCCTGGGAGAGCAAAGAATATGTGCAGTTTTAATTGCACAAGCTGATCCCCTTCTTCCATCATTTTAGAGGGGGTTTGGGAGGACACTATGAAAGGGAATGAGCTGGCAGGGGCTCGTGCCTCTGGCCAGGAGCCCAGCACATCTACAAACTCAAAGGTACTTGTGATAAGGGTCTTTCTTTTTAATAGGAGCTGTAGACTTCTCACCTACATTGCATGCCTCCAGATTCAGTTAACTGGCAGCTTTCACTTAATTTCATCACTGCCCTAGGGCCTCCCCAATCACCTGGAACAAATTTGAAAAGGCTGAAGTTCTCCACGAGCCAGAGGAATATTGAGAATATTGCGTTGTGAAAGCACATGACTCAGGCTGAGGGTTAAATATAGAAGAGGCAGGTGTTTTAAGCCTCAGAGATGTAAAGGAATTATGTGGAGACTGACTGAGAATCTGCTGTTTGCAAAAACTTGTCCATTAAGTAGCAATTACTATACAGTAATTGCCAGACCTTCACATCTCAAATGCTTCCAACTGTTCACCGTAGCTCAGCCTCAAGAGGTTCTGAAGCTCGAATGTGACAGAAGTTGGGTTCAGAGTGCCACTGCTCACTGATGAGGACACAGGCAGTGGGTTGGGAAGTGTGGTTTCTTCTCGTCCTGACTCTACCTTAAACAGCTATAGAAATGTCACTTCACTTCACTTTTCCAGCCTCTTTCCCAAACCCCAACCCTGGTCAAATGAGAAGAATTACATGCAGAAAAGAATAACATTGTTCTAGGTGAAGCATTGTTTTGAGGTGTGAAAATAGAAAATACATGTAAAAGTATTTTAAAAATTACATAAAAATAATCCTACCACTGAAAGACAGAATAATGGCCCCCAAAGACTTCAATCCCCAGAAGCTTTGAAAATGTTAAATTACCTGACAAGGATGAATTAGGATTCAGTAATCAACTGACTTTAAAATAAGGAGATTATCCTGGATTATCTGAGTGGGTCCAACATAATCATAAGCAGGCATAAAGTCAGTGTTAGTATGGGGCAGTGCAGGAAAACTCTACTGGCTATTGTTGGCTTTGAAGATGCAATGGGCCATTGTGGGGCAGCTGTGTTAGGCTTGCTCACTGGTTTACGGCTGCTAGCCCTTTGCCTGATTGGTGCATGAGCACGTGGCGGCACCATGTGTGTATGGCCTATATAAGGCTATGGGTGGCCCTGGCTGGTGGGCTCAGCGGTAGAGTATCAGCCCGGCATGTGGAAGTCCTGGGTTCGATTCCCAGCCAGGGCACACAGGAGAAGCACCCTTCCCCCTCTCCTCTCTCTCTGTCTCTCTCTTCCCCTGCCACAGCCAAGGCTCCATTGGAGCAGTTGGTCAGGGCGCTGAGGATGGCTCCATGGCCTCCACCTCAGGGGCTAGAATGGCTCCAGTTGCAATGGAGCAATGCCCCAGATGGTCAAAGCATCGTCCTCTGGTTGGCATGCTGGGTGGATCCTGGTCAAGTGCATGTGGGTGTCTTTCTCTCTGCCTTCCCACTTCTCACTTCAGAAAAAAAAAAAAGGCTATGGTTGCTTGTGCTCAAGGAGACTGTGGATGCACGGATTGTTTCCTGCCACTGTGAGGGGCCATCTTGTTGTTTGTTTGTCTGAGAGGCAGTTTCCCTTGCCTGTGTGCTTGTCCACTCTTGTGAGACTTTATTAAATGGAATGGCCCAACCCTTTTCAGCTCCGCAGCTTTTCTACAGTCTTCCCGAATCTAATGTGAACCTGTATGGCCATGACAGCGGCCAAAGCCATGAACCAAGGAAGGTGGGGTGGCCTCTAAAAGTTAGAAAAAGCAAAGAAATGGTTCTCCCCTATAGCTTCTAAAAAGAACCTTGATTTAAACCCAGTCAGACTCATTTTGGACTTCTGACCTCCACAACTAAAGATAATACATTTTTATTGTTTTAAGCCTTCAAGTTTGTGGTAATTTGTTACATCAGCAATTAGGAAACTAATTTAGGAAATTTGGAAACTAATACATTACCCAACGTTATACATATAACCATCACCATTATTGACCTTGTCATCATCTTTGACATCATTATCATTACCATCATCAAGGCTTTATTTCAGATATTAGGCTGGGAATGAGATTTCTAGTAATGTACAGTTTTGCCAAAATTCTCAGGAATCAAACCAGATAGCTATCTCCTGGAGTAGGCCACAGCAGGATTTTACCTTTTAGAATGCTATCATATTTCCTCTATGTAAACACTAATAATATTGGTCATATTATTTATTTATTTTACAAAACCTTTATTCCTAATACAAAAGTACACTTCAGAGTGAATTGATTTTAACATATTTATTCTTTTAGAGGTTGCTTTGGAATATCTTTATTAACATAGCTAAAAGATCTTTTTTGGTCTTGGTTTTACCAATTATAAGCTGTGTAATTTACAGCATATCACTTCACTTCCTTGGCCCTGGTCTCGCTTTCTATAAAATATTTGGCAATTGAACTAGGTCTTTCTTTTTAGATCCCTTCCACAGTTTTAGGAATGTTGAATTTAATTTCTTTATTTTATATAATGTAAAACCAAGACCTAAAAAGAAGTCTTGTGCCTAATTTCTAGTACTTTAGGCCTTTTTTCTGATAAACTTTCAGAAATGTGTGTAATTTATAAATACAGAGCTTGGTGAATTTTTACAAATTCATAGAACTACCACCTAAATCAAGATATAGAATATTACAGAATTTAGAAATCTCCTCTGTGCCCTACTGGTCATTCCCTCTGAAGAGTAACCATTATTCTGACATTCACAACCTTATAGTATTGATTTTTCATGTTTTTGAACTTTGCAATGGTGACCTTAAACAGACAACCAGGTATTTCTCCAGTAAAATGGGTTTATTTGGGAACCACAAAGAATGCCTATTGGAGACATCTGTTCTAATGGTAAGCCAAGGGCAAGTCCAGAGAAACAAAGGAGAAGAACACTTATTTATGGCGTTGTGAGGGGCTGTTGTAAAGGAAGGGTCCATTGGAGGAAACGAAAAGTTTGAAGTAGAGTGACTTTTCATTGGCTAAGTGTGGCAGTCTCCTATTGGCTAAGTTGTTACTGGGCAAGGAGGAATCCTGTCTTCCTCCTGCTGAGGTAGGAAAGTAGTATCACCTCCTGTCAGAGACGAAAAGTACATTTCTTCTTCACTACTGTTGGGGCCAGTAGTGTGGTTGGGTGACATGTACATGGAAGTTCTCTCTTCTAGCCTCCTGATTCCATTTTAAATAAGTTTTTTATTTATTGTCACAATAACAACCTAATTATATAATTTGTACTCCTTTGCACTTGCCTTCTTTCTTTCAACGTGTTTGTGGGATTCATCCATGTGGTTGTCTACAGTTATAACTCACTACTCTTTTGTCGCTATGCAGTGTTTCACTTTTTGTGGCTATTCAATATGGGATGACTATATAATAGCATAATTTATGTGTCCAATTGTTGATGGAAATTTGAGCTATTTCCATTTGGAAACTATAATCACTTAGAGTTTGCTTCTCAAATAAATCTGTTTGTAAAATATAGAGCATTTTTCCTACTTAACTGAACTTTGCATTCGTAGCTTATTTATTTTGAACATACATACTTTACATTTTCTGTCTAGCAGGAAGAAGTCTAAGAGACAAAGTTAATAGGGCCAGAGCAGACTGACTTCTCTGGATAGTGTACTTCTCTGTATGAAAGGAATTTTTACAGAGTCACTTCTGTGAAAAGACCTCCAATAATGCCAGCAGTGTATGGCTTGCATGTACAATCAGCATGACTGTTAACAGGAAGGTTATCTGAACTCACCCCAAGAATCTCAGACCATGCATTTGATGATACATTCAGTAGAACTGTTCTGTTTGCAAGTAACAGAAACCAAAGCTTAAGAAAGGAAAGACGGATTATATTATACGGCCAGAAGGGCATGTCACTGAACTGAAAGGAATGGAGCCAAGATGGAAACCATCACGGGATGTCCATTTCTCTCTCTGGTTCTCTTTCCACTGCTCAATTCATATGGTGGGTAAGTCTCTTAATTTTACATCTCGATCTTCTCTTGGTCTTCATTCCTAGCTTGGTGCACTCAAGACATTGACTCAAATCAAACATTAAAATCATGGCCCAATTTCTGGAAGTGGTGGGGTGGAGGAATGGCAGGGAATGGTTCATAGAGGAAGGAGTGCTGTTAGGTAAGGTTTGGGGAAACACCCTCAATGGTGCTCACATTAGACAGAAAACTTTGGAGTAGGGTAGCTGTGGTAATTATTTAAGACCTACAAAGTATCTCATGAAATATGAATCAGGCTTGATGACTCCAGCTTGCCATGTTAAGAGAGGGCTTTGTTCCTGACAAGTGGTAGTTTGCATTCTTTATTGTCTGGTATCATAGAAAGAGCAGCTTTTAGAATCAGATAGGTCTAGCTTTAACTCAAGTTACACCATTTCTGGCTGAGTTTAATTGGGCAAGTTACTTAACCTCTCATTTCCTCCGTCTGTAAAATGGGAAGAATAATAATGCCCACCTCAGAAAGTCACACTGAGAATTAAAGATATATAAATATCAAATGTTGCCTGGTATATATTTTTCCCCTGCTTTTTTCCAGTGTTAAGAGCAGAGGTGGCATAGTAAATTAGAGATGGGGTAGAGATTGGGCGGGGAGGTGCAGAGATTGAACCAGAGTCAGAAGTCTTGCAACCTGGTAGCTATTTTTAACTGTGGGGATCTTAGACAAGTCATTAAAATTCACTGTGTCTCAGTTTCTTGACAAACAAAAATAGTGGGTTCAGGACAGGACTGTGTCAGTGGGGTAATAACTGCCTTTTAGGAATCCAAGCGTTCCCCAGAAGTGCTTAGGTGTTGCTGAGCACTGGGGGGGGGGGGGGGCGAATAGCAAGGGAATGCAATTTGGTTGAATGTTCCTACTTTCCTCCCTCTTATTTTATAAATTAAGGATTTGTGAGGTTTTGGGGGGGGAGGGGGGAAGTATGCTGCTTAAAAAACTAAAAAGCATCTTGAAAAACACCAGATGACATGCCTTCGCGAGTCTTTCCTGCTCTAAAACATGAGTCTTTGCTAAATGCCTCCCATTGTTGGAGCCAAGCTACCTCCAGAACCAGAAGCAGCCTGGACATTTCCAGCAACCCATTAAATCGTCTGTCTTGGGACTGCAGGAAAAACAAACTCTACAAAGGCCCGTGGCTAAAACAGAGAGAATCACCCAACTTGTCCAGAAAATAAACCAAACACACCCTCTCAAAATGCATTATTAATAAAATATAGGAAGTGTCAGCAGGACCATAAAGATGTCTCTTTCAAAGTGGAATGACAACCTGTGTTTTGCTTTGACTTTGGCTTATGACTTCATAGCAAACAGAGAACGGCTCAAGAGCACAAAGCGGTCCTATATGATCACCCTTACGAAAACAGGTGGCCCTGCATGACAACTGTGAAAACATCTATGTCTTTCATAAGCCCATCATTGATAGACATGTCTAAATAGAAGATATTCACTGGGGATAATGGAATCAGCTCATACGTTTTGTGCTGTACTAAGGCAGGTAGGAACCAGGATGAAAAGGAGACTATTCTCACAATATAAAACTTACTCTTAGAGCAACAACCACAGGAGGAAAAGAAAGTCTCCATTCTTTCTGTAAGTAAAGATCACAATCAGATGATTTATCTACTGAAATCAGAGATAACAAAAGGCACCTTTAAGATGATCTAGTCTGGTAGTTTTCATACTTTTTTGGGAATAGATTTTCTAGCAGAAGCTCAAAAATGTGATAGAGTTAAAAAGAGTTTAACAAGAACGTTTATTCTGGTTAAAGTAGGGATGGGGGAGATTAACCTTGCATGTTCTATACAACCTCCACCTTCTCAATCAAAACATCCCTCCCGGAACAGTCTCCAAGGCCCCTCCAAGAATATTTGAGGGCTCCCAAGAATAGCTTGGAAATCACTTGCCCTAACTTCCCTATTTTTAGGTGATAAAACTGGCACAGAGTAGCCAAGTGATTTGCCCAGAATTCAGGGCACAATAAAAGGGAAGACCAGAGCTAAAACCAGGCTTCTGATGACCAGTGCACAATTCTTGCCACTGTACTATAGGAAGTCATTCTGAGAAAACACCGAAATCACCTGCAAGTCACCTCTCAGCAGTCACACAATCAGATACAAACTGTTTAAAGTCTCAAGGAAGTTTTTTTTTCTTTACTTATCTGAAGGATATTTGGAAGGAAGGGAGGAATGAAGGGAGAGAAGGAGGAAAGGAAGAAGATAATTAAATTTTAACATTAAAAGCATGGGCAACCACCCCACCCTCCACAGCGTCACACTAAAAACTATGAATGATTTGAAAAACAAAGATTACTTATTTACTAACTTCAACAACTTCAATGAGTCTTGAAGGAACTAAATGGTCCAAGGCCCCATCTATCCATTCATTCATCCATCCAACTAGAAGTCTGTTCAAAGATATCACATGCGGCTGGGATATTGGGGTGAATAACCACAGACTTCAAGAAACTCAGTTTTGAAAATTAAAGAAAGACTTGATGCCAAATCTAATGGGAATGCTAACAAAATGGGGAAGAGAGAGAGAGAAGAAGAAGAAAGAGAAGGGCAGGGGGAGGGAGAAGAGGGGAAAATATGGTGGCGGTCAGTGGTTGGGATCAAAAGGAAGAACACCAGGTCGGCATTATGTGCAGGACGGCAGCATAGGAGAACATTTCCATGGCCCCACTTGCCCAGAAGGGGACATGTGCCCTGGAGTATCAGAGACCAGACTGGCAATCAGCAGGCGGAGCAGATAATCTTTGGGATCCCAGCACAAAAAGGGATCAAAGTTTGTCATTCCTTTTTTCTCTAAAACAGTGACCTCACCTCTAAAATATAATTACAAATATACTAAATTTTAAAAAGTTAAAAGGAGTTCATTGAGCTCCTCCTAGTCTGTCATCTTAGTATTATGGTTTCTGGTCAGCTGTTCCGGTGTGTTAATGCAACGTCTGAAATGAGTATGTTTCTGGTTTTGTTTTGTGTCTGGGCACAATCTGTATTGAGAGTCATCAGACCTTTCACAAATTTATACAATGCTAAAGGGTGGCTGGCTTGGGTAAGGAGGAAGCACCACCACCTCACTTCATCTTAACAACATACAAAATAAAAGCATTCATGGGTCAGAAGCAGCAACTCTGCATGTGTGGGAAGGACCTTCATGTTGCAATGTTTTTAGTGGTTAAGACGTGGGCTTCAGATGTAGGTAGACTGGTATTCCAACCCCAGCTGCCTATAACCATCTACAGGATTTTTGGGAAAGTATTTAATTTTTATGAATCTCAAAAGGAGATGATAACTAATGTATCAAATTATTAGGGCTACTTTGCAGATTACTTGTATTAATACATAAAAATGGCTATTCTTATTAACCACAGGTCCATATAAGCATGGAAAGTTAATGTTAGAGCCCCTGGGTAGAACTGAGCTCTCTAAATTGCTGTATCAGAAAAACTCGATTGAAATTGGTGGGCTAAATCACATTCCTGCTCCCACCCTCAGCTGTTTTTCTGGCCTGGAGTAAAACTTCACATTGATTTTCACTGAGGAAAACCATCCCAGTCGCTCGCTTCTCACCAGGACAACATTTTTTTTTTTCTTCCTCTGTGTAATCAAGTGCAAACAAAATCCAGATTCTAGTCTGTCACAGTGGCCACATGGAGTAGAAACTGATTTCCTCTTGGAAAACACTTAATTCTAGAAGGAGCTTTTGGGTCATTTCCTGGTATTCTGATGACATCATATCCCAACTTGTTTATTTGTTCATCTTTAATTATTGCTTTCTGTACATTCAACAACAAACGAAGGTACTTATGCATCGCCCAAACAGAACATCAAAGAGTTTTTACTAAGGCAGCTTAGGGTTCATGAGATATTTGACATAATTAATGTCTCAATGAATCAGCTAAAGTTCATCCAAATGCAAATTTTGAGATCCTCTGCTCCTTTCAACAGATACTTATGAGTATGATTATGTTTCTCCCCAAAGGTCTGTCACATGAGCCACTGTGGGTGTTCTTTGAATGGAAAACAAGACACTCTGAACTTGGATAAATACAATTGATCTGGATATTGAGAATACGACAGGTACTTTTGTTCAATGTGCAGAAGAGTTGATACATTTCTCTTGTCCACAGTAAATATCAAATATTTTCCAGACTCCAAAAATGGTTAAGTTGTGGCCAGATTTTCACATATTCTTTCCTCATTTATGAAAAATATAGATACAGACATAGAAGTGTACTTCAAACATTGTTAACATATTTAAAGAAGATGAAAGGTGAGTTTGATGTGTACATCCCAGCTTGTTTATTCTCTGGTTAATATCCTTCAACAGACCTTATCCTACTGACTACTTAAGCTAGTGTTTTGATTATTTAGCTGTTATTATCAAGGCCAGGTTAAATGGTGACCCCTATTTGGGGAAAGAAAATAGTGAACCAAAGGTGAAACATACCATAATTTAGACTACAATAATTTCTTTTCACTTTTGAGTAATCCTTCTGAAAATATCAATAGTATTTAGTCATAGTGAAAATATATTTAAAGCCTGACCAGGTGGTGGCACAGTGGATAGAGCATCAATCTGGGACGTGGAGGATCCAGGTTTGAAACCCCAAGATCTCTGGCTTGAGCAAAGGCTCATTCGGCTTGAGCATGGGGTCGCTGGCTTGAGCGTGGGTTCATAGACATGACCCCATGGTCACTGGCCTGAGCCCAAGGTCACTGGCTTGAAGCCCAAGGTCACTGGTTTGAACAAGGGATCACTTGCTCTGCTGCAGCTCCCTGGTCAAGGCACATATGAGAAAGCAGTCAATGAAAAACTAAGGAGACTAAGGAGCTGCAACAAAGAATTGATGCTTCTTATCTCTCTCCCTTCTTGCCTGTCTGTCCCTATCTGTCCCTCTCTCTGTCTCTCTCTCTGCCTCTGTCACACAAAAAAAATTAAAAATATATAAATATATATTTCTAGAAAACCTGTTCTGAGTAAACTACATTTGTGATTTTTAAGCCCCGATCTCTCAGTTCTGCAGAAAATACTGCAGACATAGGCTCTCTCACAGGATTCATATTCCATAGTCTGTGTATCTTTTTAAAGATTTCAAACGAGTCCTTAATGTCTTAAAGTGTACTGTCTTTTGTATATGCATTCTCCTTATTCCGTTTAATTTAAGGCTTGCTGGAATGATTTTTCTAATTACCAGGTTACTAAAGATCACTTTTCTTTAGGCCTGATCTTTCAATCATTAGTATCACTCAGGACTCTTGGTTGCAAATGACAGAATCCCAATTTGACCTAGCTTAAGCAATAGAGGAGTATTTACTGACTCACTAGCCACTGCCTGGGAAGAATGGGAGTAGAGCTGGCTTAGAGAAAACTATATCTAAATAAGAATCAGTAATACTATTTTTCTCTCATCTTATTGGTTTTATGATTGTGACAGTTCCAGATTTATATTGCAATTACATATCTAGAAACAGAAGAGAGCACTTTTGTCAGTTCTATATTAGAAAATTTGTGGAAGGATTCAGAATGGTCTGGCTTCTGTCACCTGCCTATCCTTAGGCCAGTCTCTGTGGTCCAAGTGTGAAGCAGTCTTGTTGACACTCCCATAAGACTCCTATAGTTGGTGAGAAGAGAAATAGCTCCTCCAAAGTAAGAGGAGCTATTCTGGACACACAAAACCTACGTATTCATGATCTCTTTATGAGAAGGTGTAATATCAATATTAATAGATTGCTCCTTTCTGCATCTTTCCCTGTATTGCTTCATGCTCGATAATACTGGGAAGCAATAATTGCTGTCAGACTCTTTTGATTAAGGAGAGTGAATTGAATTGCACTCTGTGAAAAAGACTGGATTTTCAGTTTGGCATACAAATTTTCAATCATGTTATCTGAAAACCATAGCTGGCAAAAATGCAGTTTGGCAAGATATCACTCTTCCACAAGCCTCAATGAAAGCAGTAGCCTTCCATTAAATAAACACAAGCACTCACAGGAGACCCAGTCTCCCGGCCTGTTGCTCTCTGATAGTACTTACCAGTGGAGTCATTATCCAAATGCAGAAACCAAACAAAACCTAGTTACACATGTAACTCATTTGTTACCCAAATCTTCACATTTAGAAATTATTACTAGTTACTTGTTGACAGACTGATTGATAAGAGTTCCAAAAGGAGTAGGATTCATTTCTTTCCTTTTCTTTTTCTTTTTCTTTTCTTGGTTCTCATTTTCACAAACTGTCGTTGCTGCAGGGCTCTCCTCACTACATTTTTGTGTCTTTATGTCCAGACCCTAGAAACTGCAGGCGGTTTCAGAGTGCTGCTTTCCATCAACATTACCGCTTATCATAAGACAATAATAAATACATTTCTGTGCAGATCGGAGAATGTAAATGAAGATTAAACCCACATTACTTAAAGTGGAAACTATGCCATCGAAACTGAAAAGGAAGGGTCAGCCTCTTCCTAGTTTTCAGGACCTCTGGTGTCTCCAGCTGGGGTCCATTTTTCAGCAGTTGATCCACACTACGGCTCTGGCTCACCATCTTTTCTCAGAATGTCAGCCAACCACTAATGTACTATGGTGGTTTAGATCCCAATCCATTGTGCAAATACTCAGGTTTTTAATAAGCAGTTATCCCAAGCAAGTGTGAACCTACCATCTCTATTCTGACCAATCTCTCTGATTTGACACCTTTAGAGAAACACAAGGATACCTTTGTAAATTGTTCTCTTGAAAAAAAGAGGCTGTTATCGATTGAATGTTTGCGTCCACCCCAAATTCAATAGGTTGAAACCCTCTAACCCCCAATGGGATGGTATTGCAGGTGGCACTTTAAGGAGGTAATTAGGGTTAGATAAAGTCATGAGGGTGGAATCCTCATGATGGCACTAATGACCTTTATAAAAAGGAGGAAACAAGGAATATGTCCCTTTGTGTGTACCTAATAAAAAGACCAGGAAGAGGGCCGTCACTAAGGATCCATCCATGCTGGCACACCCATCTCAGACTTCCTGTCTCCAGAGCTGGGAGAAACAAGCATCTGTGTGTCAGTCACCCATGCTGCAGCACGGTTATAGCACCTGAACTGAGAGTGCTGCCACTTTAAGAGTTCCACACAATGGAGGGCGGGACAGGGAGCCAAGACACAAAGTGATCTTTGTTATGGAGGTCTGAATGAGTGGCTGAATCAGTGACTGGTAGACTTCCAGAGAGCCAAGGTGTTGAATTCACCCTATTTATCCTGCATATAATATAATAAGGGCCTTGGTTGTTTTGTATGTGTTTCAGGTGGGCAAGGATTCCCGGACTACTCAAGCTAGACTTTTGAGTCGGATCAATGTCAGAATCCCAGCACTGCTTCTTACATGCTGTGAGAACTTGAACAAGCTTCTTAGCCTCCATAAGCTCCAACTCCAGCAACTCTAAAATGGGACTAACAGTTGAGTTCTTTCGGTATTAATGAGACAATGTAGGTAAAGCATTTAGCAGATGTTCAGTAACTGAACCTGCAGTTGTTAAGACCTAAATAGCCTAAATGATCTTAAGGTCAGAGCAATAAGAATGTTCTGTAGCAGAGAAAAAGCCAGATGCCTTTTATCTAATGGGCTTTGTTGGATGGAGTGTGAAAAAGAGAAGCATTAGAAAAAGAGAAGCCCTGCCCTCACAGGGTTTACTGTCTAGTTGGGAGAACCAAAGGGGACACACATGCATGAAATAACAACAGAACAATACTCAACAGCAAAATAAAATATCAAATTACAGATGCCAAGTGTGCATGTGAACACAGTGTAGAAGAAAGGGTGGGCACTGAAGGCGAGGATAACACCCTCTACAACAAAGACCCTCCCTACAATGGCAGAGACGCTGTCAGTTTTGTCTATTGCTCTATCCCCAGCATCTAGTCCAGTGCCTGGCTTTTAGTGGGTGGTCAGTATATATCTACTGAGTGAATAAGTGAATAAAAACTAAAGGGAAAGCACCAGACTTAGAATATAAAGGCCTGGGTTTGGATCCCTGCAACAGCTCTATAACACTGGATAACTAACTTTCTTAACCTCTCAGAACTTCAGTTGCCTCACCTGTAAAATGGCTATATAACCCCTGCCCACTACACGGGGCTGTCATATAAATAAACAATAGATTTTCTATAAAAGGCACCAATCCTCCGCAGGCCCTTGAAAACTGGCAGTAAAAAGGTAGTTGTAAGGATGACTGGAGGCTTAAGGATGGGCACACATCTGGACAAGTGGAAAGAGGTCATCTGAATGCTGCATTTACCTGTATGTTCCTTACCCTGGGCTCCAAAACCAGTGAGGGTGTCCATGGAATAACAGGATGGAAGGCTATGTTTCTTTCCTGCCATGGTAACCAACGGCACATGCTCCGTGGCTGTTAACAAGATCAATAAACTTGCCATATTCAGAAATCGACAATTAACCCCTTTTACAACACTTAAAGTTACAGGCTTCTCTATTTTATATGGCTGAAAAGGCTGCTGAGCACATGGTTTTTATTATTGCCCTCCCTCCCTTTAAAAAAAAAAAAGCCTACTACTAATAATTTAACACCTTATAGAACCTGTCCCTCTCTTAATGATTTTGCAGGGAAGCTCTGTGCACTGCAGCTGTCTTTGCAAGGGCCACTTCCAGGTCCATGCTGCTTGGGGAAACTATATTATCTTTAGTCCCGCTTACCTTTCTAAATGTTTTATGGTTTACAGCTGTGGTGAAAAGCATTTCGGGGTCGGCAGAGATTTATTCCTCTTTTTAATGTTTTTACTAGGCTGAATAAACACATTCTTGAGGAATGAAACCTCTGGCCATGTTGGGAACATGGAAACGTAGGCTCCACTCGGTAACGGCAGCTCTTTAGTGACTGACACTTGCTTATAACAACGAGCGCCATTGTTGGCTCCGAGTAGGACCTGGTCAGGAACCTTCAGTGGGTTCCACAGTACCCACACCGTGAGCCTCTCTGTCACAACCCTACCTGAAATCGCTTCCCTCTTTGTAGGATCCCATTAACACCTGTAAGAAAATGCTGCATTTTAAGGGACCTGGAGAGTCTGGAAGGTTGAGAATGCATAATTGATAGGATTTCTTTGGCACTTTTACTTCTAGCATGTGCTCATTTAAATATTTTTGGCAAAGGAGTTTAGATAAAGCAAGCCTTTCTCCCAAATTCAAATGAACCCTTAATTTTTACGAGGTTTGTAAAACTTCAGCTAAACGATTTCTTAAAAAGGAAAAAAAATTATTTCCTTAAGCTTGCTCATTCCGTTGATTTTGGCTAAGACTGCTCGTAGAATTACCATCATACTATGAGAAAGATTATTCATATAGTGATTTGGAGCTGGGTGGAATCAGAAAGTGTTATAAATCTCTTCCCCTGACATTTCTGCAAACTTTGCCAGCCTTGGAATAAAATAGGCTTGGAAGCTGACGGGCAGCACCTGCGGAACCGACTCCAAGGCAGAGGCTGGACTATTATGTGCCAATATTTAAATGACACATCTTCTCGAGGTGTCTCCAAGTCATGCTTCAAAGTCAGAGAAATAAAGGGCTCTGTCTTATTGTAAGATGTTAGGGACAACTTGCAAGCATACGTCATACTTGCAGACATATCAGTTGGCAGCTTTAGAGAAACTGATACGCCTGGCTCATTTCTTTTCTTTTCAGTGCTTTTCTCTTTATAAGAGCAGTATAAGGGCTGCCCTGTGAACTGGCCTGTGTCCGGCCGATACTCATGAGAGTTGCTGTGGCTTCTGCCATTCAGGTGATTTTAGGCTGCTGTGCTGGGCTCTACTTTGCTCTAAATGTACAGTCACATTCAAGTTTGCAGATATTATGTTACTGAAACAATTATTTGGGAGCTAGGCACTTATATACCTACTAATTTTTTCCCTATGTAAATATCAATAGTAAAAGTTTTCTTTATAGCTATGAGTTGAGAGAGCAGGATAGAGCTATAGTATCTACACACCGTGCAAACCCAGACTTTGATTTCATACAGTGTTTGCTCAAGAGTGGCAACATTTCTTGCCTGATCATAGCAGCTCTGACATAGAGCATGGTGATTCTCAGTCATTCTTATCATATTTATCACCCATTGTTATGATAAAGAACATCACCACCCAAACAAAGCAAATAGTATCTATTCACTAGCTCTTTTTCTATGAGCACTGATATAATGGCAAGAGTAGACCTCACAATACCAGTCCATGTCTCTGAACATGCAGGTTACTTCTGAGCTGGGAAAAGTCAAACTATAAGAGAAATGCCATTACATAATTTTCTTTGCTTGCCAATTAGTCATAGTCCTTTAAACCAATACTTTTACAGGGACCCACCGTCATGCATGTAAGTCAAGTATTTCCTTTACCTCATCACATTTCTGAAGGGATAACTTTGCATGCACACCAGCTATTCCTGACCTCCTTCTCTTTAAACATTTTCCTCAACACATTCCCTGAATTTCAGGGGCTGTCCTTGTCATTTTCATAACTGAAAAACATACTGAGTAGGAAATTCCCCATTCTCACCCATATTCTCATCTGCCTCTCTATCATTCCAACCATATTCTCTTTCCTCCCTCCATGTTCCAGGGAAGAGGTTTCTCTTTCTTACTGAAATCTAACGCCTCTTCCTGGTCTCAGGAGATTTTCTTTCCCCACTGCCTTCAGAATTTTAATCTCTGTTGTTTTTCTTTGGCATCTTCAAAGCGTTCTTCCAGAAATGGTTAGATCTTCCTAAACACACACACACACACACACACACACACACACACACACACACACTCTTACTTCTCTTAGCCCAATTTCTCTCCCCCCATTCACAAATATTTTAAATGTGAAGTTTACTGTCCTTACTTCCAGTAATTTCCCACTGTGTTTCTTCCTGATTTCTGTAAATTTGTCACCTAAAAGTACAAGAAACTTCTGGGGTGGGGGTGGGGGGGTAATGTGTGTTGTGAAAAAGGGAAAAAGAGTCAAGCAGGCAGGGAGAGGCTTCAGACTGTGATGCAAGCCTGACATCCAGGAAGGGGCAAGGAAGGAGGGCTGGGAAGGGAGAGCCTCAGACACGGTGCAGCCCTGAGAGTCCGGCCCGCCCAGGGGAGGGGCCCCAGAACCGTGACTGTCTCTGAGAGGAGACCCACACCGGGTGGAAAGGCTCAGCCTTGTTACCCCTTTGGAGCTTAGTCATTGGTTGATTGCAGGCTACCTGGGAAAAGTGTGACCTCGGCTCTCTTGCTATGACAGATGCCCCAGGCCCTGCAACTAGAAAGAAGCTGGCAGCTAATTGCATTTCTTATAGTAGGTTGTCTCTTGACAGGAAATCTCAAACACAATCCATACAAAAACTAAGGTTAACTTTTCCTCCCATATTCACTTCCCTTTTAAATGATCCCATCTCTCCCTTTGGTGTCTGCATTCTCCCACCTTCCAACTTAGATGACTTCATGTAATCTTTCAGGCTTCCAATACCCTTATCTCTTACATCCAATTTGTAACTCTTAAAGTTCTTTTAAAATGACTTTCAGTTTTATCATTCCCACTCTCAGTGCAATTATTTCTAATCCTTACAGATTATGGTCCTGTCTTGATTACTGCCAGAAGCATGTTCTCTTCCCTGGCTTGGCTTCCTCATTCATTCCTTCAATGCTTTCCTTCGCAGGAGTCAGTCCTTGACTCCTTTCTCGTCTCACACCACAGGCTCATCTCAGCTGTCTTACCCGTGAACTGACCTCTACTAAAATACCCATGACTCCAAAAATTTTATCTCTAGACTCAGTTTTGTTCAGAGCTCTAAAACAAAGTTTCTCAAAGTTGAATGTTACCGTATTTCCCCATGTATAAGATGCACATTTTCCCAAATAATTTGGGGTCTAAAAACTGGATGCGTCTTATACAGTGGTTGTAGATTTTTTAGTTGTATTTCCTGCTTTTTCACGCTTGTTTTGCGCTCATTGTCGAAGACAGTGATTTGTCATCAGACACAGATGAGGACAAGCTAATGGATGGGAGTTTTGACAGTGATGAGGAGTTATATGAATTTTATGATGAATAAAACCTGAGTCAGCCCTGGCTGGATGGCTCAGTGGTAGAGCGTCGGCCTGGCGTGCAGGAGTCCCAGGTTCGATTCCCAGCCAGGGCACACAGGAGAAGCGCCCATCTGCTTCTCTACCCCACCCCCTCTCCTTCCTCTTTGTCTCTCTCTTCCCCTCCCGCAGGCAAGGTTCCATTGGAGCAAAGTTGGCCCAGGTGCTGAGGATGGCTCTATGGCTTCTGCCTCAGGCACTAGAATGGCTCTGGTTGCAACAGAGCAACGCCCCAGATGGGCAGAGCATCACCCCCTGGTGGGCATGCCGGGTGGATCCCGGTCGGGCGCATGCGGGAGTCTGTCTGTCTCCCTGTTTCCAACTTCAGAAAAATACAAACAAACAAACAAACAAACCTGAGTTCAATAACTTTTATGTAATACATTTTTTGTTCAAATTCCAGGCCCCCAAATTAAGGTGTGTCTTATATATGGGAGCGTCTTATACATGGGGAAATATGGTATATGCTCTGCTTTTAAAGAAAAAAAAATACTGTATAGCCTAGCATTAAGTTATTTTATTAAAAATTTTATATATGTACTAATATACAACAAAGTAAAACTTTTGGTAATAGTTTGGTCTTCTTCCAGACTTTTTTCTATAGGTTTCATATAGTTGACATCACATTACATGCGCGTGTGTATGTGTTATACCTCACTTCTCATTCTTGACATTAGAGCACAAGCATTTTCTTAGTAAAACTCTTCATGAACATTATTCATTCTTCTGTGGGTACATAACACTTCATTCTGCACATGTGTCATAGCAATTTATTTTATAAAATTTATTTTATAGCTAATAGTAAATAATGAGCAATAGATAACTGTACATAAAGTTTTGTCAGAATTTAAGAGTATTTTCTCCAAATGGATTTCCAGAAATGGGAAGGTAGGTGTTTTCATTTCAGAGATGATAAAACCTAGGTTCTAGGATTTTGAGTAATTTCCCTGAGGCCACCTGGCCTGTAAAAGGTCAAAAATGAGAAAGGAAATCTCACCCTGGGTTACTGCCACTGGGTCAGGCTATGCATGCTGGGTCACGAAGGGGTGCTGCCTTAGGATTCTTTGGGGGATAGGAGATACAGAAGCTACAAAGGGCTAATTTCTGATCAAATTCCCTGAAAATTTCAGCCTGATTTGGGATTCAGAGGTGCAGGCACATGAAGCATGAGTTCTATGGGGTCCCTCCGAGGGTCGAAAGAGTAGTAGTAATTTAGTCAGGTATGAATTTCTCACTGTGTGGTTTTTTTTTTTAAATTTATTTATTAATTTTAGAGAGGAGGCGGGGAGAGACAGAAAGAGAGAAAGAAAGAGAGAGAGAGAGAGAGAGAGAGAGAGAGAGAGAAGGGGGAAGAACAGGAAGTTTCAACTCGCATATGTACCTGACCAGGCAAGCCCAGGGGTTTCAAACCAGTGACCTCGGTGTGCCAGGCTGACGCTTTCTCCACTGCGCCACCACAGGTCAGGCCTGTGTGTTAGTGCTGAAGTCACATTTGCATCATCAGTACCACTGTCTTGGTCTTGTCCTGACTTGGGAAGACTGTTGGGCATCTTTCAAAGTTGAGCTTTAAAACTCATGTCTGTTAAAGACGATACAAGGTCTTACACAGAATCAGGCACCATGCAGCCGAATTGGCAGCTTGTCCTCTACTTGTCCTATTGGCCCAGAGATGCTGCGATTAGGAGATATCTGATGCTACTACTCTGAAAGTCATGGCATTCCTGACTTTATCCAGACCGAGAGGAGTCTCTTGTTTAAATTCCAACTGAGAACTGATGTTTTGAGTCACATGGAGTTAAAAATGTCCCTCTTGATGCTACGACATGAAGAAAGTAATGGGTAAGGAGCTCAGTTCACAGAGACAGAGCATTCAGCCATGCAACAGCTCTTAAATTAGAAAACAAAAGCAGGCATCTAGGGTTTTACAGAATGTGTTGACAGCAGCTGATTTAGAAGAAAGACTTAAAAATAGACCAGAATTTCTCAAACTCAATACTATTGACATTTTAAGCTGGATAATGCTTTGTGGGGGCCATCCTGTGTACTGCAGTGGCTTATAGCATACCTGCCCTCTCCCAGATGCCAGCAGCACCCCTCGTCAGTGTTGACAATCTCCAGACACTGTTAATTGTTCTCTGAGGTTCAAAATCATCCCAGTTGAGAACCACTGAAAAAGACTAATAGTTCCCCCAAAAGAAAACAGCCAATCCCAACGCAGGGGGCAAACAAAAGTTATTCAAATGGAAGATGTATAAAACATCTTGAGAGAAAAGACTCCAAATCAGATAAGAACAGAAGATCCTCTTTCATCACCCCATCTAATGTCTTCTCCAGATCTGTAATGAAATAGAATAAGCAAAAACTAGAAAGACACCTCCCCATTGTGAGCACAGGTATTATATACACATCATGCTTGCTAGCTAGATAATATCGTGTATATAGTTCTCAAACTAGAGCACAGCTTCTGCCAACCTTACCAAAAATTCTCCTGGAATTAACAAAAATTCCAAGATCATTTCTGCAGTTACTGAACTGCTTAAACCCATTAGAGCCAAGACCCTCAGCTCAGAAAGCAGGATAACCTGGAAGAGCACTGAGACTGGCTTCCCTCTGTTTCGATCATCTCTGTATTAAAAGGAATCTTAGCCATCTCATTAAGCTTACCTAATCCAACACAATATCCTTGACAAACAATTGAGACACCTCACAAGGCAGATTATTCCCATTGTTTGACAGCACTACTAACTTACAAGTTTTTGGTTTGGGGGTAGAATCCTAACAATGACCACTTGTTGGACTTGGTTTTATACCCTAAACAACATGAAATGAGTTCGCTCTCTCGTTTGGATGTCTGAAGGCAGACCTTCAAGTCACCTATTAAGTCCTCCCTTCCTCATCTCTACTCCAATCAACCATTCCCACTATACTCCACTATTTTTCACAAGCCATCACCTTTCTCTCCATGAGTTGCTCTCTTCTTCATCCTTTGAACACGTTTTTCTCCCTCGAGATCCAAAGGACATCATCAAGTGCCTAACAAGTGCACTCAACAATGATTCAAAACATTCACCCCTTCCACAGGGACCCTAAAATATCCAATCACCTTTCAATCTCCTCATAATTCTTTTAACTTGATTGACAGAACAGCCATCAGGCAGGTTCAGCTCTCAAGATTACAATCTTGTGGACAGAATGTCGGACCGGGATGCGGAGGACCCAGGTTCGAAACCCCGAGGTCGCCAGCTTGAGTGCGGGCTCATCTGGTTTGAGCAAAAGCTCACCAGCTTGGACCCAAGGTCGCTGGCTCCAGCAAGGGGTTACTCGGTCTGCTGAAGGCTCGTGGTCAAGGCACATATGAGAAAGCAATCAATGAACAACTAAGGTATTGCAACGAAAAACTGATGATTGATGCTTCTCATCTCTCTCCATTCCTGTCTGTCTGTCCCTATCTGTCCCTCTCTCTAACTCTCTCTCTGTCCCTGTAAAAAAAATAATAATAATTTACAATCTTCCCTTTCGCCTCCTCCTACCTGGGACACCTTCACAACAACTATTCTTACAAATTAGCCTCTGTCTTTTAGGTCTCTTCTGGTTTTTTCTGCAATCTGAGGAGTGAAGATCTGTGTACACCAATCATTCTTTCTGGCCTGTATTTTTTTTTTGTTTGTTTTGTTTTTTTTGTATTTTTCTGAAGCTGGAAACGGGGAGAGACAGTCAGACTCCCACATGCGCCCGACCGGGATCCACCCAGCACGCCCACTAGGGGGCGACGCTCTGCCCACCAGGGGGCGATGCTCTGCCCATTTGGGGTGTTGCTCTGCCGTGACCAGAGCCACTCTAGCGCCTGGGGCAGAGGCCAAGGAGCCATCCCCAGCGCCCAGGCCATCTTTGCTCCAATGGAGCCTCGCTGTGGGAAGGGAAGAGAGAGACAGAGAGGAAGGAGAGGGGGAGGGGTGGAGAAGCAGATGGGCGCTTCTCCTGTGTGCCCTGGCCAGGAATCGAACCCGGGACCTCTGCACGCCAGGCCTACGCTCTACCACTGAGCCAACCGGCCAGGGCTCTGGCCTGTATTTTTAGTTTCTCTCTCTCAACGTTCCCTTCTCACAGTCCGCCCATATGTGTAGTCGTAGGCTTTCCATTTCAAAAACCAACCAAAAAACGTGGTCATCCCTTTTTCTAACTGGAGCACTAGAATACTAAGTCTCCTTCCTCTACATGCTAGCTATGCTAAGTATAATCCATATTTGAAGGCTTACCACATTTATTTTGTACTTCACTGTAATCAGCATCCTCACGCCAGGATACTCCCTATATACTCCCTTTGCTCCAACATACCAAAGGATCTGCAGGTCTCCAAACAGGCCATTTTGTGTCCTGTGTCTGGAATGATTCCCTACCCCAGTCCAGTTGGCAAACTCCTATTCTTTTTTAAAGACACTCAGATGCAATCTCTTTTGTATAGCCTTCTCTAGAGAGATAGGAAGATAATCAATTATATAATGTTTTTAAGTGTATTTTAAGAAGTAAATGAGATAATATATATCAAGTTCTTAGCACAGAGAGGGGCAGAGTAAATGCTTGATAAATTGTAGTTATTATTCCTATTAGCTCATTAGACAGGCTGTTTCCTTTTCTCTACATGTCCACTATTGTCTCTAGGACATTGTGTTATGCCTGTCTAAGCAGGTGGCAGTTTCTCCACCAGCCCACCAGATGCTAAGGAAAGAAATGTCATTTTTCCATATATATGCCTCTAACATAAGGCCTGGCATCTAGTAGGAACTCAATTAATATCTGATGAATGAGTGAATGACAATTCACATGAATGAGTACAAGGCAATTATTATGTCTTATAATTAACAAGAATATACCAGTTTTTTTGTGGATGGTTCTGACCCTTTTCAGTAGTGATATCACATTTCAAACCTCCCATTTACCTCCATGAAATTTGGAAAGGATCCAAATGCCGAAAAGGGGGAATCAGCATTCCTTGACACAGGGCCCCCAGTGGGGAGAAGCACCATGCAGGATCATGGGGGCAGAGTGAGCTCTTGGCTCGGGGTCACACATCTGTCCTTGGTGGGCCAGGGTTGCCGTGAGCAGCCAGCCTCTCCGGGTTCAGCTGAGGGCCAGCCACTGAAAATGGAACAAAAGCGGCATTTATGCCACTGCTCACAGAGCAGGCCCTTGGGCAAGGATCAGAGGACTTGCCTGTCAGCTTCTTTTTCCCCCAGACATAGCACTCAGCTCCACCTCTGCCTTTAGGAACTGGGGCAGTGTCAGCCACCGAGGCACAGGGAGAAAAGGTATGTTATGCCAGGTGTGAAAGCACTAAAAAAAAATGTTGTTGGGTAGCTACAAAATGTAGATAAATTTTAATGGACATTTCATTCTGATGACAGTATTGATAATTGTTTTATTTAAGTAAATCAACACAAGTCAAAGCCAAAGAGCTGGCCTCTAACCTTTTCACCATGAACCCTTTTTAAATTTTACGTCTCCTACCCTCAAAGAACTATGCTTGAAACATTTCTGTCCAGCATATAAATTTTCAGATTTTATGAAAAAATATTTCTATATTGAACTCTTACTGTGTGTCAGGGCCTTTGCCTCAATACCATGTGCTTTGTATATTGTGTCCTTTATTCCTTATAATAATCCTATGAGGAGAGTATATTATTTCTATTTTATAAATCAGAAAACAGAGGCTCTGGTAGTTTAAGCAACTTGTTTAGGACCAGGACCACACAACTTATAAATGATCTTATTTGTATAGTAGTTAATCAACTTGTTCAAGGTTATACAGCTTTTAAAATTATCTCAATGAACTAATAGCTCATTTTGTAAAACATAAAACGTTAACCAAAATTTGGGGGATGTAAAATGATGCAACTGTTGTGGAAAACGGTTCAGTAGCTCCTCAAAATGTTAAACAGAGAATTTACCAAAGGACCCAGAAATTCCATTCGTAGGCACCTACCCAAGAGAGGTGAAATCATATATCCATACAAAGATGGACATGAATATTCATAGTAGTGTTATTTATAATAGCCACAAAGTGGAAACAACCCAAATGTCCATCAATTAATGAACAAATAAACAAAACATGGTATACCATATGCTACAATATTATTCAGCAAAATAACAGAATGTAGTGCTGACACATGCTACAACATGGATGGACCTAGAAAACACACTCAGTGAAATAAGTTGGTCGCACTATTACACACACTGTATAATTCCATTTACATGAAATGTCAAGAATAGGAAAATTCATAAAGACAGAAAGTAGATCAATATTTGCCTAGGGCTAGAATGGGGGCAGAGGTGTATGGGGAGCTAATGGTTAAGGGATTTTTTTTTTTAGAGATGATGATTATGTTCTAATATTAGATTATGGTGACACTATAAGTTATAATGTAATGAAGGTTTTAAAATAATTTTAAAACAAATACAAATTTTAAAAATGTTAACCAAAATTTATTAAAATATTATAACATATAAATATATCAAAATACTACTATCAATTAAAGCTTCTAATTAGCACAAGAATAAAAATATTTTTTCACTTCATTGATCTAATTTGATGTAAACAAATAAGTTTGTGGCTTTAGATGCCCTGCACTGTTAAAAAAATAATATATAGTTTCCAGTTAGACTTTTGTAATATCATAGATAGTTCCTGAATTTCACTATTCACTCTAAGTATCCATGGGATCTGAGATCTCAGGATAATGACACTGCTTTAGGGTACTTTTCTTTGCTATTTACCCTTCAGAAACTACTTCTCAATGTACTGCATAAATGCAAAATGCCATTTTCTGTTCTGGGTGTCTTTTTCTAAGCCGAGACAAGATTCTGTCCATCGAGAATGTATGAAAAGATCTTTCCTTTGACCCAAGTGCTTATCTGGAACAAACACAATTTTAGGATTTACTCAAGCTGTTTGCATGATCCCTCATGGAATAGACAATAAAGATTTCAAAGGAATTTTGGGGCCTGGTAAAGAAATGAAATGCTCGCCTTTGCCCTTAGCTTTGTGTGTCCAGCCAGCGATCTGCCGGCCAGTTTACTAGTAACTCCAGGTGAGTGCCGGAGGGGCCGGCTTCAAAGTGCTCATGGTACCCTTCAGCGGTTCTCAACCTGTGGGTTATTTTATTTAAAAATGTATTTTCCGATGGCTCTAGGCGACCCCTGTGTTTTGGTCATTCGACCCCCGCCGGGGTCGTGACCCACAGGTTGAGAACCACTGCTAAGGAGCCAAATAAGAGGTGGAGGCTTTGATTTGCAGCAGGATGACAATCTCAAATTGTTGGGCAGAATCCATCCTATTCCACGAAATGAGATTCAGGAGGCCAGGGAATAACTTTCAGCTAAAAGGTACTGCGATTCCCCCTGCTCTTCAGCAAAAAGGCAGGGAAACTGGGCTGACACACTCAGATTCACAATAAAGCCACCTGAAAGATGAGGCCAGATGATCACACTGGAGGGAATTCACTGATGGGAAAGCAATGACAATCATATCTTCCTGTGGCAGTCTATCGGACCAGCATAATCCAGTAAGTCACAGGTCTTTGCTAATCTGGGTGTCACTCGTTTTCTCTACTTTCTGAAGGGGTGTGGGTAGAATCATCACCTGAACTCTAAGAAACAGTACACTGAGACTAGAACTCTTAGAAGAATCATTCAGTGTATGTGTAAAGGTGGGAAGTGCAGCATTACTGACACACATTTAAAGAGGGGGAGGCAAGTTGATAAATTACAGTGCTTTCAGTCCAGTGAATATACACGTTAGTACTGAGAGGTAGGGAGATTATGTTACTTTATGGAAAATATCTGAGGTACAATATTAGTGAAAAAAGATTAGAACACCTGTACATACCATGGCTGAAAGGCATGAATAACGTTTATTGGTGTATATATGGGCCAGGTGCCCTATAAAGAATGAATTATCTCATTTAATCCTTGCCAAAAGGGAATCTTCTATCAACATCCTACAAGGATGGATGACAAAACGGGAGCTGACAGAAGTTACAGAAACTTGTCTAAGATCACCCATGTGGATGACTGGTAAAACTCGAAACAGATACTCTTCACTGCATTCTCCATTAGGAAGCCATGGCTGTGGAGTTATGTCTTCATTTTTCTTCTTTTAATCTGGTTACTAAAAGTTCTGTAGTATGATTAAATTAAATTTTAAAACTTTTAAGATGTGCTTTAAGAAATCAAAATTCATAACTTCCACATCCCAAAAATGTTCTGGTAATACATTCAAATCTCTTTGGACAGTGAATTTGAACTCTGATAAGGGCTATAGCTTGATTAAGCACTGGAATAAATGTTACCCCAAATCGGGTCCAGCAAGCATTTTTACGCCCTGGCTGTTGGGAGGACTAATGAGGTAAGGCATGCCAGGTGTTTAGCAGTGGCTGGGGGACACAAGGAAGCACTCAGATATCATCTATTATGATTATCATGGGCCAGGTACTGTTCTAAGTACTCTTACATAGGTTCATCTCAACTTATCCTCACATACACCCTGAGTGTTTACCCAGTATTCTCTCCATTGTACAGATGAGAACATTGAGATTCACAGAGGTTAAAAAACTCAGCCATTGTCACTCCGTTTTGAAGTGCCGGAGCCAAGGTCGGTGGCCCTCTCCCCGTATCAGCTCCTTCCAACACAGGTGAAACACGCAGTGCCACACAGTTGCGGGAAAAGGGTAGCACAGTCTGTTGGAGAACTATCCAGGTAGTTCAAATTTTTCATCCCGGGATTCCAAGCCCTCTGGTATCGGCACTGACTATATGTCAAAACCGACTCCCCACTTCTTATTCACAGCGGAGTTCCCTTTTAACCAACTTCCCCCAGGGCATTGCACAGAGCACAACATCTCTCCGTCTCGCCTAGCCCTCTTCATCCTGTAGAACTCAGTTCAAATTCAGTCCTTGCCAGGGCCTCCACCACCCATATCAATTTCTTTCTCTCTCGGCTTCCCACAGAACATGTTTTCTATCTCATTTCATGATACTCCAAATTGTTTAATCTTTTATATAGTTAGTGTATCTAAGACTTGACTCTCTAAGGTTGGTGGTTTCTAAGAGTAAGACAATTTTTCCTGTGGTTTTTTTTTATCCCTCCAGAGTGCCTTGTTTAGTATGTTCCCTTAATTCTGTATTAATCAGGACTCTTAGCTGCAAATGACAGAAAACCTAACTCTACCTGGCAAAAACGAAAAACAAGCAAACAAAGGAAAAACAAGGGTGGGGGGTGGAGGAAAGAGGTGCTTATAGGCTCATGTCACTGACTAGGCCAGTGGCTTGGGGAAAGGGTACATTCTCAAAGACAGCCACTGAGACTCCTGGTCATGTGGTCACCCCAACCTGGGTATAGCGCCAGCCTCACCTAGCCTGATGAATGGGCACTGGGCAAGCAAGAACAACAGATGTCCCTTACCTTACTGAATCAAATTCCTCAGCACCTCAGTAATAATGATAATAATAATGATAATAACTGTTCTTCACTGGTCAGGCACCAGACAGAAACCCCATTAGGAACTGCCAGGCAGCAGCAGAGCGCTTATTAGCCCCGATCTCAACTGAAGTGAGCCAGGCCTGGGGGCAGAGCTACAAAGGAGAGTTTACAAATCTCTGACACAGCATTTTAATACCACAGGGGATTTTTTTCCTTTCCCACAAATTGTGTTAACCCTTCGGGACCAGGGGGGAAACCCAGTGTAGAGCTCATTAGTGGCTTTCCTTCAGAGCTCTTCAAAGAGGCCCTGTCATTTGCCAACGTGATTTTTCTTAATATTGTGCAGACGGCAGGCTAATCCATCTTCAAATGATCTAATTGCATCTAACTTTCTCTTAAGAAACACTGCGTGGAGTTGCAAAGTCTTAATTGTGGGGTATACGCTGAATGGCTTCAAGATTACAGAGCCAAGCACTTAAACCAAAGCTGGGGAATTTCCAGTGGAAACTTGGAGGGGAAGAAAATGGAGGGAGAGTGGCAAACTAGAAAGCTTCACCAAGTCCAGCTCTTGGGTCCCAGTGTTCATGACATTGAATAAATGCTTCAGCTGACTGCTTAAGAATTTCCGCGTGGTGGTGCTCACGGAGGTTCCCCCTGTGCCACGAAAGCCTCGTGCTTCCTTCTTCCCATTTAGGATGGAGGAAATGGGTAAAATAATAGGGCAGATGCAGCAGGGAAGGGCAGGCAGAGAAGGAGCTGGAATCTTCCGCTGGCTGGGCCAGAATAAGGACTTCAAGTGGCCAATACTTTCTGAGGTTTTCCTGGCCTTCCACTTTCTTAGCCCATCAACCTTTACATACCACGCAAAGGGCCTGATGAAATAAAACAGATTTGTGTAAAGGAGGTAAACTAAGCCAAGTGAGGGCAAGGTGAGGAGGGGCGTGGCCAGAGATGGAGCCAGGAATGGCAATGCTTCCTGAGTTGTGGGGGAGGGGCGAAGGGCACCCTCAAGCAGGTGAGATTCTCGCAAATACCAAAGGCTCTCTTTAAGTCAGCATTGTCTTTAAATCTTGTCTCTCTTCTTTATCTTGTTTATTCACTACAACGACTCTATGGAGATTCATTTGTTTTGTGAATTTACATTAGGGAAACCGCAGGATCCCAGTGGAGGCCTCTCCTAAAGCTGGTGCTGGCCAAAGCAGGGCTTCAAACTTCCGGCTCTGAGGTGGGCATCATTTACTAAGCCCCTCCCGCAGATGCACCACCAGGGTTCAGAGCGGGGGCTGGGTCAAGGTCACATGCAGGCTGCCAGCCTCCCCCCGGCCAGGTTCCTGCCATGTGTAGGTACAGATAACCCAGCTCTCCCACTCCCTGGCAGGCCTTGGGGGAACTATCATTTTTACTAGGATGAAGTCATATCTTAAACAATAACATGGTTTCTGTCAACATCAGGCCTTCAGGCCTTTGTTCTGCCCTCCCCCATGAACATATTTATATTGGCCCTGGCTAACAATATCCCACTTTCCATTCGCATTTTCAATCCCTTATGTCTCATCTGGTACACAATACTCAGAAAATCAGCCCATAAAGGACCTGGCAGCAAACCTACGGCACTTTATTAATTCCACTTTC
This sequence comes from Saccopteryx bilineata, assembly GCF_036850765.1. Taxonomy (NCBI): domain Eukaryota; kingdom Metazoa; phylum Chordata; class Mammalia; order Chiroptera; family Emballonuridae; genus Saccopteryx; species Saccopteryx bilineata. The sequence goes on from NC_089492.1 coordinate 237,823,588, forward strand.
AAGTCCCTAGTGACAGTGAGAACGAGGAGGGTCTTTTTTGGGGTACCAGGGCCCTTCTTTCCTGGAGATTGGCCCATATTCCCCTCATAATCCAGGAGTCTCTGTGGGCCATTTATATGCAACAATTCCAAAAGAAGAAGCCACAGAAAACAGACCCCTAATAATAGGACTTAGAGCAAACTTCCATTGAGGGCTTTTTCTGTGCCAGGCACCATTCTAAGTAAGTTATACACATTATCACACTTCATCCTCACAATCCTTTGAGTAAATGCTATTTTGATCTCAGAGGAGAAAACCTCACAGGTTATTCCACAGCCTCAGAAGAGTCTCTGCTCGAAGCCAGGCAGCACTGCTGTGTTCTGTCGCTCACTCACTGATTGCTCAGACATTAATCAAGGGCCCTCTTTGTACCAGGGCGAGTGACCACAAGGATGATTGGCCCTGCTCAGAGAATTAAACAATGGATCACAGAATAGTGTAAACTAGGGAAGCACAAATACGGAGAGTGGAGACAGGGAATTCCCTTCAGGCTGGCTCTAGCAGCTGTAAAAGGAGAGAACCCCTTCCTGATTGGCTGGCCCCTCCTCTCCCAGCCCAGGGACAGTTGCTTCACCGCACAGAACTCCACTTCTCCATCACCTGCTGGCAGCCAAGCTGCTCTAGAGGACCAGGCGCTCCGGTTGAATAGAGAAGGGTGACTTAGGCTCTCTTTACCCCATGAACACCACAGACATACCTATATCCAGTTTGCACTCATTCTTAACAACAGAAACATCTAGATGAGAGTGAGACTCATAATAGGTTTTGCTAAAGGGCCACCAAGATTTCTGAGTGTGTGCATGGGGATGTGCAGTGGGGTGGGGAATGAGACATGAGTCAAATACCATGTCTGCCCTAGGCTTTAGTAAGCATTTTGCACATATTTTTTTTCCATTAGATTTCATGTATTCTGTTCACTTCTAGTGATTCAATCTTTCACACACTTGCTCCCATCCTAGACCAAGTCACCAAACCACCTATTTTTCACACATGGACATATACAACAGCCTCCTTTCTAGTCTTCCAGCTGCTGCTCATACCCTCCCTGGCATGCACACAACTGCCCAAGTGTCCTTCTGACTGTAAATTAGAATATGTCCCTCCTTTGGCTAAAACCTCCCCAGGGCATCCATCACTCTTGCATTTCAATGTCTACACATCCCCCTAAGATCCGGCTCCTGCTTACCTTTCCAAACTCACAGCATTCCTTCCACCCTTCACTCATCCAGTTTCAGCCATGTTCTTTCTGTTCCATAATTGTACCAAACCCTTATCCACTCCAGGGCCCATGCTCCTATTATCTTTTGTCTGGAACAGCCTTTCTTCCCTCCAGTTCTTCGCACACTGGCTCATTCCATTTCTTAGAGGTCAGCTCCAATGTCAACTCCCTACGAGAAAACTTTTCCTCACCAAGCTATTAATAGCCCTGGCTGGTGGCTCAGTAGATAGTGTTGGCCCAGCATGGTATATGTCCATATACCTTTCTATCCCTGGCTGGTGGCTCAGTAGATAGTGTTGGCCCAGCATGGTATATGTCCATATACCTTTCTAGCCCTGGCTGGTGGCTCAGTAGATAGTGTTGGCCCAGCATGCAGATGACCCAGGTTTGATCAGGGTACACAGGAAAAGCAACCATCTGCTTCTCTCCCCCTCTTTCTTTCCCTTCTCTCCCTTTTCCCCTCTCGCAGCCAGTGGCTCGATTGGTTTGAGTGTTAGCCCTGGGCACTGAGGGTAGCTCGGTTGGTCTGAGCGCATCAGCCTCAGGTGCTAAAAATAGCTCAGTTGATTTGAGCATCTGCCCCAGACAGGCATCACTGAGTGGATCCCAGTGGGGCGCATGTGGGACTGTTTCACTATTTCCTCTCCTCTCACTTAAAACAAAACAAAATAAACAGAGAAAAAATAGCCCTTTCCTACCCCCAGACAATTACACATCACTCAGTCTTCTTCTTATTATATGTATTTGTTTCTGTGCCTGTTGTCTAGTTCTCCCATTCGAACCAAGTACCACAAGAACAAACAACTTACCTAGTGCTGTTCAAATGTTTTCTCAAAGCCTTGGCCCAGCACACAGTAGTGGCTCAATTAATATTTGCTACATCAGCAACTGAATAGTTCCATATTAGCAAATGAACTGTCCCACGGACTGCTGAGGAGTACCTCTCAGGACACTCTCAGTAAACTCAAAGAAGCCTGGAATTCGAACTCATAGGTCTGCATAGCTCCTATGCCAGGCTGTTTGTTACTATGCCAGAAAGTCTCTCAAGGTGTTCAAAAAACAAGGAAGTTACAGGCTGTAACATGGATGGACCGTGAAACATTACACTAAATGAAAGAAGCCAGACACAAAAGGCCATATACTCCATGATTCCATTTATATAAAACAGGGGTTCCCAAACTTTTTACACAGGGGGCCAGTTCACTGTCCCTCAGACTGTTGGAGGGCCAGACTATAAAAAAAAAACTATGAACAAATCCCTATGCACACTGCACATATCTTATTTTAAAGTAAAAATAACCAAAATGGGAACAAATACAATATTTAAAATAAAAAACAAGTAAATTTAAATCAACAAACTGACCAATTTTTCAATGGGAACTATGAGCCTGCTTTTGGCTAATGAGATGGTCAATGTCCAGTTCCATATTTGTCACTGCTAGACGCAATAAGTGATATGACGGGCTTCTGGATCCCTGATGCATGCATCTCGTGTCACCGGAAGTAGTACTGTACGTGAGTGACGCTGCGCTTTGCGGTGTACTCACTGACCACCAATGAAAGATGTGCCCCTTTTGGAAGTGCAGCGGGGCACTGGATAAATGGCCTCAGGGGGCCGCATGCAGCCCATGGGCCGTAGTTGGGGACCCCTGTTATAAAAGGTCCAAAAGAGGCAAATCCATAGAGACAGAAAGCAGAATAGTGGTTGCCAGGGGCTGGAAGTCAGGGGGACATGGGGAGTGACTGCTTAGTAGGTATGGGGTTTCCTTTTAGGATGATGAAAATACCCTGCAATTAGCGAGTGGTGACAGCTGCACAATATTTTAAATGGACAATTAAAATGGTTAAAATGGTAAACTTTATGTTATGTATATTGTACCCCCCCTCACTTAGAGACACACACACACACACACACACACACACACACACACACACACACGCAGGCAGCAAAAGCAAGAAAGATGTCCCAGGGAACCAGGTACCCATAGCCATTTGGAGGCTGAGTCAGGGACGCACCCAAGCCACGTTCTCCCAGTGGCTTTGCTGCACTGGCTTTAGATGCCCCAACTGTGCTGCCTCTTCCCATTGTCCTGGCCCTCTGCCGGACCTGCCTGCCACGTGGCGGACTGTTTCCAAATTAACCCTAATCTGAGAGAATAACGTTTCACTTTGCAACTTTGTGGGGTTTCTCTTTGCATTTTACCCTTTATCTTTAATCAAGATGATGACCCAATCACGTGTGTGTGTATTTCCCCCCCTCCCTCGGAGGAAATGTAGCTTACTGGATGCTGCTTTGAAATCTGCCACTCTCGTTTTTTGAATTTTCATCTTTAGCCCTAAACTGATTAAACAAATGCTATTCTGGAGAAGCTGTGGGTTCTACAGTGTTTTAGTTAAGGGAAAATCTCTCTGAAACAGAACTGAGAGGGGATGTGGTTGGGGATTAGGGTGGGGTTCTTTACTAGAATATGTCTCACACATGTTTCCAGCCCCAAAGCCGAGGCCTCCTCTTCGTTCAAAGTTTAACAGAATGCTTCTCACTTGGCCCCGACACATCAAGACTTTCTGTGCTCTGACCATCAGAGTACTTTTTCAGGGTTAGAAATCCCGATTTCTTGCTTTTTCCACCCTGAATTCAATAAAACAGGCTGGACATTGGGTACCACCAGGAGGAGGGGCTTTCAGGACTGTCCGGAGTGCAGCCACGAGGTGGATGTCCCCTGCCTTCTGAGTCACCCATGCAGGCTAGGCTCACTGAAGGGCTGTGTCTGCCCAAAGCTCAGGCCGCTGGTAAATGAAAGAGCAAATGGCACATCATTCACTCAATCAGTACTTCAGCAGATGTCTAAAAGTGCCAGTCACTGTGCTAACCACATCATTTCATTTTAATGGAACAAATTGTTACTCAACTCCTACTATGCTCCAAGCTCTGCTAGGCTCTGGGAATAAAGAATGAACCAGATGGACAGGTTGGGCTGCTACTGAGTTTATGATCTATCTAGAGTAGAGGTCTCCAAACTTTTTACATGGGGGGCTAGTTCACTGTCCTTCAGACGGTTGGAGGGCCGCCACATATAGTGCTCCTCTCATTGACCACCAATGAAAGAGGTACCCCTTCCGGAAGTGCGGCAGAGGGCCGGAAATGGCCTCAGGGGCTGCATGCGGCCCACAGACTGCAGTTTGGAAACACCTTATCTAGAGTCTAAAGCTGTGCTGTCTGTCCAATATGGTGACCACGTAACACGTGTGGGGACTGAACTGAACAGTTTAAATGTGGCGGGTGCAATTAAAAAAATGAATTTTAAGTTTTATTTAATTTTAATACATTTAAATTAAAAATTAAAGCAATGCAAAAAACTTTTTTCTGCTAAACATAACTTTATTGCTTTGGTAGGACTACATTTTACTTTAACTGCTGCATTATCTAAAATTTTATTCTTTTATTATACTGCATGTGTCAAGCGAGTGCACTGTTTCTAATATTAAGTATTAACACATCACCAGTCTAGAAGGTATAAATAAACAGATTGATTCAGTTCAATTTATTTTTTTTACCATGTAACACATGTGCTCATTTGAATATTTTGTGTAGACAGTATGAGTAATGGTGAAACCTATATAAATCATAGTTGATAATTAAATTGAAATACTATTATTTTCATTATGACAGTTAATTCAGTTTTCTAGTTTAAAAAAGTCAGTATAAATTTTTACATTTAAAATGAAGGCATACTAGGGTGGTGAACACACAATACAGTGTACAGATGATATACAATTGTACACATGAAACCTGTATAATTTTGTTAACCAGTGTCACCCCAATAAATTCAATAAAGAAAAATAGAGGCATATTACTGATGGAGAATTGAGGGGAGATGTAGACGACAGTACTATGATTCCTGGCAGAGAATAGCATTTAGCAAGTATTCATCAGAGTTAGCAAATCTATCCTTAGTGTCCTAAGAACCAAATCTAGGAGTTTTCTGTCCTTGTTTTTAGCTTCCAAGAGTTCATAAATATTGACGTCTAGACTCAGGGCAACTTCTACACAATTTAAAAGAACTTGTTATGATAAGAAAGAGCACAGACATAATCATTTATTAATCTTTCCATTTTTCTAGACAGGAAAGGAAAACTCCAGGCTATCTTGTCAAAGCTATTAGATGGCTGTAAGATGAAAATATATAAGAAAAAATGTTCTAAAAATTATAAACAGACAGCCTGACCAGGCAGTGGCACAGTGGTTAGAGTGTCGGACTGGGACACAGAGGACCCAGGTTCAAAACCCTGAGGTCACTGGCTTGAGCATGGGCTTATCTGGCTTGAGTGCAAGCTCACCAGCTTGTGCATGGGGTCACTGGTTTGAGCCCAAAAGCAGCTGGCTTGAAGCCCAAGGTCGCTGGCTTGAACAAGGGGTCACTCGCTCTGCTGTAGCCCCCTGGTCAAGGCACATTTTAGAAAGCAAACAATGAACAACTAAGGTGCCACAACAGAACTGATGCTTCTCATCTCTCTCCCTTCCTGTCTGTCCCTGTCTGTCTCTCTCTCTGACTGTCTCTGTCAAAAAAAAAAAAAAAATTATAAACAGACAACTATAAGAGGTCTTACTTTTGTTCCTTTATACAATCTCTCTTGGGAATTTCACTCACTTCAAAGCTTTGCTCATCGACTTAGCAAAATGACCACATTTGCCCCTTTGGTTCCTGACCTCTGTCCCAGGTCCCAGTTCTATGATACAAACTGTCCACTGGATGGTTCCGCCTGAAGGCTGGGCAGGGTCAGCAACTTTGAATACGCTATCTTTGACTCAGTTTTCTCTCAGCCCGCCTCTGCCCCCAGCTTGCTCGTGGCCAGGTAGTTAGTTAGCCTGGGGAGTCGGTGCCAGTGCTAGGCCCTTGTGCTCTCAGCATCATTGCCTGCCCTGACCCTGCTCTGCTCAGCATCCACAAGGGAAGTGACCTCTGCAGCTGCAACTCTCAGGCTCTGTGTCAGGTAACTTGAAGCCGTGTTGTCTCTCTCCCTTCTTTCAGGCTTGAGTTATAGGTGAGCGCGCCTTCTCACAGACCCAGTGCCCATAGAACAGGCTTGCCATCACACCAGCTTCCACAGATGACCCCACTCCTAGGCTCCAGTAAAAACCACCCCTTCTCCTTGTCCTTACAGTCTAGGCATAGTTGTGGTTTCCATCTGTTGTCGATCTTTAAAAGCAGCATCACCAGTGATGGGATTCAAATAATTTAACAACTGGTCCTCTGCCCTAATGACTGTTTTAAGTTTAAAAAAGGATATACCGAAAGGTAGTTTGTTATTTCATGCATTTAATACTTAAATAAAAACAATAAAAGAGGTACACAAAACTAGATTATGTTTAAGAAAGTTTTTAAATATTAATAAAAAATATTAAATAATACCTGACAAGAAAACAATAAAACTGTATTTAAGATATTTCCATAATGTTTCTTAATTGGTGTCCTCACAATTTTTTTCACCTATGGACGGGATGAATATGACTAAAGGGCGCTTAGAATATGCTGTTGTGCAGATGAACATTAAAAACAAGTAAGGAATGCTAATTTGTGATTTCCAATGGGCTGCTACCCAGGTGCCCACCTTAGAAAGAACCCTGATTATAAGTACCATTTTAACAACCAGTTCACAGAACTCAACAAAAAATTAGGTACCAGTTCTGCCGACCCAGTGCGAACCAGCTGAATTTCACCACTGAGCATCACCATCCCCTGCTTATCTTCTTTACAATTCTATGAACCCTGTAACCAATTTCCTATATTAACATCCTTGGGTTAAATTCTCAGAGTTGGTTCTGCTTTCCTGCTTGGATCCTGGTGGTGCAACAGGCGTGTGATTATCCAGGCCCAGAATTTCTGTTGCTTCAAGTTGTCTGGTGTCTACAATATTTTAGAACTGGGTAGTCTAATGCAAGTCTCCTTCAGGTAAAAAGAGGGATGGGAGAGGGTGCTTCTCAACCTGGTTGTATGCACATGAAATCGCTTGGGATTACTGGATAAAACCTCAAGTCTGGGAATCACCCTAAGAAATTTTGATTTAATTTGTCTGGAGAGGAGCCTGGGTACAGATAATTTTTAAAGCTCCTTGGGTGATTTTAGCATGTAGCTTGAGTCGAGAAGCACTGCCCACGGTAACTGTACCATGGCTGTTGCTTTGGGAGCATATGTGATATAAATATGAATGTGTGTGTAAGAGAGAGAGAAGCAATGAGAAATTGTCCACACTCACACTGACTGTAAACACCAGAGACCAGAGACCAAATATAGAAGAAAAATCTTGAACATTAGGATAAAAAAATCAAATGCAAATTATCATTTATGCAAAGAAATGATCATTGTGTTTAGCTACCCTTTAGCAGAGTCAAGTTTATTCATAACATTGCATTAACTGCTTGTTGTAAGATTTGGTTGTTTCCCTTAGAAAGCTCTATGAGTGCATGACTCAATAATGAGCCTGTATTCACAGTCACACATGCAAATTAGTGCCCTTATTTTCTCATCAGCCTTCAGGACCTGCTAGTGAGGCAACAAGATTATCTGATCAGCACTTTAAGAACACCTATGGGAAGACATCACAAGGCTGTGTCCACAACTACATTACATGGCCTCCTGCCACAGTCAACTCCATACAGAGACACTCAGCCTACCAGGCAGGAACCTAGTGAAGAAATATGGGTGGAAGATGGTGCTCTATTTAAAAGGACGCAAACAAAGCCTGCTATTGACCAGGATAATACATAGCCATTTCCTCTTGATTCAGGAAGGCATAATACCATGCCCCTTCAGAACTTAGTAATCAAAATGGTGGGGGTTTTCCATACAGGAGTTATCTGGAAAATCATTCTCAGTGGTTAATCTAACTGTACAACATTGTGCTTGGAATAAGCTGGATGGAAGCACATGATAGATAAAGTTGGACTATTAACACCTCAAAGCAGAGAAAGAGAGCCCAAGTGCAAAATGCATGAAACCTAGAAAAGAGCAAAGTGTACCTTTGATGAGTCATAAAATCTAGAGTTAGAATAACTCTTCAATGCCATTGAATTCAAGTTCTTCAGTTTGCAAATAAAGGAACTGGGAGCTAACGAAGGGAAGCAGTACGTCCAGGGTCACTGGCTAGTGGATGACACAGAAAGGCTAGAACCCAGACCTGTGCCTTTTGTTTAAATCTTTGCTCCTCAAAGTATGTGGACTAGCTGTACCAGCACCTGCTGGGAGCATGTTAGAAACGCAGAGTCTCAGGCCCCCATCCCAGACTTACTCTTTAACAACATTCCCAGGTAACTTAATACACACATTACAATTTGAGAAGCAGTGCTATGAACCACACTCTGATTATTCTGGGACTTTCTGTTCACCTGCAGCCAGAGTTGGGCGAACACTTGAAAAGTACTTGCTCTGTAACTTATGGTAGGAGCTGGTGTTAATACTCATAAACATAGAAGGGGAAAGTGTAAATGATGGCGAGTGAGGAATTTTAGATCAGCTATGTTGCCTGGTACCCACATGTATGATTTAAAAACAGCTTCTAAGAATCAGAGACCTGGAACAGAGAAGAAATTTGATAAAAATGTGTTGAGCAAATGAATAAAACCTTGTCATACGTGGAGGAAAGATTTCAGGACAGAGACTCCTGATGTAAATTTCACATACATTTGTTGAGTATCCACTATATACTAGGTGCCATGCTAGGTGTGGAGATACAGGCACAAATAACACACAGACTGAGAAGCTCCTGGCTTGATGGACAAGCTTCAGAATCTGTGCTTCTGGAAAGCAAGCACTTATCTTCCCTCTTCTCTCTTTAAATGTGCCCTGCACACGAAGATATGTTTGCCAATATTCACAAGTATAGTTTTAATTGGAAGCTTTCCACACCCTATTCATTCAGTGAGAATTGTTGAGTGATGGGGGTGGATTGGGATATCAGAGCTTGGCTTTTCAACCTTCTGTACTTTTAAAACTATCCCCCACTGGGATTGGGAAATCCTTATCTAATCTCTCCACATTCCCTCCATCTGCCCCTTCTCTTTTGAGTGCTGAGTCTCAGGCAGTCTGATGAAGACACGGAGGTTAGCTACTTCACTCCAGCAACGGCCCCCTCTGTCCTGGCCCAGCTGCTGAGTGACTTCCTGGTCTCCCCTCTGCAAGGCACCTCTGCCCTTTAACTGCCTGAGTATCTGCCTTGAAAGTTATCCTTGAGTTTATCTTGAGTTGAAAATTACATGATCACTTCCTGGGCTGGGCCAGCACCCAGCTATACTTCCTCACTGTGGCTGAGGCTTGGAAGCACATAAGAGAAAGAAAGAATTCATTAAAAGTTGGTTACTTTTGTCTTTCTACAGAAAGAGACTTCAGCCAAAGGCCAATAAGAAAAAATAAAAATAAAGGCTTCAAGGTTTCTCATTAATGTTTATAGCAGGGAATGCTGTCTAGTAGTACTCTGGCTGGAAAGAAGCATAGTCTTTGCTCAAATAGCAATGATCATGACGATGATGGTAATGAAAGTGAGGATGATGATGTCAGTAACCTTATTAAGCTTTTAGTATGTACCAAGCACAGTGCTAGGTACTTTACACACATTGTACCATTTTATTTAATCTTCACAACAACCCTATGAGATAGATACTTGGTCCTCCATGCCCTTTTATAGACTAACTCTGAAGAAGAATTTAGAGGATGAAGGAAAAGAAAGAAATGCAACTTAATACATGAAACTTCTTTACCAGGCCCCATGCTGGGATTTTTTATATGTCATAAGACAGGTGAGATAAGGAAGTCAGTCAACAAATATTATCTCATTCATTTGAGGAATATTTATTGAGTTCTACCTGGTCTTAAGTACATCGTATTCATTGTCTCATTCCTGCCAATGATAATCCCAAGATAGGGACTGTAACCTCCTTCTCATAGAAGACCCATAGATGTTGTTTTTCTTTTTCGCATTTTTCTGAAGTGGAAACAGGGAGAGACAGTCAGACAGACTCCCGCATGCGCCCGACCGGGATCCACCCGGCACGCCCACCAGGGGGCGACGCTCTGCCCACCAGGGGGGATGCTCTGCCCATCCTGGGCGTCGCCATGTTGCGACCAGAGCCACTCTAGCGCCTGAGGCAGAGGCCACAGAGCCATCCCCAGCGCCCGGGCCATCTTTGCTCCAATGGAGCCTCGGCTGCGGGAGGGGAAGAGAGAGACAGAGAGGAAGGCGCAGCGGAGGGGTGGAGAAGCAAATGGGCACTTCTCCTGTGTGCCCTGGCCGGGAATCGAACCCGGGTCCTCTGCACGCTAGGCCGACGCTCTACCGCTGAGCCGACCGGTCTTTTTTTTTTTTAAGTGAATATTTGATGAATACTGGCTATGTTCTAACACTGGGGATAAAGTGGAACATGAAACAGACAAAGTCCTGACCTTATGAAGCTTATTTTGCAGATAAATACACAAATGAATAAAGAGAAAATGTTAGGCAGTGATAAACACCCTGATGTAAATCAATCACGGTTATAGGATAGAAAATGACTGGGGCCAGGGTCATTTCTGAGGAGGTGACATTTTAGGTGAAATCTGAATGAGAAGAAGGAGAAAGGCAGGGAAAGAGCTCAGACAGGGAACTGCTAGGCCAGAACTCCTACAACCTTTAGCGCAGGCCTGGCGTCCAAGGAACAGAAGCATGGCCAGCATGGCGAGGGCTGCACGACGCAAGTGGGAGTAGGACGGGATCCACAGAGGCAGACAGGGAGCCTGACAGAGGAGCCAGAGCGGGAGAAGGACAGGGATCCACAGAGGCAGACAGGGAGCCTGACAGAGGAGCCAGAGCAGGAGTAGGACGGGATCCACAGAGGCAGACAGGGAGCCTCACAGAGGAGCCAGAGCGGGAGTAGGACGGGGATCCACAGAGGCAGACAGGGAGCCTCACAGAGGAGCCAGAGCGGGAGTAGGACTGGATCCACAGAGGCAGACAGGGAGCCTCACAGAGGAGCCAGAGCGGGAGTAGGATGGGATCCACAGAGGCAGACAGGGAGCCTCACAGAGGAGCCAGAGCGGGAGTAGGACTGGATCCACAGAGGCAGACAGGGAGCCTCACAGAGGAGCCAGAGCGAGAGTTGGGAATCTATTCCAAATGGGAAGTCCTAGGGGCTGAGAGGGCCTAAGAGGGGAGAACTTCTTTAATTTTTAAAAATTTTATTTTTCAATTAACCGTTTACATTCAATATTATTTTTGTATTAGTTTCAGGTGTACAGCATAGTAGTTGGACAATCATATACTTTACAAAGTGTCCCCCGGACATTTCTACTATCCACCTGGCAGCATATATAGTTATTATAATACTATTGACTATCTTTCCTATGCTGAACTTTATATCCTGTGACTATTTTGTAACTCCCAGCCTGTACTTCTCAATCCTTTCAGCTTCCCCTCCTCCCCCCCGTCCCCCAACCTCCTCCCCGCTGGCAACCATCAGTCTGTTCTCTGTCTCTGTGAGTCTGTTTTTGTTTTTGTTCATTTGTTTTGTTCTTTAGATTCCACATATAAGTCTAATCATATGGTATTTGTCTTTCTCTGACTGACTTATTTCACTTAGCATAATACCCCCTCGGTCTACCGAGGTTGTCACAAAAGATAAGATTTCATTTTATTTTATGGCTGAGCTGTATTCCAGTGTGTAAATGTACCATATCGTTTTTATCCACTTGTCTGTTGATGGGCACTTGGGTTGCTTCCATATCTTGGCCATTGTAAATAATGCTGCCTTACAACCCAGCAATTCTACTGCTAGGTTTGTATCTGAAAAACCCCAAACACTAAATTTAAAAGAATACAGGCAGAAGGTTTTTTTTTTTTCTTAAGTGAGAAGTGGGGAGGCAGAGAGACAGACTCCTGCATGCACCCCGACCAGGATCCACCTGGAAAGCACCCTACCAGGCAATGCTCTGTCCATCTGGGGCTGTTGCTCCGTTGCTTGGCAACTGAGCTATTTTAGCTCCTGAGGCGAGGCCATGGAGCCATCCTCAGTGCCCAGGGCCAGTTTGCTCCAAATGAGCCATGGCTGTGGGAAGGGAAGAGAAAGATAAAAGGAGAGAAGGGAGAGGGGAGAGGTGGAGAAGCAGATGGTTGCTTCTCCTGTGTGCCCTGACCAGGAATAAAACCCGGGACATCCACATGCTGGGCCAATGCTATACCACTGAGCCAACCAGCCAGGGCATAAGATATTTTTAAAAGCTTACTCTGATTTCTGTAATGAGAAGTAGTCCATAGGAGGTAAGGCTGGAAGAAGAAAAATCAGTACTGAGGTTGCTATAGAATTTCAAACAAGGCATGATAGTGTAAGCAGTTTGAGGATAAAGCTTATTCTTTGTAGTTACCACAGAGCTTGGCTGAGAGCCTGGCATATTGTAGGTAACTGATGAAAGTTTACTGACCTGAATCGCTGCTTAGTGTCTGTTGGACTGGATCTGTGTGCTTCAGGGACTCAGGGTATATACACTGGGAGAGGGCCTCGAGCTAGGAGGAGTGATAAAATATTGGTGCTTTCCAGACTGCACGAGGGTCAAATTCATCAAGTGAATGATCCCAAAAGATTAAGACTGAAGAAATCAGATATGAACTAGGTCCAATTAAAGCCATTTAACCTTTATGAGCCTTTCTGATAATGGGGGTCAAAGCCTCTTCCTTGGATTGCTGTTTCAGAGAAGAAAGGTAATGCCGGGACAGAATCTCAGTCCTGCCTCATTTGGGGGAAGCTGTCCGAAGGGACAATGACCTCAGGCCTCACAGGCTCTCTAAGACAACATCCACCCAGTGCTGTCCCTAGATATGGACAAAAGGGCCTCAGCAGAGGTGGGAAGTATGGAATGACAGTCATGACTGCCCCAAAGCTGTCGTTACATTTAAGAACACCGACAAAAAAAATTGTGAAAAAAATCAACATTTTCAGAACTCTGGAAATTAGCCAAAGGCTTGCAACACACTGAGGAGCATTTGTTTAAAAGGGATGGAGTTAGAAGCTAAAATTTAGGAACAACAGAGTTTTGTGGAACTTTATCTTACCCTGTTCCCATCTCCCTTCCCCAAATTTTGCAGCAACCTGAAAAATCAGCAGCTTCCCTTCCACTGGAGGAGGCAGAGGGGGTTGAAATGCCTCCAAAACCCCCTCTCCAAGAACTGGCTCACATTGATCTGGCCAGCAGAAGTCTGGGAAAGTCCCATTCACAGGACACGTTTTCATTTGACTGGACTCAGAGCTTCTCAGTGGGAAAAGCCCTACCCCCAGGACATTTGTTATAAACATCTCACAGTAGCTGAGGGTAGCAATACCAGTTAGAGAAAACTAGACCCTGTCTTAGGGTCCCATGTGTACTTTGGGACCCTAAGACTAAGGATAAAAGATTTACAGGTTTAAGGAAATCTCTGTCCCATCATTAGCTGATCACTAAGCTAACTGAGCAGAAACCTCAGTGGCTGTATTGACAGGGAATGGAGACTGCAGTGAAGCAGTTCAGGAAAGCTGCTAAACAGCAACAATGCACACTGCAACATGAGAGAGGAAGTGAGCTGATTTAGAGAACTGCTACATCATTTCAGCAACTTTCAACCTTTTCATCTCATGGCACACATAAGTTAATTACTAAAATTCCATAGCACACCAATGCTAATCTGATTAAAAAAAATAGGTATAATTTTGATTCATTCACACCAGATGGGTATTGTTGTGTTGGCTACTGTCATTTTTTTATTTTTTTTATTTTTCTGAAGTTGGAAGTGGGGAGGCAGTCAGACAGACTCCCGCATGCACCCGACTGGGATCCACCCGGCATGCCCACCAGGGGGCGATGCTCTGTTGCAACCAGTGCCATTCTAGCGCCTGAGGCAGAGGCCATGGAGCCGTCCTCAGCGCCCGGGCCAACTTTGCTCCAATGGAGCCTTGGCTGCGGGAGGGGAAGAGAGAGACAGAGAGGAAGGAGAGGGGGAGGGATAGAGAAGCAGATGGGTGCTTCTCCTGTGTGCCCTGGCCAGGAATCGAACCCAGAACTCCTACATGCCAGGCCGACGCTCTACCACTGAGCCAACCAGCCAGGGCTGTTGTCATTTTTTTTAATTTGACAATCTATGGGAAAAACGGCCCCTGACTACACAGCCAGGTATTGCATGTTTTAAAAATTCTTGTGGCACACCAGTTGAAAATCGTTGTTATTTAAATGTCCACTTTTCAATAAAGGGTAGCTCTTTGGAAAAAGAAATCAAAACAACTGACCAACTTCAGTTAGCCTAGGTAGTTGGATGAAGCAATAAAAAAAGAAAATATGAATTACCAAAATCATAAATAAAAGAGACATTGTTACTTATATTACAGAAATTAAAAGAATGATAAGGGAAATTATGAACAACTCCATGCTAGCAATTTAGATAAACTAAATTAAGTGGGCAAATTCCTAGAAAGATACAAACTACAAAAACTTCTCAGAAGAATAGAAAATCTAAATAGACCCAAAACAAGTAAAGAAGTCAAATTAGTAATTTTGAAACTTCTCACAAAGGAAAATTTAGGCCCAAATGGCTTTATTGGTGAATTTTACCAAATATTTAAAGAATAATTAACACAAATATTTCACACACTCTTCCCAAAAAATGAAAGATGAGAGGATACTTCCCAGCTCATTGTGAGAGGCCAGTATTACCTCAATATCAGAACTGCACAAAGACGTCTGAAGGAAGGCAAACTACAGACCAGTATCTTTTTTAAACAGATGCAAAATCCTCAACAAAATATTGGCACATGAATCTAGCAACATATAAAAAAGAATTATAAACTATGCCCAAGGAGAAATTATTCCAGAAATGTAAGTTTGCCTTAACATCAAAAATCAATCAATATAATAAACACACATTAATATAATAAAGGACAGAAAAAATCATAAGCATCTCAGTAGACATGGTAAAAGCATTTGACAAAATCCAACACCCTTTTAATAATAAAAAAATACCCAACAAAATAAGAACAGAAGAGAACTTTCTTAATCTGAAAAAGAGTATCTATAAAAAACAAAAACAAAACCCCTACAGCTAGCATCATAAAAGCTTTTCCCTTTAGATTAGGAAAAAAGACAAAATGTCAGTTTTTACTACTTCTATTTAACGTTGTACTGGAGGTTCTAGCCACAGTAATTACGCAGGGGAAAATAAGTAAAAGGCATCAATATAGAAAAGAGAGAAGTAAAATAATCTCTATTTGAAGATGACATGATCTTGTAGATAGAAAATCCTAAGGAACACACACACACACACACACACACACACAATTAGAGTTCAGCAAGAGTGCAGGATATAAGATCAACATACTATACAAAACTCAGTTATATCATAGTATCAATAAATAACCTAAAAATGAAATTAAGAAAATAATTCCATAAAAAACAATAAAAGATTTAGGAATAAATTTAACATAAAAAGAGCAAAACATGTAAATTGAAATCAACAAAATGTATTTGAAAGAAAATAAATTGAAAGGCAACCCATTTCATGGATTAGAGGATTTAATATTGTTTAGATTGCAATGCTCTCCAAATTGATCTACAAATTAATGCAATCCCTATCAAAATCCCAGCTGTGGCCCTGGTTGGTTGGCTCAGTAAATAGAGTGTCAGTCAGCCTGGGGTGTAGAAGTCCTAGGTTTGATTCCCAGTCAGGGCACACAGGAGAAGCAACCATCTGCTTCGCTCCCTCCCACCTTCTTCTCCCACAGCCACTGGCTCAACTGGTTCAAATGTTAGCCCTAGGCACTGAGGATAGCTTGGTTGATTTGAGCATTGGCCCCAGATGGAGGTTGCTGGGTAGATCCCCATCAGGGCACATGCAGGGGTCTACATCTTACTATCTCCCCTCCTCTCACTTAAAAAAAAAATCCCACCTGTCCTCTTGGCAAAATAAACTGACTCCCAAATTCATATGGAAAAGTAAGGGGACCCAGAAGAGCCAAAAAATGATCTTAAAAAAGACAACGTTGAAGGATATAATGAACAGTTTTATGTGTCAATTTGGACACAGTTATTCAGTTAAACACTAGTCTGTGAAGGTACTCTGTAGATATCATTAACGTCTGCAATCAACTAATTAATTGTAGGAGAGCACCCTGGAAAAAAGAGTGAGCCTGATCCAATTAGTCAAAAGACCTAAAGTGCAGAAGGAAAGTTTCCCTGAGGAAGATGAAATGCTACCTATGGATGCAGAGTGAGCATCTAGCCAGCAGTGTCTAGAGTGCCCTTCCTGACACTCCGTCCTACAGATTTTCAACTTGATGTGCCAGCCCACACAATCATATAAGCCAATTACTTGCAGTAAGCCTCTTTATATGTGTATACAGTACACATAAAATTTTACCGGCTCTGTTTTCCAGTGGAATACTAACTGAAATAGAGGACTCACATTTTTCTGACTTCAAAACATGCTACAAACTTATAGTAATGAACACTATGAGGAACTACACACTTGAAACCTATATAATCTTATTATTGGAGTATCCAATAAAGTTAATTGAAAACAAAGAATGTAACCAAAAAAAGAAAAAAAGACTATGAGAAACTGACATAAGGACAGACACATAAAAACGGAGTAAAATTGAGAGTCCAGAAATAAACACGTACATTTTTAGTCAGTTGTTTCTTAAAAGGTTGCCAGCACAATTCAATGGGTAGAATAGTCTTTTCCAACAATGGTGTTGGGATGACTGGATTTTCCTATGCAAAAATATGAATCCAGATTCCTACCTTAGACCATATATTAAAATTAACTCAAAATAGACCAAAACCTAAATATAAGAGTTAAAATTATAAGACTAAAACTCTTTTTAAATTATATTGGATTTTATTTTACAAATATTTCTAGTATCATAGAAAAATGATTCACTGTTTATTATAAAAAATAATAATTAATTAGAAACATGCAAGTAAATATATCTTATGATTTTAGAAATTTCTAAGAATTCCCAGGAATTCCAGTTTATTGATCCTGGATTACAAAGATTAATTATCTATCAGGAATTTGGAAGCACTACTTTCTCACTCCTTTTAAGTCATCCTTGGCCCTGGCCAGTTGGCTCAGAGGTAGAGTGTTGGCCTGGCATGTGGTGTCAGCCTGGCATGTGGTAGTCCTGGGTTCAATTCCTGGTCAGGACATACAGAAGCAACCATCTGTTTCTCCACCCCTCCCCCATCTCTCTCTCTCTCTCTCTCTCTCTCTCTCTCTCTCTCTCTCTTCCCCTCCCACATCCATGGCTTGAATGGTTCGAGTAAAGTTGGCTTTGGGCACTGAGGATGGCTTCATGGCCTCAATCTCAGGAACTCAAAAAGCTCCGTTGCCATGCAACAGAGCTGCGGCCCAGCCAGGCAGAGCATCGCCTGGTAGTGATTTGGTGGGTGAACCCCAGTAAGGCACAACCGGGAGTCTGTCTCTGCCTCCTAACCTCTCACTTAATAATAATAATAATAATAATAATAATAATAAAAAGTCATCTTCAAATGTCATCTAACCGGGAGTCTGTCTCTGCCTCCTAACCTCTCACTTAATAATAATAATAATAATAATAATAATAAAAAGTCATCTTCAAATGTCATCTTACCACATGCTGTATGTACCCATCTCTGCTATAAAACTAAAACACTTAGAAGAAGAGATTGGAGTAAATCTTTGTGACCTTGAATTAGGCACTGGTTTCTCAAAAGCACAAACAATCAAATTTAAAAAAATAGACTTCATCAAAATTAAAAATTTTGTGTTTCAAAGAACACTATCAAAAAAATGAAAAGATGGCCATAGAATGAGAGAAAATATTTGTAACTTATGTATCGGGTAAGGGTACAGCATCTAAAATACGTAAAGAACTCTTTTTATTTTTTTTGCAAAAGAGACACAGAGAGAGTCAGAGAGAGGGATAGACAGGGACAGACAGACAGGAAGGGAGAGAGATGAGAGGCATCAATTCTTCACTGCACACCTTAGTTGTTCATTGATTTCTTTCTCATATATGCTTTGACCTGGGGGCTACAGCATAGCAAATGACCCCTTGCTCAAGCCAGCAAAATCAGGCTCAAGCCAGTGAGCTTGAGCTTCAATCCAGTGACCTTTGGGCTCAAGCCAGTGACCATGGGTTCATGTCTATGATCTCATGCCCAAGCCGGCAACCCCGCACTCAAGCTGGTGAGCCCGTGCTCAAACTAGCAACCTTGGGTTTCAAACTCGGGTCCTCTCCATCCCAGGCTGATGCACTATCCACTGCGCCACTGCCCAGTCAAGCCGTAAAGAACTCTTACAACTTAAGAATAAAAAGACAAATAAAGCAATCAAAATATGGGCAAGGAATTTGTACAATCATTTTCCAATGATATATAAATGGCCAATCAACAAGTACATAAAAAGATACTTAACATCTTTCATCATGAAAATGCAAATCAAAATCACAATAAAATATAGCTTTACAACCATTAGGATGGTTATCATAATAAAAAATAAGTCAAAGGAAAAATATGTGTCAGAGAGGGTATGAAGATACTAGAACTTAATCCATTCCTTGGAGGAATATAAAATGGAGCAGGGCCTTTGGAAAAGTTTGGCAGTTTCTTAGAAAGTTAAATACAGAATTACCATATGTCCCAGGAATTCCATCCCTAGGTATATACCCAAGAAAACTGAAAACACACACCCCGCAAAAGTTTGTACAGGAATGATCACTGCAGCATTATTCAGAATAGGCAAAATGTGGCAGCTACCCAAATATCCATCAACAGAAGAATGGTTAAGCAAACTGTGGCATAGCCAAATAATTAACAGTATTCACTCATTAAAAGGATAAAGTACGTATACATACTATACTGTAGATGAATCCCAAAATCATTATAGTCAGTAAAAGTAGCAAAATACAAAAGAACTATTGTATGATTATAGTTATACGACATATCTAGAATAAGCAAATCTGTAGAGAGAAAATAGATTAGAGGTTATCGAGGATGGAGAGAAATCTATTTTTGAGATGAGAAAAATGTTCTAAAATAAGAGAGTAATAGGCACTGGCCAATTAGCTCAGTCAGTTAAGAGCATTGTCCCTAACCAACAAAGTTGTGAGTTCGAACTCTAGTCAGGGGACACATGGAAAGCAACCAAAAAATGCACAACTGAGTGGGAAAAAAATGCTTCCCTTCTCCCTCTCCTCCTTCCCTCTTCTCTCTGTCTTTCATAAAATCAATAAAAATTAAGCACTGGCCAGAGAGCTCGGTTGGTTGGATGTCAGCTGGAGCACAAAGGTTACCAGTTTGATTCCCTGGTCAGAGACATACAGGAGCAGCTCGATGTTCCTGTCTCTCTCCCTGCCTCTTTCAAAAAATATAAATAAATAAATAAATAATATAGATGGTAAGTGATACAACTCTATGGATATACTAAAAAACATTGAGTTTTACAACAAACAAACAAACAAACAATCCAATAAAAAAATGGGAAGAGGACATGAACAGACACTTCTCTCAGGAAGAAATACAAATGGCCAACAGATATATGAAAAGATGCTCATCTTCTTTAGTTATTAGAGAAATGCAAATCAAAACTGCAATTAGATACCACCTCACACCTGTTAGATTAGCTATTATTAACAAGACAGGTAATAGCAAATGTTGGAGAGGCTGTGGAGAAAAAGGAACCCTCATACACTGTTGGTGGGAATGTAAAGTAGTACAACCATTATGGAAGAAAGTATGGTGGTTCCTCAAAAAACTGAAAATAGAACTACCTTATGACCCAGCAATCCCTCTACTGGGTATATACCCCCAAAACTCAGAAACATTGATACGTCAAGACACATGCAGCCCCATGTTCATTGCAGCATTGTTCACAGTGGCCAGGACATGGAAACAACCAAAAAGCCCATCAATAGATGACTGGATAAAGAAGATGTGGCACATATACACTATGGAATACTACTCAGCCATAAGAAATGATGACATCAGATCATTTACAGCAAAATGGTGGGATCTTGATAACATTATACGAAGTGAAATAAGAAAATCAGAAAAAAACAGGAACTGCATTATTCCATACGTAGGTGGGACATAAAAGTGAGACTAAGAGACATGATAAAAGTGTGGTGGTTACGGGGGGAGGGGGGAGAGGGAGAGGGAAAGGGGGAGGGGGAGGGGCACAAAGAAAACTAGATAGAAGGTGACAGAGGACAATCTGACTTTGGGTGATGGGTATGCAACATAATTGAACGACAAGATAACCTGGACATGTTATCTTTGAATATATGTATCCTGATTTATTGATGTCGCCCCATTAAAAAATAAATTAAAAAAAAAGAATTCAGAGACTTATTAATTTTGCACGTGCACAGGTATGTGCATGCACACACAAGAAACATTGATTTGTTCCTGTATTTGCCCTGATAGGGGATTGAACCTGCAACCCTTGCACATTAGAATGACGCTCCAACCAACTAAGCTATCTAGCCAGGGCCTGTTTTTCTTTATATTGTAATTGGTGTTTCTGAAAGTTCTCACAAATTAGAGTAATATAAGCAAGTTTCACACGACTGAAAAAACTTATGCAATATTAAGTGATATGGGTGGAATTGTATTCTCCCTTCCAAATCCATATTTTAAAGTCCTAATACTCAGTATCTCAGAATGTGACCCTACTTGGAAATAGGGTCATTATAGAGGTAACCAATTTAAAATGAAGTTATTGGGGTGGGTACTAATACAATATGACTGATGTCTTTGTAAATCAAGGAAATTCTGAGATACACATACAGGGAGAATGCAATGTGAATATCAAGGCAGAAATTACACCGATGCTTCTGCAAGCCAAAGAATGCTGGCAAATCACCAAAAGAAAGTCTTCCTTACATCCCTCAGACAGAACTGACCCAGTCAACATCTTGATCTTGTTTATAACTTCCAATACTACAAGACAATAAGTATCTGTTTAAGATAGTGGTAGTCAACCTGGTCCCTACCGCCCACTAGTGGGCGTTCCAGCTTTCATGGTGGGTGGTAGCGGAGCAAACAAAGTATAAATAAAAAGATAGATTTAACTATAGTAAGTTGTTTTATAAAGATTTATTCTGCCAAACTTAGCGACCAACATCAAGTACTTGGTAAGTAATTATTATTATATGCTTTAACTTGCTGTAACTCTGCTTTATAAATTTTATAAAGTAAAGTTACTTCCCTACTTTATAAAGCACCATTACTGTGGAACCGGTGTTAGAAAATTTTACTACTAACAGAGATACAAAAGTGGGCGGTAGATATAAAAAGGTTGACTACCCCTGGTTTAAGACATACAGTTGTAGTAGTTTATTATGACAGCCCTAGAAAACTAATACATTAAACAATTCATATTACTCTTAAATTTGTACACATAGAGGATAATGTGTAAAGCATGAAACTAATTTTATTATAAAATCATACTTTATAACATATTCTGCAATGATTATTTATCATATGACCCCATCACTACATTTGACCATGATATATAAAGTTCTTAGTTCATTTGCTATAATTCTTACCAAATAGAAGTATCATTTTAGGAACTTTGTTGATAATTATAACTGCTACTGCCTCAGGTAAGTATAGTTTCTCTAAGTTAAAATTAGTTTTAAAAAGTAAAAATTATAATGATCCAAGAAAGTTTGTCTAATTTGGCATTGTTGTCAAAGAATATACACTACATAGAACTCTTGTGTAAAACAACATAGGTAGTCATGTTGCTGAAAAAAAGGCCATAAAAAATCTAATGTAACTAATATATAACAATCCATGAATATTTTTAAAATTCAGTGAGAGGAGGAGAGGTGGAGAGACAGACTCCCACATGCACCCTAACTCAGCAAGCCCACTAGGGGGCGATGCTCTGCACATCTGGGACATTGCTCTGTTGCTCAGCAGCCAATCTCTTCTTAGCATCTGAGGCAGAAGCCATGGAGCCATCCTCAGTGCCCAGGGCCAACTTGCTCCATTTGAGCCATGACTGCAGGAGGTGGGGGAAGAGAGAAAGAAGTGAGAAGTGGAGGGGTGGAGATATAGATGGGTGCTTCTCCAGTGTGCCCTAACTAGGAATCAAACCCAGGACATTCTCACACCAGGCCGATGCTGTACCACTGAGCCAACTGGCCAGGGCCACAATCTGTGAATTATAAATAATATCTCTGGCCTATTAACAGAACACTAACACATGCATAATAATGATTAAAGCAGTCATTTTTTTTATAGTTCTTGGTTTTCAGTCAGATGAAAATCATAACTCTATGTGTATTTTTTATTTTTTCATTATAAAGGTATATTTATCAATGTGAGAGGACAGAACATATTTCATCTAACAGTTTGCTAGCTTGATTTATAACTTTTAAATATTTAGACATGTGGTATGTGGGCCTCCACTTGTACTCATGCCTCAGGCCCTACAATTGTTAGAGGTGGGCCAGGACCCAGCAATGACAGAAGAAAATAAAGCCTGAAGCTACAAACAGAAGTCACACTACTGATGTCTCAGACTTACTCCTGTTACACACTAAAGTGCCATCCTGTAAGCCTCATGTGAAAACCTAATGCGGTCCCTAGAGGGAGTAACAAGAACCTTACCTGCTTCGCCTTCCTGGGCCACAGTACAGAAGAACAAGTCCTTCCTTAGGGGCCATGTAGCCAGCCCTGTGGCCTCAAATGACACTTAGCTCTCACCATGGTTCATACACTTAAATTTCACTGCTCAGACATTAGGGCTGTGCCATGGGCTTGCATTTGATCTCCTCGCAGTAACTATGCTGTGCCACCTTCAAGTATACAGAGCCATTGTATAACCGCACGTCACTCCTATCTTGGAAAAAGTACTGTGCCGTTTGACAGAGGCTTTCAGAGCCATCTCCATGCTGCAATATTATAATGGCTATCACGTTGTTGTGCTCTGCCTGTTCCATTGGAGTGAGGTCTGGCTACATGTCAGGGATGAGGAAGATAGGGAAAGAAACTAGCATTCTCTTTGGGAGTTAGTCTTAAGAAAAGAACTCCTAGAGACAGGGTTCAGTAGTGGCAGCTGAGGAGAAAAAAAAAGTAAGATATGTCATTGGTTTCTAAGGGGAAGAAAAAAAGGGTATCAGAATGCCAACTGGCAATGCCACAGTGAGGACAAGACAGAAGCTCCCTGGGATTTCCCACTTCAATTGTATCTTGCTCTATCCAGCATGTTAGTCATGCTCTTGGCGACTAACTTGATGGATAATCGGACAACTAAGATAAAACAGAGGTGCCTGACATCAAAGGATACTTTTAGCTATGGTTGAACATCTTTAAGAACTTCAAGATTCTCTCCATAGATGTCAGCTCACTTAAGTGGTACACAGTAGTCACCCTACCCTTATCTATGATTTTGCTTTCCATGGTTTCAATTACTCTAGGTCAGGGGTCGGGAACCTATGGCTCGCAAGCCAGATGTGGCTCTTTTGATGGCTGCATATGGCTTACAGACAAATCTTTAATAAAAAGAATAATAACGTTAAAAATATAAAACATTCTCATGTATTACAATCCATTCATTTCCTACCACTCATGTTCATGGTTGTGGGTGGCTGGAGCCAATCACCGCTGTCCTCCGGGACAACACCAAATTTTTATTGGATAATGCATAACTTACACAGGTCGTTGTATGGCTCTCACAGAATTACATTTTAAAATATGTGGCATTCATGGCTCTCTCAGCCAAAAAGGTTCCTGACCCCTGCTCTAGGTCAACCTCAGTCCAAAAATACTAAGTGGATAATTTCATAGGTAAACAATTCAAAGTTTTAAATTGCATGTCATGTTTCTCTTCTCTGTCCTGCCCAGGACGTGAATCATCACTTTGTTAGTGTATCAATATTGTATATGCTACCTGTCTGTCAGTCACTTGGTAGCTATCTCGGTTATTAGGGCCACTGTCCTGGTATCACAGTGCTTGTAGTTAAGGAACCCTTATTTTACTTAATAATGGATCTAAAATGTAAGAGTAGTTATGCTGGTGATTTGGATGTGCCAAAGAGAAGCTATAAAGTGTATGTCTGCTTAGGAAAAAGCATCATATAGAAGGTTCAGTACTATCTGCTGCTTCAGGCATCCAGTGGGGGTCATGGAAGTTACCCTCAGTGGATAAGGGGAAACCACTGTACAGTACTAACATGTGAGACAGACTGGGTTCATCAGAGAGGTGGTAGCAAAGAAAAACTTCAAAAAAGAAATGACATATAAGTGTTTAAAAATAATTTTGATAGTAAAAAAAAAAAAAAGGTAAATTTCTGATGCAAATACAACAGGCGGAAAGTCAACAACAGTCCAGTGCTTAACAGTAAACGCAGGTTAGTGAACCACATTAGTCACCCTGGGATACAGATTATCCACCACATTTGAAACACAGATTAACAGAAACAAATAAGATACCAGGGCAGGAAGCATTTTTTTTTTTTTTTTGTATTTTTCTGAAGCTGGAAACAGGGAGAGACAGACAGACTCCCGCATGCACCCGACCGGGATCCACCCGGCACGCCCACCAGGGGTGACGCTCTGCCCACCAGGGGGAAATGCTCTGCCCCTCCATGGCGTCGCTCTGCCGCGACCAGAGCCACTCTAGCGCCTGGGGCAGAGGCCAAGGAGCCATCCCCAGCGCCCGGGCCATCTTTGCTCCAATGGAGCCTTGGCTGCGGGAGGGGAAGAAAGAGACAGAGAGGAAGGAGGAGGTGGGGGTGGAGAAGCAAATGGGCGCTTCTCCTATGTGCCCTGGCCGGGAATCGAACCCGGGTCCCCCGCACGCCAGGCCGATGCTCTACTGCTGAGCCAACCGGCCAGGGCCAGGAAGCATTTTTATAGCAAATAACAAAAGATGTCATCTTTGTTTAAATAAGAGTTCGAAAGGATTCTACACATCAACTGTGAGATCATTACAAGGAAAAAAAAGATTAACTTTGAGAAATGCAAGGCAGAGTGATCAATTTTCTGACCTACTTTAGATCAACATTTTCTACCTGTGCAAGTAGAAGACAATTAGCTCTTGGGTGATTTTAAAGAGTTTTTTTACAGTTGTCTTTAACTAGCTGATGAAACAGCAGGACAGTGTGGCTGATGGACAGTGCTTACTTCTACCTATTCCCTGTTTTAGTGGGGTGTGGGCCACTGAGCCTCCAGGCACATACAAACACATTACAATACCCCAGCCTGTAACTGGAGGCACAGAGGGAGTTAGAGCACATAAAGTGGCTGCCTGTGTGCCACAGGTACAGTCTCAGAGACACTTTGATGCTCTCATGGCACAACTCCGTGAGTTGTATTTCAGAAGTCTACAAATGATGAAATATATTTTCTTGCAGATCAAAAGTTCTAATAAAAAATCTAATAAATGAGTTTTCCCCCCAAAATGAATATACACATACAATAATTCCCTGAATGGATACTGGTGGAGTGAAAGAAGAGAATCCCTTAGCCAGAAGAAAGAACAAATACATAAACAATAGTGATAGTAAAAGAAATTGGATCTTCAGATTTTGATAACAAGAGACTCAAAATAAATCAAACTTCATGTAACTCTCAACCCAGGCACAGGGCTTTCATTTCCTATGTGAGTCAGAATTTCTACCTCTCAGTTCTTTAAAGAGAATAAAAATAATGAGATCACCTAACTGTTGATCTGTTCAATGACTAAAGCAGTGGTTCTCAAAGTGTGCTCCAGGGTGCACTGGTGCGCCCCAGAAGATTTCCCAGGTGCACCCTATGGTATTCCAGAGAAATATGTGCCTGTTAAGGACCAAAAAACCAACAGGGTTTTTGGAGTTTAGATTTTTGGGGGACAGAGGTGTGGGGAATTGGCTGTAAGCTGACAGTCTGCCCAACCCCCCACCTCACTTGCCTGATCAGGTTGCAAAGGCTGTTAAGCTGTGGTGCTGGATTGTTTACACTACCCCCCCATGTTCCCCAGAAAGACTGGAGGCAAGTTTCTTCTATCCTTTGTTTGGTGTAAAGTTAAAATGATATGTATGGTGGGGGTTTTCTGCACTCAACACAATTAAGAGTAAAAAGAGGAATTCTTCAATGTATTGATGAGGAAATGAGAGTTTGACTTTAAAATATATGCCCCAAAATTGAAGAAATCTCTAGGACACATCAGGCTCATGTTTCTCATTAACACAAGAATGAAAAAACTTAACACACTCGTGCCGGGACCTGCCGAATTTACTAAATCTTACTAAAAATATATCTATATATATATAAAAAGATAACTTTTTTGTCATTTTTTTATATTTTATCCCCTCTTTTTTATAAATTCTAAAAAGCATAACTCAAAAAATGTAATATAAAAATGCTTCTTAATATCAGAATAAATTTAATTTTGTCATATTTATTTTGTTTACCATAAAAGCATGCTTGGACTATATATTTTTTCTTTAATTTTTGACTTAATAATTATAACATATTTCTCAGAAATTTGTATACAGTGCGCCTACAATTATTTGTAGGACTTTAAATGCGCCCCGACTTCAAAAAGTTTGAGAACCACTGGACTAAAGCATCAGATGTGCTTATAGAAATGTAGAATAGACCCTTTTAAGCTAAAGACCAGAGTAGTTCTTAAGATAACTCCCTATCATTTTTTTATTTTTACCAAATCCATTGTTTAAAAGAATGTTAGATTGATTTTCAAGTAGTAAATGTAAGCAGAGTTTTGCTTTGGCCATTCAGCATCAACACCACCACACTGGAGATTACTGCCGATGCCGGCCTCCCGTGCACCTTCATGTCAGAGCAGAAGAGAAATGGGATGAGGGCAGGGCAAAATGGAATGAAATCTGAAAGCACTGTGTTTTGGCCCCAGCAGCCGACATTGCCTTTGCCCTAGAAATCTCTGGAGGAACACTTAGCCATAATGCCATAATAAGAACGGAGAGGAAAGTACTTACGAGGACCCTGGACTTGCGGTGGGAGGGGGGCCTGAAGGAACAAAAGAAAAACAAAGGAAACAGTCAGTCTGGGTTACTGCGGGTTGAGCATGAGTACAGTCAAACCCTTACAGGTTCAAGTGCTCAATCCCCCTGAGGTGATATCTATTTTCCTGGGATTCATTATTTTGTCCAATTTCTCCCCCAGCCCCACCCCAACCACTGCCACAAAAAAAAAAAAGAAAAAAAAAAAAGCACATCAGGGAGAACTGTCTCTATCCCCCAGGTCATGCCCTGAAAAATGCTAAGACAAGGGTTAAAAAATGAGTCCGCAGGGCAGGCACCCTCATAGGATGCAGGGAGTTTCCAGCGGAGGCTGATTGTCCCTGGACACTGGACAGAAAAGGGGCGTGTGTACTGGAAATCCTCCCGACTCCTCTCTCACGGGTGTGGTGGCTCCTGGGAGGGGCCGTGCGACCAGACAGACCTGGATGCCACTTCTGCTCTGTTGGTTACTTAGCTGGGCAACCCCTGAAAATGGTAGGTAACTACTGGGCCTTGGTTTACTCGTTTATAAAAAGGGTACAACTGTGCCAGTGTTAGGGCCACTGGGCACATAGTTCGTTCTCAGGACACGCTCCCCACCTCCCTCCTCACCACCATGGAGCCTGAGGACCATCCC
Source organism: Saccopteryx bilineata (assembly GCF_036850765.1). NCBI lineage: Eukaryota > Metazoa > Chordata > Mammalia > Chiroptera > Emballonuridae > Saccopteryx > Saccopteryx bilineata. Next base: position 237,851,485 of record NC_089492.1, read on the forward strand.
CAGCAGGGGGCTGCTTACCAAACTTGACAAACAAGACTCCGGTGGTAGAAACCACCTTCTTGCCGTTGGTCGCCACGCACTGGAAGTAGCCCGTGTCCGTGGTGTCCAGGTTCCTAATCCGCAGCCGGGAGCCATAGTTGGTTGCCCGGAAGGAGATCCTCCGGGGCTCCTGGACCACAGGCGCGTCGTTTTTGAACCAGCGGATGGTGGGAGGCGGATTCCCAGAGACTTTGCAGTGCAGTTCAGCTGTCTGCCCCAGGGACGTGGTGATGTTGTTCATGGGTTCATCAAGGGTCAGGTAAGAATCTGTGAGCAGAAGACAAAGGAGGCAGGTGAGAGGTACAGACAGCTGAAGAGCCCCTCCAAGCACCCCACATCCACCCCAGGGTGCCCCAGGACCACAGAGAGAGTGAACAGGAGAGGTGTGGTGGACACAGACAAGGCATGAAATTATCCATTTACTGAACCCCGTGACTATCAAACATCCCCAGAGCCTGCCTCTTGGAAGGAAATATATCATATGACTAACCATGGTATAAAACCCAAAGTTTTCAAATGACAATACAGTACTCATGAAGAAATGTACTTTCCAGGACAAGATAAAATGAACTTTTGTGTTTCAGAGTATTAAAATAAAAACACATGATCCTTGTGATAGACTCAAATAATTCGCTAAGAAGAAAAAGAGGTAAAATTCACCTAATATTCCTACCCACCAATTAACTTCATTCTCAACATTGTGACAAAGATCTTCTAGCTTATCCACTTTTGATAAAAAAAGAAAGCATGAAAAACTGGAAAAGCAGAAGCAACGTTATTTACAGTAAGTCCCCTAATGTCCTCGATAGGCTCTACAACTTTAAGGAAAACAATGTATAACAACCAATTTACCATAGGCTAATTGATATGAGTTAAGTTCCTACAGCATATTATCAACATTAAAGGAAACAGGGTTGAACAAAGTGACTTATTTGAGGATTTGCAGTGTATACTCACATGGCACAAGATCAGGAAGGATGACAGAAATCTTTCTGCCAGAGATGATGTAAGGGTTATAAAGGCCAGGTCACTGGCAGACAAAGTGATGGGGCAACAAATATTTCCATAATGTTACTCATATCGACTACAACACATTACAATATATAAAATTCTATGCATTCAATTTTTAATTGAGAAACAATTTACATTCTACGGAATGTACCAATCTTATTTGTACAGTTCCATGAGTACAGATAAATATACACACTCATGTAATCAATGCCCCTATCAAGATATAGAACATCATCAACATCCCAGAAAGTACCCCCAAAATGCTCTGTAGTCAATCCCTGCTCTCATCCACTGTCCTGCCTCCATTCCAGGCAATTATAGCTCTGATTTCTGTCATCGAAGACGAATTTTACCTGTTCTAGAGTTCCAAATAAATGGAATCCATACTGCACGTACATTTTACATTGGCTTCTTTTGAGATTTATTAAACATTTTAATAATAAAATAAATTTTATTTAAGCTTATTTACACGGCTTTCACAGTCTCATCTCATATCTAGAGAATGGCTAACTAGTTCTGCACCCTCTGTAGGAAAGAAACAGAAATAGCAACTGTATAGCAATGCCAATATAAACATAGAGGGTAATAATCCATTAAGCAGGTTCTGGAATTTGATTGACTGGATTTGAATCTGGGTCTGCACCGATCTATTTGTGTGAATTTGGGCAAGTTACCTCAACGTTTGGGCACCTTAGTTTAACCAACTGAAAAATAAGAATAACAAATAGGATTCTACAGGGCAAAACTGTTAAAAGATTAAAATTAAATTAGGTGACACATGGGTAACACCTAAACTAATATTTGGCAAAGAGTAAGCAGTCCAGTCCTGAATTTACAGAACAGGAGACATGAGGGGTGAGGCCACTTGCTCAAGGTCACATAACTAATACACTACAGGAAAGAGGTTAATTTGTCCATGAAGCGCTAAAGAATATCTACCTAAAAACAAAGATGAGGGTTACAAAGCTTCTTGAAATCTGTTGGAGTTGGCCCAAGCAGCATGTTTTCCAGCGACAACAGAGGAAATGTAAAACAGAACTTTATGTTTACTGAATAAAGGAGCCTTGCCACAAACACAAGGAATTTGGTTTTAACTTCTCACTGATAAAGAATAATATTCAAATTTGTTTGTCACCATAGCTGCTCACTTAGTAAGTAGAAAAAGCAAATGGTCTGGTCCTCAGTTTGGCAAAAACTGGAAACATCAGAACAACATTTGGCATAAATAACAGGAAAGCATTTTGTGACTGGGATAAAATGAAATAAAAATTCCTATCTGTATCATTGCTAGCAGTCTTTTTTTTCCCCAAATGGAGAAGATGGAAGATAGAGAGATAGACTCCTACATGCGTCCCAATAGAGATCCACCCAACAACCCCTGTCTGGGGCCAATGCTCTGCCCATCTGGGGCCATGCTCTCAACTGAGCTATTTTTAGCACCTGAGCTGGAGACTCCACAGAGCCATCCTCAGTGCCCAGGGCCAATGTGCTCGAACCAGTTGAGCCATGGCTGTGAGAGAGGAAGAGAGAAACAAAGAGAGAAGGGGAGGGAGAGGGGTGGAAAAGCAGATGGTCGCTTCTCCTGTGTATCCTGATCAGGAATCAAACCTGGGACATCCACATTCTGGGCCAACACTCTACCACTGAGCCAACCAGCCATGGTGCTAGCATTCTTGTTGTTAATAAGTGCCTGGCCATGATCCATTCTCTTCCCAGAATAATCTGGCTCCTTCCATGGTGGCCTCATAGCCTACATGAGGACTCTCACTTTCTTCTCTACACCCGAAGCTTGGGGTGGCCACTACAGGTTCGAAACTAGTCTTTCCTTTTCAGAGAACAGCTGGGTATCCTAGAGAAGAAGCTCTGTGCAGAGAAAACCTGCAAGTTGGAATTGATGGCAGTTCTGCCACCCGGTCCCTACACGTGTCCATGGTCACCTCACCTCTCTAGGCCTTGGGTTCTGATCTATTGCATGGGCCTCTGGACGCTGCCCCTCCTGGAATAGTTCATGTGTCCACACTGGCAGCCACAGAAACACTGATGACAGGCAAAGCAATTTGGCCTCTACATTTAAACCTGCCTATGAATTCATATTTTTTGTTTGTTTATTTTTATTGTTGTTTTAGTAATTTGAGTCGATTCGTCTGATAATGTGTGCTTGAGCTGTGGAAGCTTCCTCATTCTTCTTTCTCTTCTTCCCTAGACCACAAATGTTAAAATGGCAGACTGGCAAGTGGAAGGTGAAGTATAATCTGACTTGAAAGAGAAAAAAATTCCAATTCTGCTATCTCCACCTCTAGCTCTGTGTCCCCTGAATGAATTACATCCCCCAGTGGAGGTACTAGTAATAATAATGATGATGTTGATGACAACAAGAACAATGATGATGATACAGTAATGATGATAATAGTTAGCACCTAAAGGGTACTTATTAGCATGGGCAGGTGTTATTCCAAAGTACTATTATCCTCATTTACATATCAGAAACCTAAGGCACAGAGAAGCTCAAGTAACTGTTCAAGATCGTATAGATAGTACATCAAAGTGAGACTTAAAACTAATAATAATCCAATGCAATTCCAAAGAAATTCCTAGCAAATTATTTTGTGAATGTTGACAAATTGATTCTAAAGTTTATATGAAGAGGCAAAAGACACAGAATAATACTGAAGAATATCAAAGATGGAAGACTGACACTACCCAACTTCAAGACTTGCTATAAAGCTACAGTAATTGAGACAGTGTGGTATTGCCAAAATAATAAACAAATAGATCAAAGAAACAGAATAAAGAGCCCAGAAATAGCCTGAGCAGGTGGTGGCGCAGTGGATAGAGTGTCAGACTGGGATGTGTAGAATCCAGTTTTGAGACCCCGAGGTCACCAGCTTGAGTGCAGGTTCATCTGTTTTGAGCAAGGCTCACCAGCTTGAGCCTAAGGTTGCTGGCTCGAGCAAGGGGTCATTCGGTCTGCTGTAGCCCCCGGTCAAGGCACATATGAGAAATCAATCAATGAACAACTAAGGAGCCACAACGAAGAATTAATGTTTCTCATCTCTCTCCCTTCCTGTCTGTCTGTCCCTATCTGTCCTGCCCTCTCTCTGACTCTCTCTATAACTGCCACAAAAGAAAAAAGAGCCCAGAAATAGACTTGAATAAATATAATCAATTGATATTTAAATAAGAAGCAAAGGCAATACAAGAGGCAAAGATAGACTTTTCAACAAATGGGGCTGGAACAAAGACATCCACACGCAAAAAAAGACACCTTTCACAAAAAACTCAGAGTGGATCACTGACCTAAATGTAAAATGCAAAATTATAAAACGCTTAGAAGATAATATAGGAGAAATCCTAGGTGACCTTGAGTGTGTGATGACTTTTTAGATACAGCAACAAAGACGTGATCCATTAAAGAAATAATTGATAAGCTTGACTTCATTAAAATTAAAAATGTCTTCTCTGAATAAGACAATGTCAAGGGAAAGAGATGACAAGCCAGAGGATGGGAGAAAATATTTGCAAAAGACACATCTGATAAAGGAGTGCTATCTAAAACATACAAAGAACTTCTAATTTTAATTTTTTTTCTTGTATTTTTCTGAAGTTGGAAATGGGGAGGCAGTCAGACAGACTCCCGCATGCGCCCGACTGGGATCCACCCGGCACGCCCACCAGGGGGCGTCACTCTCTTGCGACCAGAGCCATTCTAGCGCCTGAGGCAGAGGCCATGGAGCCATCCCCAGTGCCTGGGCCATCTTTGCTCCTGTGGAGCTTTGGCTGCGGGAGGGGAAGAGAGAGACAGAGAGGAAGGAGAGGGGGAGGGGTGGAGAAGCAGATGGGCGCTTCTCCTGTGTGCCCTGGCCGGGAATCAAACCCGGGACTCCTGCACGCCAGGCTGACGCTCTACCACTGAGCCAACTGGTCAGGGCCACAAAGAACTTCTAAAACTCAATAATAAACGCCTGACCACGTGGCAGAGTGGATAGAGAAATGGACTGGGACACTGAGGACTCTGGTTCGAAACCCCAAGGTCGCTGGCTTGAGCACAGGCTCCCCTGGCTTAAGCGCAGGGTCGCGCTGGCTTGAGCATGGGATCATAGACATGACCCCATGGTTGCTGGCTTCAGCCCAAAGGTCACTGTCTTGAAGCCCAAAGTCACTGGCTTGAGACCAATTTCGCTGGCCAGGGGTCACCCACTCTGCTGTAGCCCCCTGGTCAAGGCACATATGAGAAAGCAATCAATGAACAACTAGGGAGTGGCAACAAAGAATTGATGCTTCTCATCTCTCTCTCTTCCTGTCTGTCCCTGTTGGTACCTCTCTCTCTCTCTCTCTCTCTGTCACAAAAACAGGGAAAAAAACAAAAAAACTCAATAACAAGCAAACAAACAATCTGCTTTAAAAACTAGACTAAGAACTTAATAAATACCTCACAAAAGAAAACACAAAAAGGATAAATAAGCCTATAAAAAGATGTTCCACATCATATGTCATCAAGGAAATGCAAATGAAAAAAATGAGATACGACTAGATACCTATTAGAATGGCCAAACTCCAGAACATTGACAATGCCAAATGCTGATAAAGACATGGAGCAACGGAAACTTGCGCTCATTGCTGGTGGGGATGCAAAATGGGACAGCCACTTTGGAAGACAGTGTGACAGTTTCTTCCAAAACGAAACATATCTTACCTTTTGATCCAGCAACCTTTCTCCTCGGTATTGGCCCAAAGGAGATGAAAACTATATTCACACAAAACCCTGCACACACGGACTGGGATGCAGAGGACCCAGGTTCGAGACCCTGAGGTCGCCAGCTTGAGCGTGGGCTCATCTGGTTTGAGCAAGAGCCCACCAGGTTGAACCCAAGGTCACTGGCTCTAGCAAGGGGTTCCTCAGTCTGCTGAAGACCCACGGTCAAGGCACATATGAGAGAGCAATCAATGAACAACTAAGGTGTTGCAAGGCGCAGTGAAGACTGATGATTGATGCTTCTCATCTCTCTCTGTTCCTGTCTGTCTGTCCCTGTCTATCCCTCTCTCTGACTCATTCTGTCTCTGTAAAAAAAAACAACAACAAAAAAAAACCCTGCACACAAATATTTGTAGCTTTATTCATTTAACTGCCAAAACCTGGATGCAACCAAGATGTCCTTGAGTAGGTAAAAGGACAAACTTTGGCACATCCAGACAATAGAATACTGCTCAGCACTAAAAGGAAATGAGCTGTTAAGCCATGAAAAGACATGAAAGAAATTTAAATTCATATTACTAAGTGGAAGAAGCCAATCTGAAAAAGCTACATACTGTATGATTTCCACTATATGTATACTCTGGAAAAGGCAAAACTACGGAGACAGTAGACACATCAATGGTTTCCGGGGGTTGAGGGCAGGGAGGGGAGGAATAAATAGGAATAAAAAGCACAGAGGAATTTTAGGGCAGTGAAAATATTCTATATGATAATATAGTGGTAGACACATATCATTATACATTTGTCTAAACTCATAAAATACATAATACCAAAGTGAATAGTAATGGAAACTGTGGTATTTGGGTGATTACGATGTGTCAATGTAGTTCATCAATTCTAACAGATGTACCAGTTGATAATGGGGGAGGCTATGTATGTGTGGGAGCAGGGAGTATACAGAAAAATCTCTAAATTTTCCTCTCAATTTTGCTGTGAACCTAAAACTATTCTAAAAATATTTTCTAAAAAAATGATTTTGACTCCAGAGTCTACATGTTCTAAGACAGAAGTTCTCAAACATTTTGGTTTCAGGATCCCTAATACTCTAAAATAATGAATACTCCAAAGAGATCATTTTCAAATATTGTTAATATATTTCATGAAAAATACAAATAGTAAAAAAGAATGGCATTGTTTTATATTGTAAATCTTTTATTTGGCTCAAAAGCAGACAGCTGGTTTCTCTTCTTTCTATATTCAATCTGCTGAGATATGTCATTCTGGTTGAAATATATGAAAGAAATCTGGCTTCACACAGAAAAGGGGAGAGATATTTAAATAGCGTTTTTAGGTCATTTAGGATGTTCCTCTTTGATACCATATCAAAAAGCTTCTTTTTTTTTTTTTTAACAGAGACAGAGCAAGAGTCAGAGAGAGGGATACATAGGAACAGACAGACAGGAACGGAGAGAGATGAGAAGCATCAATCATCAGTTTTTCGTTGTGGCACTTTAATTGTACATGGATTGCTTTCTCATATGTGCTTTGACCAGGGGGCTACAGCAGACCAAGTAACCCTTTGCTCAAGCCAGTGACCTTGGGTCCAAGCTGGTGAGCTTTGTTCAAACCACATGAGCCAGTGCTCAAGCTGACGACCTCAGGGTCTCGAACCTGGGTCCTCCGCATCCCAGTCTGACGCTCTATCCACTGCGTCACTGCCTGGTCAAGGCCAAAAAGTTTCTTAAAGGTTAGTTGCAATGTCAAATCTGAATTCATTTCAAAGAACTTTTCACAATGTTACATTAAAAGGAATTGGTTTATCCTGCCCTTTAAAGATCTTTTACCCACTTATGATTTTGTAACACCATGCACTGACCATTTAGAAAACATTGGCTCAATGACTTATGTTGATCTTCCAAATACAGACACATTTAATGATATAATATAGAAAAATCATCTTCATTAATATCACCACAAAACTCATCAGTAAAAATTGAGACGCTGTCAAGCTCATGGTAGTGGCAAATGTTCTTCCAAATTTTATTTTTTTCTTAGAACCTCAAATTTTATTATTGGCATTTAATATAATTTCCTGTTTACTTAATATGGCAGGCTCATTTTACTCATTTTTAAGAATATTTAAGAAGAAATAACCCTTGTTTGACTGTCAGTTATTCTTCAAGTAAAAAAGTGACTAGTTCAGCTCACAACTCAAACGCTTTTCTTTGTGACAACCGTAGTACTTCAGCAGTTAGCTGGAGTGGTTATGTACACTACCCATTTCAACATAAGGGCTATTAAAAACACATACTTAATGGTCAAGATTTAATTAAGTTAGTAATTTTACTACTTTATTGAAGACAGCCGTAAGTATAATTGGCTTAAAAAATAAAACCCCAAAAAACTACAAGTGCATGGTGGTGGAGAATACTTCTAGCACAATTTGTTAGCTTGCTACCACTTGATCAATTTGTGCTAACGTCCCAGCAGTTTTACATATCGTTGCTTTTGCACAATTGGGATGGATAAACTGTGGTTCAGAGGCTTTGAAGACCTATCCCAGCTAACAGAAGGCAGAGCCAGAATTTGGACTCCAAGCTCAGTGCTCTTTCCATCACCCTCCACAGCTGCCCTTGTGTTGTGTAATAGGTTCAATTTCAAATCCACTTGTTTATGACTCCAGTGAAGTTGTTAATCCAAGTTGTTTATGACAAAGAAAAGAAAGTTGCTTTGATATAAGCATGAAGTATGTTGTACCAATATGTCATCATTCCACAATTGCTTTGATATAAGAATGATGTAAGTCATGCCAGGAGGTCATCATTCTACATCTGCTGTCCTTCACGAGCAGTCAGCAGGGGAGCTGTGGAGGGCCCCCTGGGGGTGTATGGAGAAGAACGTGTGGAGAAGCAACTATGGCAAAAGGACATTTAGACTATAAATACTGAGAGTCTGTGAGAACTGTTTGAGATTTTCCATTTGGGCGAAGCCTAAAAACTCTCTGTAGACCCTTGGGGCATCCGCTCCTGTCTTGGCAAGGCTCTACATGCAGACAGTGGTGATGAGCCCTGCAGAGGCAGCCGCCTACCAACACTGGCGTCTTTGTTCCCTAGCAATGTGTTCTAGCAACAGGGAATTTTTACTTTTGTGCTGGCAGCCCAAATCAGCTCTCTGGTTGGTGCCTACTCTCCCAAGGACCACCTCCTATCAAAAGGTACACTGCATATTAAAGTTGGACTTGATTCCTTCATCTCCCCTTGCCTGGAACAATAGTGTAATTAATCTGTCATTTGCTTGGAGTATGTTATTTTTTTTTTATTTTTGCTCATTAAGAGATGTTATCCTGTATGCTATTGGCTTGTAAAATTATTATAATTCCCATAGCAAATATGTGCTAAATAAACATGCAAGCAAAGACAACTATTTCATAATGTTTGCTGCCTCCCACAAAACTATGATAAAACACCTCCATGCCTCTGGGTCCTGGTCTAGGATGAGGCTCTCAGAACAAAACGGTTTCATCCTAAGCACCATAAGCCAGAGAGGCTTATATGGCCTGTTTACTGGTTCTGAATAAGCAGCTTGGGATTTGCGAGTAATTCTAAGTGATTGTGGTAGATCTGGGCAAAAGTTTGGGACTCGATAAAAAAAAAAATTGATATTTTTATAATGTAAAAAACCGAAATGACTGTATTCTTTTAGTGGCCCATTTTCTCCATTACCTATAGAAAGTGACAATCACAACTAACATTTTTTGAGCATTTATGAGGTACTAGTAGGCATCATTCTAAGCACCCTGTACACATTAATTTATTTAGTCTTGACACTATCATTACCCTTATTTTAGAGATAAGGAAATGAGACACAGAGAGTTTAAGGAATTGCCCAAAATCATGGGGCTAGAAAATGACAGAGCCAGGACCCAGACCCAGACCCCTGGACACAAAGGACCATACTGTCAGCCAACGCACCATTTCCCAATAAACCAGTCTGTAGTCTTTCATTGTCCCCCAATACTTCTAAGCAGGACTATCAAATATTCTTGTTCTTTTTGAGTCCTCCCAGAACATGACAATACCCATTGGTACTAAGAACAACTAAATCACTGCTAGGTACATATGACGTAACTGGAAGTCATCATCAAGAATGAGCTTTTTAAATACAGCACAGGCAGCGTCCATACTGACGCTTAATCAACCTAAAAAGTGAACTGCGAGAAAAAAAGAAGTTTATGAGCTCTCTGGGAATTGAGACTCTATTTCCTCTTTTTTCTTTTTTGAATTTCCCTCAGGACTCCATGTGTTATTGTGAACTTCACAGGCATTTAATAAATGCTGGTTGATTAAGTAAATGGAAGGCACAAGTGTATTTTGGGCAAATGAGCTTCGGCAACACCCCATTTATTACTTAGCCATTTGACAAGACGTCACATCCACAAATCCCTCCCAACATTTATTACTTAATTTTCAAAGTGCCCTCCCACTCTCTGCGGGGAGAGGCGGAGCCAAGAGTTATAGTCCCGTTTTGACAGGTGAAAGCAACTGAGATATAAAGAGTTTAACAGTCTTTTGCCGTGGCAACCCAGCCAGTCAGCCAGGGAGCCAGTCACAATTAGGCTCAGAGCCTGGGTCTCGGTATCAAAGAGGAACATGCCAAAATCCTAGTCTCCTACAGGACCGATCCTTTTCAGAAGAGGGAGGAGGTTCCCGACATGAAATAAAATGCTTAGCTAAACATAAAGGAAAGCTGCCAAACACAGTTAGGTCATCACATTTGACTCTGAGAGAACATTCTGTTCACGCTATCAACCTGCATTCACTTTCAGCACACTTCACCATAAATACTTCTGACTCACTATCTCGGGAAATATTTTTTATCTTAATAAACTCAATGCAAAACGTAATCTAAATCAGCTTGTGCATTCTTGAGTCTGAGCCACAAGCTGCATTTAATAAAAATCAGTGGAAATAGCAGGGGACTTCTGAATAACCACAGTTCGTTATCTGACGTGGGGCTGCTGGGAAGTCCCGAACACACGGGGAGCAGGTCAGTAGGCTGGAGGTATGGAGGGAGCCTGAGGCCAATGTATGACCCCACTTGCTGAACCTCAGTTCCCCAGGAGACACTATTTGTGGTAATGGATGCAGCATGATCATTAAGAACATAGTTCTTTATGGAATTGGACTACTTAGCTTCATATCTGAGTACTATCTCTCAGTTGCTGATATTTAACATCTCCAAGTCTCAATTTCCTCAACTGTAAAATGGGGCTAATAATTGTAAGTACCCAGTAGTATTGTTGTGCAGGTTAAGTAAGATAGTCCATCTCTTAGCTCTGGCTGGGTAGCTCAGTTGGTTAGAGTGTCATCCTCATATGCCAACGTGGTGGGTTTGATAGTCAGAGCACATACAAGAATCAACCAATGAATGCATAAATAAGTAGAACAACAAATAGATGTTTCTCTCTCCTTTTCCTCTCTCTTTCTAAAGTCAATAAAAAAAAAAAGTCCATCTCTGGAACTTCAAAAGCATTCACTACAAGGAGCTATAATAAGCTAAAGCCAGAGATTCTCAACCCTCTCTGAACATCACTATCACCTGGAGAATAAAAAAACCCAAAATAAAACACTGACACCTGGGTCTCAACCCTAGAGATTCTTATTTAATTGATCCTGGGTGCTGTCTAGGTCCAGGCAATTTTTTAGATGGCCATTAAATGATTTTCCTGAACAGTCAACAAGAGAACATTTGGTTACAGTCATTGTAGCTGTTTCCTGACACCAATTCTTGCCCGTTTTCCTGCCAAGCCCAGCTTTTACTGCTCAAAAATCTTTAGGATTCTCTACTACCCACTACCACCCCCATTGTTCAGAAGAACAAACCAAGACTGAGACTTCAAGTACCTTGCCTAAGGTCATGTTAGCAATACAGTAGGGAACCACATCTCCAACGCTTGAACACCCCAGTTTCAAACCCATGTTCCCAATCAGGTAGAGAGATGGCTTGATGAAGATACACATTTCCTGTCTGGACAAAGCTGCTGTAGTCCATGGGCATCATACAAACATCAAAAGAAAAGAAGTGCTGCACTGGGCTGGGTCCTAGTCTAACAATCACATTTTCTGGAGAGCTCAAGTACTAATGCATCAAGCTGAGCTCAGGCTGATGACCTCTGAGTAACAAGAGCGGGTTTAAAGAGTGTTTGCGAACCAAACACAACAAATAGTCAATAATGCAGCTCCTTTTTGGGGAGGAAACACATATACATCAGAAACGGTTAGGCTAATATACACTTAAGAGTAAGCCCCCCTATAAATTGGGACTAAGGTAAAGACAGCTGCCTTTGTAGGTCTCTCTGTGGGAAGTTGGTACACCTAGCAACTCAAAGGGGTTTAAGAAAACTTTACCTAGAGCTTGTTTTAATGAATAGGGCATTTTTACAAGTAGGTCGATTGTATGTAAATGGATTCTTAAAAGCTCAGGGAAACTTTTTCCTCCTAAGTGGTTAATATCTACAGTGAATGAAAGTGGCTGACCTTGAACACTTGGAGTGCTTTGAGTCACCAGCTATAATTTAAAAAGGTAGGAGAAGAAAAGAACAAACATGTTCAACACTGATTCTGTCAGTTACTTTACATATATTACTGTATTTTATCCGTTCTAAGAACCCTGTGAATATGTAGGTTTTTCTAATCTCATTTTAAGAAACATACCCAGACTTACAGAGGTTTTTAGCATAGCTAGGTGCATCATGGCTGGGATTGGAACCCACTTCCATCGGACACCCACTCCCAACTTATCCCTTCTCAACCTACTCTTTTATACCCTGCTGTCATTAAGAACTTCTTCCATGATCAACTTACCTGAATCTACCCAGATGATCTTTGCAAGCATTTATTTTTACTCCTTATTTTTACAAGAGCAGGTTACCTAACTGGATCACTGGCAACTGTCAACAGGTTGCTCTGGGACCTTTTTTCTAGTTATAAGCTTTTTCTGTGCACTTTTAAAATTTATAATTTTATAATTTTAAATTTATTTAAGTATCCAATTTATTTTAATATTTTTTCAACCATTTTTATTATTTGGGGTTAACATTTTGTTACTTCATATATATCAGGTGTGCATGTTTCATTTAAATTTAGTAATAGTAAGAATGCAGTAGTCCCTTCTTATCCATGGTTTTGCTTTCCACATTTTAGTTACTCTTAGTCAACTGCGGTCTGGAAAAATTAAATGAAAAATTACAGAAATAAACAATTCATAAATTTTAAATTGTGTGCCATTCCAAATAGTGTGATGGAATCTCATGCCATCTTGTTCTGTCCCACCCAGAATGTGAATCACCCCTATGTCTAGTGTATCCACGCTGTACTTGCTACCCACCCTGTTAGTCACTTAGTAGCACTCTCAGTTAGCAGACTGTTGCGGCATCACAGTGCTCATGCTCAAGTATCCCTTATTTACTTAATAATGGCCCCAAAGCACTAAAGTAGTGATGCTGCAATAGGTTATGTGGAAGAGAAGTTGTAAAGTGCTTCCTTTAAGGGAAAAGGTATGTTGGTAAGGAAAAAGCATAGTATATACACAGTCTAGTGTTTTGGGCATCATATTGGAATGTATCCTCCATGAATAAGGGGGGATTACTGTATTTAAAAATTATGAGCAGAAACACACTTACCCATCAGAACAATGACCTGATTTCAACATAATCAAATTTTGCAAATGAAATTCAGAAGGACGCAAATTGGCTTGAAAATTGGTCCCTGCATCTTAGAGAAATATTTCCAATCTTGTTTCTGACGCCCTTGATCTTCAGCAATCCTGACTTTATAGTGGTAATTTTTTTTAACTAAACCCCCATCTTCAGCTGAATGCTAGAATGATAAAAAAAAATCCATGGCCTATGAATTCTTCAGATATAGGCTAGATCTACGTTCAAAGGAGTCTTCCCAGCCCTGAAAAAACCCAAACCAAATAACACCAGCAAAAGCACCCGCTAGTACCTTGCTTCACTATAACTTAGTAAGGTTCTAACTTAAAAACAAAAAAGCAAAGTTTTTGACTCTTGGGCTTAGACCCTGCACACCACACTGCAAACCTGAAAGCTGCACTCTCCCCCTTTACGGTTGAGTTATAAACCTTTGTAAAATGCTGACAGACCTTAACAATAGCAGGACAGGATGAGTGGGTTTACATAACGAACTTTTAAATGACTGAAGATAATATCTAGAAGGCCAAGCCTGAGATACATTTCTGGTTTGGGCTGTGGGCCAATGCAAACAGGACACATCATAAGTCATCACTGTGATTTCAATACTGGGGAGAGGAGACACCTCAGCGTCAGCATGATGCGTGACACTCGCTAGGAAAGCCTGTGGACGCTTCTGCCTTGTGCAACTGTAACAGTTATGCTTTCAGCCCTGCTAGGAAGCCCTGTGAGAGGAGGAACCAAGCCACATTCAGGGCTTTCAAAGAAGAAGTCACTGTGTATTTTCACTACCCTGGCCTGGTGAGGCTGCGGCTTGTCCAGTCATAATAAACTCTCAAGTGTTTCATGGCTCTAAGTGGAGCCCAGTGGCTTTCAAAATAAAAGTTGCCATTCTGGCTGAGGAATTTCTATTCCTATAGGAACCACACCATCTCAGTTTTCTAAAGTCACATCTTGATTGAACAGGACCCAAATCCCTCTGTGTGCCAATCAGCATTCCAATTGGATTCCACCGAGACCAACATTCCAGTTTCAGGTTTTCCCAGAATATAAACTTTGGGGGATACGAAAGGGCATGCAAACTATTCTTTCCTCTCATCTCTGTTCATTGTGTAAGATTTGTATTTCAAAATTTGAAAGAATATGATGACTTGGCCACACCTCAGATCTTCTGTTAGCAGGGCAGGGGACAGGAGAAGTCCTTGTCACTTGAATATTCTCTGTTACAAATGGGGTAGCTTTGTCCTCAAATTTTGAGCCAAATTCCTCAAAAATTAGACATTATCTGCTCTACTGCTTTTTCAAGAAAACAGAAAAGTACTAAGCAATCTGGAGGTGAAAACCGCAGTGGATATGATTTTCTTAGTAGCAAGAAGCAACAATCAAAAACACGACTGAACATTGGGCCTCTGACCACGCCTTCTTTGTTACAGCACCTCAAAGCTAGCCCACGTTTGCTGTGGATACACTTAAAATAAATGAATACATGAACAAATGATTGAAGTGTCTGTGCTCAAAGATCTCTCACCCTGGCTAGGGACTCAAACATGGGAAGGAACAATCAGAGTGTGAGATGAGTGTATTCAGGGTGACAGAGGACCCGAGAAGAGGTCCCGCTCAGACATGACCCGCTTCTGAGCCTGGGGTCTCAGAGAAGGACTTCCACAGTGGTGACACTTAGCAATCGGTGGGGTTTTTGAACAGGAGGAGATACAGTCTCTATCCCCCAGGAGCCCTTTAAGATGTTGAAGAAAGGAAGAGAGATTCCAGAATCTAATTTGAAAGTACGAGGCAGAGTAAGAGTATGAGAGTATGAGGCAGTGCTAAGTGTGTGGCCAAGATGCTGAGTCCTGAAGGAGTTTGGGAGGGAGATCAAAAATGGGCAGGCCAGGGTCACCGTGCAGCGGCAGCAGAGGGGCCCGGCCGTTCTCTGCCTTTTATCAGGCAGAGTGGGCAAGACCCAGAGCAGAGTGGAGGGGGAGAGAAAGCCCAGATTTCCTGTCCTCTTGCTTGAATGCTCAGGCCTTTGGGGGAGGGGAGGAATATAGAGGAGTGGGAAACAGAAGAAAGTGAGAAAATACACCTGTGCAGGCACTGAGAAGGTACCTGTTGCATCCTTCCTGGACCTCAAAGACCATTGATGGAAAATAATGTACTAATAAAAGTAATCAGAACAAGGGTGATATCAGAGAAAATAACCAGAACAAGGGAAGATGCCGTTGGTGGGGTGCTGTTTTCTGCTTAGAAGAAAGTAGGCACGTCCAGCTGCAGAAATCAGGCTGAGAGAGGAGGGGGTCATGCTTGAGCTGGGCCTTGATGGAAAGCAGAGGCTGAGAGCCAGCTTCTCCCAGAGAGCGAGACTGGGAGGGAGGGAGCAGGGAGGGGCAGAAAGCAGGAGCCACGCGGTTGCTGAGGAGAGCGAGGACACGCAAAATGTCACCCCTGACGACCCTCCTGACACATCCCGTGTGCATTAGATTTCTCACGGATTCCTCAATTCCATTTTCTTCAGCAGGAACGTGTCTGACATTTGAGGCAGGAAAGTTCTCCATCCTGCAGGATTGCCCTGCACATAGCAAGGTGTTTAAGATCTTAGCCTCCTGCGCAATAAATGAAACTGCATCCCTTAAGCATGTGACAGTGAGAAACAGCACCACACATACCCAACCACATTGAGGAGCCTTGCGGCACCTCTTCATCATCCTCTTAATGACCATCGTGTTAATGTGATATCTCTAAAACCTGTTTAAAATAGACCACTTTTGCCCTGGCTGGATAGCTCAGTTGGTTGGAGCATCATCTAAAAGTGCAGAGGTGGCCAGTTTGATCCCCAGTCAGGGCTCATTCAGGAACAGATCGATGTTCCTGTCTCTCACTCTCTCCCTTTCTCTCTAAATAAACGTTAAAAAAAATTTAAGAAAAGAGACCACTTTTGGAAAATGTGTCCATAGGGAGCTCCCAGCCTCTATTCCTGTACCTCTCTACATCAGCCTAAGGCAGGGGTTGGGGGGGGTCTGTTTTCAGGAGGCAGAGGTACAGGAAACCGCATTCCACGGGGAAAGGAAGGGCTTGAGTGAAGGCTCAAAGGCACGCATGTCTAGGGTGCTGAGAGCATGGAATAAATCATCGCCACCTGCTTTTGGGAAAGATTATGAATGAACAAGTAGTAGGCAAGAAGCCTGGAAAGATATGTTGGGTGGAATCTGAGGAAAGACCTCAAACAGTAATGAGGGATTCTGCACCTTATCTGGCCAGCGACAGGCAGTTTTCCAGAACACGTGTCCTAGAGCTGAGCTTCAGAAAGTGTGAGCTGACCCAGCAGGGCAGGGAGGACAGAGCTGGCGAGGGGCTGTGACGGGCAGGAGGTTTCGCTCGGGTTCCGACTTTATATCCCTGTTTCTTCATCCCCACCGAGGTATGACCGCAGAAATCCAGGGAGAAGCAGACATGGATCTCTGGTGATAAATTACCATCAGAGACCCTAATGAAAGGGTTTCCTCAGAGCTGAATGTTTAGCTCTCCCTCCTCTTTCTTAACTCTTAAAATAATAATGCATCCATGTACACCTTTATGCTGAAATATTTTTCCCTTTTGTATTATTTCCTTAAATTAACACTTCTAGAAATATCCTCACTCTTTCTTGACAGGATCCAAAGGTGAGTCTTCTCTCTATTCCTCCAGAATACTTAACACAGGACACCACACAGAAGAATATCAGTATAAAATGACATCCTCAACTTACCTGCTTGCCCATACTAACTCCTAGGCCACAAGTCTATGATTCCCAAACACTGTTAGTGATTGTGGCCAGGAGTGGCAGAGGAGTTAGAAAGGATGTACCTGCCACTGGGACCAGAAACCAGAAGTTGCCTGAAAATCATGCCTTCCAACTCAAAACTCAAGCTCCTTGAGACCAGAGATAAAGTATTCATTCCCTTTCATATCACCCATATGTGAAGGCAAAGTATAAAGTTGAGATGCA
This sequence comes from Saccopteryx bilineata, assembly GCF_036850765.1. Lineage (NCBI taxonomy): Eukaryota > Metazoa > Chordata > Mammalia > Chiroptera > Emballonuridae > Saccopteryx > Saccopteryx bilineata. The sequence goes on from NC_089492.1 coordinate 237,868,921, forward strand.
GGGACATGTCTGCAAATTCACTGACACTTGTCTCATCAAAAGGTGAAGTCTATGTGCCCTGTCCTTGCACCTGGTGGCAACTCTGTGACGGTTGTGATGAACAGAATGTTGCAGAAGTAGCACTATGTGAGTGACTTCTAAGGCTAGATTAGAAAAGGCTACATAGCTCCTGCTAATTTCTCTTAGAGCAGTCCTCCTAGGAGACATGTGAGAAGTCTAGTCACTCTGAAGCCACCCTGTGGAGTCCATGGGAGAAAGAGATAGCTTTGGAACCCCTGCTGTTTTAGTCACTAGCCCTCTGAGTCATCTCCGCACAGACACCAGACATGTAAGTGACGAAGACTTCAAGATAGCCTTGGCCCTGGCCGGTTGGCTCAGTGGTAGAGCGTCGGCCTGGCATGCAAGGGGTCCCGGGTTTGATTCCTGGCCAGGGCACACAGGAGAAGTGCCCATCTGCTTCTCCACCCCTCCCCCTCTCCTTCCTCTCTGTCTCTCTCTTCCCCTCCCGCAGCAAGGCTCCATTGGAGCAAAGATGGCCCGGGCGCTGGGGATGGCTCCTTGGCCTCTGCCCCAGGCGCTAGAGTGGCTCTGGTCGCGGCAGAGCGACGCCCCGGAGGGGCAGAGCATCGCCCCCTGGTGGGCGTGCTGGGTGGATCCCGGTCGGGCGCATGCGGGAGTCTGTCTGACTGTCTCTCCCCATTTCCAGCTTCGGAAAAAAAAAAAAAAAAAAAAAAAAAAAAAAGATAGCCTCAGCCCCAGCCACCAGCTGACTGCAACCACATGAAAGACCCTGAACAGGAACCATCTAGGAGAGCTCAGTCAACTCCCAGAACCAAGAGAGATAATAATAAATGATTGGTTGAAGCCATTTAGTTTAGAGTGGTTTGTTGCCAAGCAATAGATAATCGACACACAGTTCCCATCCGAGATTCTAGGGAGTGAAATAAATTCTCTAGAATGGCATACATTTATTGAAGACATATCTGATGACAGACTCTGTGCTAGGAAGTAAAAATAATGATTCACACACAGTCTCTGCTTTCAAGAGGCTCCCAAAGGAGATAGGATATAAATACGGGTTGTCACAGATACTAGAAAAGCGTGCCCCAGGAGAGACCCAGAGAATATACGATGGAGTGTGCTCTGGGAGACTCCTGGATGAGCCTGCTCTGATGGGCTAGCAAAGTGACCTTCAGATAGGGAATCCCATGGAATGAAGTGAAAATAAGCATAAAGACTTTGACCCTACCACACAGTCAGTTTGTTAAAAAACAGAAAGCATACATCCCAGGACCTGTCACACACCAAGAAGTTGTTCTCTATATATTTGTTGGGTGGGTGGATGGATGAATAAATGGATGGATAGCAGGCACTAGGGAGCCAGCCTAGAAAGAGCTCTGGCTGCCCTGAGAACAAGAGGGCCAGGGACCAAGTCCTGGCCGCGTGACCCCAGGTAAATCACTTCACATCCATAGTCTTTGGTTTTTCCATCTGTATAATGAGAGCATAGGACTAAGAGATCTCTGAGGGTCATTCCCAACTCAAACCTCCTACAGCATCAAAGAGTAGGTACGAACACTCATCTATTTGTTTACTTGGTTGTCTCTGTAATCAAACAAACACATGTTGGAGAGAAAGTCAACCCATTAAGACTCTGATCACACATAACAGAAGCTGACTCAAGCTCGTTTCAGAAGCTGAGGAAGAGCTGGAGGGGTGAATGGGGAAGTTAACACAGGACGCAAGGGTTCACTCATGCAAGTCTGGCACAGAGTCCGGCCAGGCCTTCGGAGTAACAGGAACCAAGACTAGAAAGCCGCTGGGAACCAGGCAGGACTTTCCCTTCATCCCGAATCTCCCGCTGTTTCTATGAATCTGCTTAAATCTCTCTTTGCCAACCAAATGTCTGGAGTTGTCTACACACACAGCAGAGGATGATCATTCTATGCCCCCCAAGTTACTCTCCTGGCACTACTAGCAACTCACAAACATTCACTGCTTGTCTCTGAGTCCCAATTCCAAACAAGAGACTCTTACTGACATAATCTGGGTCAGTTAACCACCCCTGGTCCAATCAACACTCCTCAGAGAGGCAGAGTTAAATGATATAAACACGGCTGCTAAAGGCCCATCACATGGGTCATGGGAGCAGTTATTAGACAACAGGAGGTTACTGCACAGCAGGCAGCCTGCCTGAAAGGAGTCTATTACACAGGCCAAGAAAATGAAATAACCACTGTATAGATTATTGGTAAGGATGAAAACTTTCTAACCTAAACCCCAGCTTCATGTACGTACTCTAAAATCCTTTCCAAAGCCACCTTTGAAACATAAATTTCAGGAAAAAAGTGAATTTTCACACTCATCTAGGTCCTGCACAATTATTATTGTTTTCTAGAACCTTGAGGATACTCCTGTGGCCATGCTGGCTCATGAGGACATCTCAAACTCCGTTTGCCAGGGCATGCTAGAGAGCATCCTTTCTTGCCACTTTGCCAAAAGATGGGATTTGAAAACATAAACAAATGTCTCCACACTAATTACTGAAAGCTACTGAGGATTTGGGTATCACTTTAGAAGACACTCTATTTATGGATGGCCCGGCAAGAGAAGCAAGTCAAGCCATTAGGGAGATTCTATAGAAAGGTAGATGCCTTGAGATTAATGCTATTGAAAAGCAGTTATTTTTGACATTTTGACAATCAGTTTAGGGTCTGTTTCTTATTAACTCCATTTTTGCCTTTTAAAAGGTTTTTTTTCTTTCTTTCTTTTTTTTTTTTGGTACTGAAAATGTCAGGAAATTTGGAACAGAAACTCACAATAAAACACGTCCCCTGACCTTCTAATCTATCAATCTTTCAAATAAATAAAAATCCTTAGAGAAGCCTCGAAGAAGGCATTTCTTGGTAGTTACCTGATATTATTTGCTGTATTGGCCATTACCTTGCACTTGCTTTTTTGGGTACTGGAGTAGAACAAAGAGAACAGGAAAATACAGAGAATGAGTGTGGTGTGTGTGTGTGTGCGCGCACACATATGCATGAGAGAAAGAGAACTAGATAATTCATTTTGGCTATAAATGCTTTAAAATCTTACAGATGCCAACAGGACACCCTCTTGCATATTTTTTTCTCCAATCACTCCACTTTGCAAGCTGCATTATTCTCAAATGAGACTTTCAAGAAACACCAATTCTGAAATAAAAATGTGCACACCACCAGTGGAAAAGCAAACAAAAGCAGCTAATGTACTGTGGCTAAAAAAATTTTCAAACAAAGTGGCAGTAATTTACCGGCCTGGCTCTTAGCTGGACCCCATGCACATAATCAGGCTCTCAGGACTGATAGGAAAGTGTGATTTACAGTAAGTCTCAGGATAATAAAAGAAAATGAAAAAGCAAATTGCGCATGAACATGAAAGCTGTATTTCTTCCGCTTTCAGCAACTGAATCAAATTTCCAGCCAGATTTTCAGAGTGAAACTTAGAAGTCCCTCAAGAAGCAAACTATGAGCCAACCAGCATCCACACTTGGACACTGCCCCAGCTGCCTGAATGACATCATTAATATTTAGAGATGACAGTGATTAGAAAGACGCACACTACACCATCTGTTTGAGTGGTGGCAAAAAGGTAGGCAGACCTGGATTTGAGCCCTGGTTATGTCACTTCCAATCAAGTGTCCTCAAGCAAATTATTTAACAGCAAGCTCTAATAATACCTGCTGAGTCAGATTGTTATGTTGATTAAATGAGATACAGTATATAAAGCATGCATTTCAGGGGGCATTTAGCATATGGTCGTCTCAACAAATTATCTATGTATATAAATAAAAATGTAAATGTTCGTTTGTTCAAAATCTTAAATCTCCGAAAGTTCTTCACAGATTGCCTTGAAATTTTGACATAACGCTGCAATCAAATATGTGCATGTTTTTTTGTTTTTATATACCTACTATTATATAGATGTCACACCTGTGACAGGTAAAACATGCTTTTTAAAAAAAACATGCTTTTTTTGAAAAACAGCGCCATCTGTTGGATGTAAAATCAACACATGCTATACTAAATATTTTACGATTCCATTTCAATGTTATGGGAGAAATATAAATCGCACATGGCTGAAGATATTTTCTGTCGAATATGCAAGAAAAATTCAAATATGAATATGAATTTCACAGCAGAAATATACAACAAAGCGTTGATAATCATTAAAGATTTGTGCTTAGAAATCACAAAGTTCTTAATCAATTGGGAATGCCGTCACTGAATCAATCTGCTGCTACTTTGTTCAATGTAGAATTGCATCATGAACAAAATTACAACACGGGTGATCTTTTGTCGTATATGCAATCAAATATTCCTAAGCTAACACTTGAGCAAAAAGGCATTTAAAATCAAATAGTGCAAACTGTCAATAACGGGGTTGGAGAAATCTTCTTAGATGCGCCAGGAGGAACTGGTAAAATGTTCCTAATTAGATTGACTCTGGCAGCAATTCGATCCCAAAATGACATAGCCTTAGCTCTGCGTCATTCGGAATAGCTGTGACATTACTACCAGGTGGAAGAACTGCTCATTCCACTTTGAAACTGCCATTGAACATGCAATTTCCCCATTGAAACTTCCACATGCAACATTTCCAAAGCATCCCAGCATGGGAAAAGTATTGTAGAAATGCAAACTTATTGTTTGGGATAAATGCACAATGGTGCACAAAAAAATCACTCGAGGCTCTTGATCAATCATTGCAAGATTTGCATGGAAACATCAGACCATTTGGGAATGCATTAATATTGCTTGCAGGAGATTTCAGGCAAACGTTACCTGTAATTCCTTGATCAACACCAGCGGATGAAATAAATGCTTGCCTGAAATACTCTACTTTGTGGCGACACATAAAGATGTTAAAATTAACTACAAATATGCGTGTCCAGTTGCAAAATGATAGATCAGCTGAGATATTCTCATATCAATTGCTGGAAACTGGGAACGGAAAGGTGCTGGTTGATCTGACCTCAGGACGAATTTCATTGCCTCAACTTCTGCAATTTAGTGACGTCAAAAGAAGAATTGGAGGGAGTGACGTCACGGAAATGGCGCCGTGAGCAGCGCGTCTGACAGCTCTCCCCTAAATCACAACAAATTTATCAACTAGAAACAGAAAAATTTATCCTCGGAGCATTCCGGAGTTCCACACAAACTGATAGCGAAAGGACTGTTATCACTTGAATCTGAGAGACGAGGGTGTGGAGGAATCTACCACAGGGACGTTCTTTCAAACCGCAAGGAAGTGCGCCTGTGGTGAGTCAGCCCATATACTTGGGAACCGCGAGCCTCCGCGAGCGGCCGACACGAGCCGCCGCCGTGAGCCCCCGCGAGCCGCCGCCGCCGCGAACCGCCTCCGCGAGTGGCCGCCACGAGCCGCGGCCGCGAGCCACCGCGAGCAGCCGCGCACGCCCGGTCCGGTTGAGCACCGCTGACGTTCCCAGCGGCCCGCACACTGCGAGTGGGGGTCGCCAGCCACCGGTGCCCGGAGCGCCCCATTCGCGCGCGTGCCTTGGGCATTCCACGCGCCCAGGGCGCCCTGCTGGCCCGCACACCCAGGGGGCTCCATTATCCTGCGCCTGGTGCGGTCCAGCCGCCAGCGGCGGGCGAGCAGGAGAGGCTTCGGAGATTCTCTCCGTGGGCGGGGCACCTCACCCAGCCATTCAAGCTAACAATCAAGCGTTGGGGGAGGGGTGCGCGCAGGCAGCCTAAAATACCTTCGGAAGCACAGCTGCGACCCAATCACTGAAATTAGCTTAACCCATGAAATCTGCGCACCCTCGGTTCTAATTGATAAGATCTCTCTCAATTCAGCGTTCCAAGACAAGAGGCGTGATATTTTTTAGTGCCTCTCGCTAAAGGGGCGGGGGCAACTTCTGATTAATAGAGCCTCCATATTTAGGGATAAACGCTAACAAGAAGGACTTGGCAGATAATAAGGTCTATACTACACTAGTCGTAAGCAGAGACTAGTGCCTCTTCTTCCCTGCAAAAACAGGCTACAAAGTGTGGAAAGCCTGGGTTGAGAGGTCCAACTAAATGATAGGCGCTGAACAGTCACCTTGACAACAATTGACTCCCACCCCCGCCTGATTACACTGGAGGCCCTGACTCTCAGAGCCTTTCCCAAAGCCTTGCACTGAGTGGGGATAGAGTGGGGATTTCCCAGCTCTTTGAGCCTCTTACTCCCCAGGCAGAAGCAGTTGCAGCCTTATAGCTGGATCACCAGGCTGCTAATTCAGAAAGGGGGGACTAGGAGAGAGAATCCAGGAAAGCAAACTCTCTCATCGTTGGACCCTGCAAACGCCAACAAGCCTTTACTTCCAGCAAGACTAAAGCCAATTATATGACATTGCCATAGAATCCCATCAACTGCAAATCCCTACCTAAGAGTGACACAGGGGCAGAGCCTGGGGTACAGAGTCACCGACCAGGAAGAGGGAGAGAAAAGAAAAAGGAAGAAGTTAACCTCTCAAAATCAAGAAAAACCCACAGACTTTACAACTTGATCCACTATTTTTTTTTTGTTGTTGTTGTTGTTTGTTTCTTCTATCTTTTTGCCTTTATTTCCTCCACCTCGGTTCTTCTATTCTCTGCCCATCTTATGCTTCCCCTTTCTTGAACTACACTACGCATGAGTGTTGCATTTTATTTTTCTTCTTCATCCTCACCCTTCTTTAAGGTTATACTCCAAAACTCTTAACTCTCACTCTCTCCTCTTTTTTTTTTTGTCTTGCTTTATTTTGTTTTTTTCTCTTCCTATTTTATTTCTTCCTTCGTTTTTCTCTTTTTCTTATTTTTTCCTTTCTATTCGTTTTTTCTTTTCTCATTTTACTTTCCTCCCATATAATCCTCAATCACGAACAAATTAGTTAATTTGGGACTCAAGGCTTTTTTTTTGGCTTTATTTCTCTTTTTTGCTTTTGTTTTTATTTTTTTTTCGTGTTTGTTTATTTTTGTGGCATTTTGGGTCCTTCCAACCCAAGGTCTCCATTGTATTTAGTCTTCGCTCCACTTAATACAACAGATTTTTACTTATTATTTTTATTTTTTCTTCTTTATTATTCTTTTTTGGTCCTTTTTTCTGGTTCCCTCTTATCCCTCTCATTATATCTCTTAGTTGACCATCACATACAAGCAAATCATCTTATGCTTGTCTAAGATTTTCTTCCTTTTTTTTTTTTTTTTTTTGCATTTAGTAGGTCCCTACTCCCTTTTTTTTGCCCCTTGAACTCTTCACCCCAAATCAGGCCCTCCATTATAGGCACGATATTTCCCTGAGGAGGGGAGAGGAGGGAAAGAGAAGAGAGAAAAAAAGGGGGAAATAATAAATTATTACTGTTTTTTTTGTGGGGTGTTTTACCTTTTTTTTTTTTTTTTTTTACTTTTGACTCTTTATTAATTCTAATTAGTGCTATCAATAAGACCACCCTCAGATGCCGATAAGAAAGAGGAAATCGAATATTATGGATACAAAAGAAAGAGAGGTAACACAAATAGATGTGGAAAAATCTATGGAGAAAAGACTTAACATATTGGAAGCCTTGAAGCTAAATGACAGAGAATTTAAAATAGAAATCTTAAAAATACTTAGAGATATACAAGAAAACACAGAAAGGCAATATAGGGAGATCAGAAAACAACTCAATGAACACAAAGAATATATTACCAAGGAAATTGAAACTATAAAAACAAATCAAAGAGAAATGAAAAACTCAATTCACGAGCTGAAAAACGAGGTAACAAGCTTAGCTAACAGAACAGCCCAGATTGAAGATAGGATTAGTGAAATAGAAGACAAACAACTTGAGGCACAACAGAGAGAAGAAGAAAGAGACTCAAAAATAATAAAAAACGAGAAAGCCCTACAGGAATTGTCTGACTCCATCAGAAAGAATAACATAAGAATAATAGGTATATCAGAGGGAGAAGAGAAAGAAAATGGAATGGAGAATATACTCAACCAAATAATAGACGAGAACTTCCCAAGCCTGTGGAAGGAACTAAAGCCTCAAATTCAAGAAGCAAACAGAACACCAAGTTTTCTTAACCCCAACAAACCCACTCCAAGGCACATCATAATAAAGATGACACAAACCAATGACAAAGAAAAAATTCTCAAGGCAGCCAGGGAAAAGAAGAGTACAACATATAAAGGAAGGCCTATTAGATTATCATCAGATTTCTCAGCAGAAACTCTACAAGCTAGAAGAGAGTGGACCCCAATATTTAAAGCCCTGAAAGAGAGGAACTTTCAGCCAAGAATACTATACCCATCAAAGCTATCCTTCAAGTATGAAGGAGATATAAAAACATTCACAAATACAGAAAAGATGAGAGAATTTATCAACAGAAAGCCCCCACTCCAGGAAATACTAAAGGGGGTTTTCCAACCAGATTCAAAGAACAAAAGAAAACAAAACCACAAGTAACAGCTCCAACAAGAACACAATAAAACCAAACTTAAACTGTGACAACAAAGGAAAAAAAGGGGGGAGAGGATGGAGATTAACAGTAGCAAAGGATGATGAAGTGCAGAAATACTTATAAAATAGGGTACTACAATGAATATGGTAGGTACCCTTTTCATTACTTAATGGTAACCACCCTTTAAAAAACCACCACAAAAACACTTGACTTAAAAAAGGTAGCAACAGAGGAAAGAAGTATGGAACACAAACAAACAAAAACAAATGATAGAAAAACAAAAAAGAAGAATCAAACTAGATACAAAACTAACAGAAAGCAATTTATAAAATGGCAGTAGGGAACCCACAAGTGTCAATAATTACACTAAATGTAAATGGATTAAACTTACCAATAAAAAGACACAGAGTAGCAGAATGGATTAAAAAAGAAAATCCAACTATATGCTGCCTACAAGAAACACATCTAAGCAACAAGGATAAAAACAAATTCAAAGTGAAAGGCTGGAAAACAATACTCCAAGCAAACAACACCCAAAAAAAAGCAGGCGTAGCAATACTCATATCTAATAATGCTGACTACAAGACAGAAAAAGTACTCAGAGACAAAAATGGTCATTTCATAATGATTAAGGGGAAGTTGAATCAAGAAGACATAACAATCCTTAATATATATGCACCAAACCAAGGAGCACCAAAATATATAAGACAGCTACTTATTGACCTTAAAACAAAAACTAACAAAAATACAATCATACTTGGAGACCTCAATACACCGCTGACGGCTCTAGATCGGTCATCCAAACAGAGAATCAATAAAGATATAGTGGCCTTAAACGAAATACTAGAACACCTGGATATGATAGACATCTACAGGACACTTCATCCCAAAGCGACAGAGTATACATTTTTCTCTAGTGTACATGGAACATTCTCAAGAATTGACCATATGTTGGGCCACAAAGACAATATCAGCAAATTTAGAAAAATTGAAATTGTACCAAGCATATTTTCTGATCATAAAGCCTTGAAACTAGAATTCAACTGCAAAAAAGAGGGGGAAAAACCCACAAAAATGTGGAAACTAAACAACATACTTCTAAAAAATGAATGCGTCAAAGAAGAAATAAGCGCAGAAATCAAAAGATATATACAGACAAATGAAAATGAAAATACGACATATCAGAATCTCTGGGATGCAGCAAAAGCAGTAATAAGAGGAAAGTTCATATCACTTCAGGCCTATATGAACAAACAAGAGAGAGCCGAAGTAAACCACTTAACTTCACACCTTAAGGAACTAGAAAAAGAAGAACAAAGACAACCAAAAACCAGCTGAAGAAAGGAGATAATAAAAATCAGAGCAGAAATAAATGAAATAGAGAACAGAAAAACTATAGAAAAAATCAATAAAACAAGGAGCTGGTTCTTTGAAAAGATCAACAAAATTGACAAACCCTTGGCAAAACTCACCAAGGAAAAAAGACACAGGACTCAAATAAATAAAATCCAAAATGAAAGAGGAGAGATCACCACAGACATCATAGATATACAAAGAATTATTGTAGAATACTATGAAAAATTATATGCCACCAAATACAACAATCTAGAAGAAATGGATAAATTCCTAGAACAATACAACCTTCCTAGACTGAGTCATGAAGAAGCAGAAAGCCTAAACAGACCAATCAGCAGGGAGGAAATAGAAAAAACTATTAAAAATCTCCCCAAAAATAAAAGTCCAGGCCCAGACGGTTATACTAGTGAATTCTATCAAACATTCAAAGAAGACTTGGTTCCTATTCTACTCAAAGTCTTCCAAAAAATTGAAGAAGAAGCAATACTTCCAAACACATTTTATGAGGCCAACATAACCCTCATACCAAAACCTGGCAAGGATGGCACAAAAAAAGAAAACTACAGACCAATATCTCTAATGAATACAGATGCTAAAATACTAAACAAAATACTGGCAAACCGAATACAACAACATATTAAAAAAATAATACATCATGATCAAGTGGGATTCATCCCAGAATCTCAAGGATGGTTCAACATACGCAAAACGGTTAATGTAATACACCATATCAACAAAACAAAGAACAAAAACCACATGATCTTATCAATAGATGCAGAAAAGGCTTTTGATAAAATACAACACAATTTTATGTTTAAGACTCTCAACAAAATGGGTATAGAAGGAAAATATCTCAACATGATAAAGGCCATATATGATAAACCATCAGCCAACATCCTATTAAACGGCATAAAACTGAGGACTTTCTACCTTAAATCGGGAATAAGACAGGGTTGTCCACTCTCTCCACTCTTATTCAACGTGGTGCTAGAAGTTCTGGCCAGAGCAATCAGACAAGACAAAGAAATAAAAGGCATCCATATCGGAAAAGAAGAAGTAAAGCTATCACTTTTTGCTGATGATAAGATCCTATACATCGAAAACCCGAAGGACTCCACAAAAAGATTATTAGAAACAATAAACCAATACAGTAAGGTCGCAGGATACAAAATTAACATACAAAAGTCCATAGCCTTTCTATATGTCAACAATGAAATATTAGAAAACGAACTCAAAAAAATAATCCCCTTCACGATTGCAACAAAAAAAATAAAATACCTAGGAATAAACATAACAAAGAACGTAAAGGACCTATATAATGAAAATTACAAAGCATTGTTAAGGGAAATCGAAAAAGATACAATGAGATGGAAAAATATTCCTTGTTCTTGGATAGGAAGAATAAATATAATCAAAATGGCCATATTACCCAAAGCAATATACAAATTTAATGCAATTCCCATCAAAATCCCTATGAGATTTTTTAAAGAAATGGAACAAAAAATCATCAGATTTATATGGAACTATAAAAAACCCCGAATAGCCAAAACAATCCTAAGGAAAAAGAATGAAGCTGGGGGAATTACAATACCTGACTTTAAATTATAGGGCCACGATAATCAAAACAGCATGGTATTGGCAAAAAAATAGACACTCAGACCAATGGAACAGAATAGAAAGCCCAGAAATAAAACCACATATATATGGTCAAATAATCTTTGATAAAGGGGCCAACAACACACAATGGAGAAAAGAAAGCCTCTTCAACAAATGGTGTTGGGAAAACTGGAAAGCCACATGCAAAAGAATGAAACTCGACTACAGCCTGTCCCCGTGTACTAAAATTAATTCAAAATGGATCAAAGACCTAAATATAAGACCTGAAACAATAAAGTACATAGAAGAAGACATAGGTACTAAAATCATGGACCTGGGTTTTAAAGAACATTTTATGAACTTGACTCCAATGGCAAGAGAAGTGAAGGCAAAGATAAATGAATGGGACTACATCAGAATTAAAAGTTTTTGCTCAGCAAGAGAAACTGATATCAAAATAAACAGACAGCCAACTATATGGGAACTGATATTTTCAAACGACAGCTCAGATAAGGGCCTAATATCCAAAATTTACAAAGAACTCATAAAACTCAACAACAAACAAACAAGCAATCCAATAAAAAAATGGGAAGAGGACATGAACAGACACTTCTCCCAGGAAGAGATACAAATGGCCAACAGATATATGAAAAGATGCTCAGCTTCATTAGTTATTAGAGAAATGCAAATCAAAACTACAATGAGATACCACCTCACTCCTGTTAGATTAGCTATTATCAACAAGACGGGTAATAGCAAATGTTGGAGAGGCTGTTGAGAAAAAGGAACCCTCATTCACTGTTGGTGGGACTGTAAAGTAGTACAACCATTATGGAGGAAAGTATGGTGGTTCCTCAAAAAACTGCAAATAGAACTACCTTATAACCCAGCAATCCCTCTACTGGGTATATACCCCAAAACCTCAGAAACATTGATACGTGAAGACACATGTAGCCCCATGTTCATTGCAGCACTGTTCACAGTGGCCAAGACATGGAAACAACCAAAAAGCCCTTCAATAGAAGACTGGATAAAGAAGATGTGGCACATATACACTATGGAATACTACTCAGCCATAAGAAATGATGACATCAGATCATTTACAGCAAAATGGTGGGATCTTGATAACATTATAAGGAATGAAATAAGTAAATCAGAAAAAAACAAGAACTACATGATTCCATACATTGGTGGAACATAAAAATGAGACTAAGAGACATGGACAAGAGTGTGGTGGTTACCAAGGGTGGGGGGGGAGGGAGGACATGGGAGGGAGGGAGGGAGAGAGTTAGGGGGAGGGGGAGGGGCACAGAGAACTAGATGGAGGGTGACGGAGGACAATCTGACTTTGGGCGAGGGGTTTGCAACATAATTTGATGACAAAATAACCTAGACATGTTTTCTTTGAATATATGTACCCTGATTTATTAATGTCATCCCATTACCATTAATAAAAATTTATTAAAAAAAAAAAAAAAAAAAAGAAGAATTGGTTGAAAAAGTATTTCCCAATATTCAAACCAATTATAAGAATCACAATTGGCTGATTGAATGAGCTATTCTTGCAGCCAAGAACAAAGACGTCTACGAACTTAACAATATTATTCAGTCTAACATTCAAAGTGAGGCAGTCACATACTGTTGTGGACACTGTTGTGGAAGCAGAAGAAGCAGTTAATTATCCAACAGAATTTTTGAATTCACTCGTTCTGCCAGGGATGTCACCGTACATACTGCTATTGAAAATTGGCATGCCAATTATCATGCTGCGAAATATCAACCAGCCAAAGTTTTGCAACGGCACACAGCTTGCAGTAAAAAAATTAATGAGCAATGTCGTAGAAGCACAATCTTGACAGGACCTTTCAAAGGTGAAGATGTCCTCATTCCTCGCATTCCTATGATTCCAATGGATATGCCATTTCAATTTAAGAGACTGCAGTTCCCAATTCAACTGGCATTTGCAATCACCATCAACAAAGCTCAGGGCCAATCTTTAGAATTGTGTGGTTTAGATCTAGATACAGATTGCTTCTCACATGGACAATTATATGTTGCGTGTTCTAGAGTCGGCAAACCAGACAATCTCTATATCTGCACAGACAATGGAACAACAAAAAATATTGTATACCCAAAAGCATTGTGAAATTAAACATATTAGAAATGTGCACTCTCTTTTCTTTCTTTTCCATTTAACCAGACTGAGCCACAGCAACACATGGCCGGGTACAGCTAGTAAATAATATATTGTGTTAAGTGAGTTAGTGTAGCTAAGGCACATAGAACAGTACCTGGTATGAATGTTTGTCAATATTATTACTCTACAGTAAAGCTAAAGTTAATCAAAATTTAGACAATGAGGTGGCAAAGTTCCCTTATTTTCATGGTAAAAACCTCCTACAAACCACTTCAGTGGTTCAAAGTTATTAAAAATGCTTCATTTTTAGTGACAGAGGCAGAGGGAGAGACAGAGAGAGGGACAGATAGGGACAGACAGATAAGAAGGAAGAGAGGTGAGAAGCATCAATTCTTTGTTGTGGTTCCTTAGTTATTCATTGATTGCTTTCTCATATGTGCCTTGACTGGGGGGCTACAGCAGACCAAGTGACCCCTTGCTCAAGCCAGCGACCTTCCACTTCAATCCAGCGACCTTGGGCTTCAAGCCAATAACCTTTGGGCTCAAGCCAGCAATCATGGGGTCATGTCTATGATCCCACAAGCCAGCGACCCCACACTCAAGCCACTGACCCTGCACTCAAGCCAGCAAGCCCATGCTTAAGCTGGCAACCTCAGGGTTTCAAACCTGGGTCTTCTGCATTCCAGTCCAATGCTCTATCAACTGCACCACCTCTTGGTCAGGCAAAAATGTTTCTAAAATATAAGAGTCTACTTTCTGAGGTTAGTAAGAATAATATGTTAAGTATCAACTTAAAATTTTTAATAAAAGTGGATCTTGCTGGGCTCTTAAAACACAAATTAGAAGCCCTGTGTTCTCATACTAACTCATTAATCTGTCAGCTATGTAATGCTGGGCCTCAGTTTACTCATCTGTAAAATAAGGATAAGAATACCTATCATGCCAATCAAACTATCAAACACAATCATGCATATAAATTTACTTTAAAAACAAAAATTACAAGGCAAGTAAAAGATAGTATAAATTTTTTATCACTGTTCTTTAGGACATCAAAGCCTGTCTCTAGGGATGCATATACACAGGATATGGAAATCCCAGACTGTACCAAAGATGTTGCTTTTTTTGTGGTAAAATATAACATAAAATTTACCATTTTCGAGTGTACGGTTCAGTGGCATTAAGTACATTTACAGTATGCAACCATCACCACCATGGATCCACAGAAGTCTTTTCATCTTCCCGAACTACGATTTGGCACCCCTTAAACAACGACTCCCCACTCCGCCTTTATCCCAGCCCCCTCCAACCGCCATTCTACTTTTTGTCTCTATCAATGTGACTACTTGAGATATCTCATATAGGAATCATACAGAATATTGCTTTTTCAATAAATCTTTTATTTCCTTGCTATTTTTAAAGTTTTTCCATTGATTTGAGAGAGAGAGAGAGAGAGAGGAAGGAGCAGGGAAAGGGGGGGAGGAAGAAAAGGGGGTAGGAAGATAAGGAGATAGAGAGAGAAGCATCAACTTGTTGTTCCACTTAGTAGTTCCATTTAGTTGTGCACTCATTGGCTGTTTCTCATATGTGCCCTGACCCAGGATCAAACCCACAACCTCATTGTGCCAGGATGGCACTCCATCCACTGAACCATCCGGCCAGGGCCCCTTATAGGTACTTATTTTCTCATCTTTTCTATCTGTGTCTTAAAAGTTGAACACAGACCAATGGCAGGTAATTGAAGACTTCATTTTGTGGGTTACAGATCTTTGAGGCTCGTGTCAGGACTAAGGAACAGGTGCACTGCCCTGATAGCATCCTCCAAGCCCTGATGGACTGATTCCTCAGTCTGGCCTTGATTGCAACTTTGGAGGACTTCTTTTTTTTTTTTGTATTTTTCTGAAGCTGGAAATGGAGAGAGACAGTCAGACAGACTCCTGCATGCGCCCGACCGGGATCCACCCAGCACGCCCACCAGGGGGCGACACTCTGCCCACCAGGAGGCGATGCTCTGCCCCTCCGGGGCGTCGCTCTGCCGTGACCAGAGCCACTCTAGCACCTGGGGCAGGGGCCAAGGAGCCATCCCCAGCACCCGGGCCATCTTTGCTCCAATGGAGCCTTGGCTGCGGGAGGGGAAGAGAGAGACAGAGAGGAAGGGGGGGGTGGAGAAGCAAATGGGCGCCTCTCCTATGTGCCCTGGCCGGGAATCGAACCCGGGTCCCCCGCACGCCAGGCCGACGCTCTACCGCTGAGCCAACCGGCCAGGGCCTGGAGGACTTCTTGGAAGCTGTGGTATTTTCTGGCTCTGCAGTGAGGACCAGGGAATGGGGGTTGGTTCCACCTCTACCACAAGAGCATTGTTCCATACTGAGTGAACCCTTCCCCTCGCTGAGTCAGGTCAGTTCAACTTGAGGCCAAATGCATTAAATAATCCCACAGCAGTGTCAACTTCATCATCGTGTTTTGATGGAATTTCTACATAACAAGGTACTCACAAATACCATTCTCTGCCTCTCCCCATTTCCATCCAAGAACAGTATATTTTGTAAAATAAAAATGGAAGCAGAGGAGGATACCTGTGATATGTTTTCTGGGAAAACAAAGCAGGGGCAAAGAGAAACTAAAAAAAAAAAAAAATCTAAACAAACAAAAATAAACTTAACTGGCTTTAGGTATTCCTGGCAGGTCATTTTGTGATTCATCTCTTTGTCCGAGGGAAAGGTGAGGGAACAGAGTAGAGAAGAGCCTGTCTCACAGCACATGTCAAAATGTTATCTCAAACACGCACATACCCAGGAGCGAAGGCTCTGCTCAAATTCAAGACAATGACTTCAAAACAGGAAAGAGAGACACTGAGTTAAACAAACCACACGAATTGAAATGATGGAGATGCATGATCTTTTTTTTTTTTTTAACTTTAGGTTATACCAAAGTGTACACCAGCTCTAGGACTCTAAGACCCTGTTGAGTACAAAAAGCACTGTAGCCAAATATAAGATGCTATAGACCAAAAGAGTTATGTATTTGGAATGAGCAACTATCCTTATCATCCACAAACTCCCCAACTTGGATGCATATTCTGTGAGGAGATACTTCTGGCTCTGGGAAGAACAAGATAAACCAAATTCTCCTAAAGGAGATACTTTCGCACATGAATTATCAAAGAAAAATGGCAGCTGCTTCAGAAAGTTGGCTGTTGCCCCAGAAGCTGACCTTGGGGGTGGTGGGAGCGCAGTCTTCAGGGACCTACCTTCCGCATTGATTGTAATCAGGATAGCAAGGCTAAGTACCTCATCCATCGGACTTCTAGAGTCAGGTGACAACTTAGACATATTATCACCTTTTCCCCCAGATAGAGTAGCTCTTATTTGAAAAATAGAGCCCCTACTGGCTGGGATAAAGTCACTTTTATTCATATGGATATTTCCAAAAACCATGTCCTTCAAACAATTTCATAAATATGAACAAATGAGAGATCAACAACACATGAAATACTGCAATGATAATTTGTAGTAATCTTAAGAGTTATATGATATACTGGCCTGACCTGTGGTGGCGCAGTGGATAAAGCGTCAACCTGGAATGCTAAGGTCGCTGGTTCAAAACCCTGGGCTTGCCTGGTCAAGGCACATATGGGAGTTGATGCTTCCTGCTCCTCCCCCTGTTCTCTCTCTATCTCTCTCTCTCTAATAAAAATGAATAAATAAAATCTAAAAAAAAAAAAAAGAGAGAACTCCACTGAGTGCAGCTAAAGGCAAGATTTTGAAAAAAAAAAAGTTATATGATATGCCACTTTTACAAAAGGCTGAGAGAAGACAGCTTATATAGGCCTATTCCCATTAAACTGATGTTAGGGTTTTCTGAAAATTTGAGTCAGAGGATTTGAGAGATAGAAAAAAAATTAAAATATAAGTTCCATCAACAACCCCAGTGCATTCCTGATTCCTGAGAAAAGGGCAGGAGGTCTGAAGAGGGGAACTGCATTCTCGTGAAGGGACAGGCAAAGGAGGGAGACTATGTAAAATTGCACCAGGTCTTTGGCCCTTTGGATGCTTGGGTTTCTCATCTATAAAAGGGAGAACCGTTTTATAAGACTATGTAGAAGTAGAAATAATGTGTGTAGAGAAGCAGCGTTTAGCTTTTGGTTATGAGTGTTAGTTTTCTTCCCCCTTTAGTCTTTTTGTTTGTTTTTATTAAAAAGGTTCGGCCCTGGCAGGTTGGCTCAGTGTCCGCCTGGTGTGTGGAAGTCCCAGGTTCAATTCCCGGCCAGGGCACACAGTAGAAGCACCCATCTGCTTCTCCACCCGTCCCCCTCTCCTTTCTGTCTCTCTCTTCCCCTCTCGCAGCCAAGGCTCCATTGGAGCAAAGTTGGTCCTGGCCCTGAGGATGACTTCATGGCCTCTGCCTCAGGCACTAGAATGGCTCCGGTTGCAATGGAGCAACGCCCCAGATGGGCAGAGCATCGCCTCCTAGTGGGCTTGCCAGGTGGAACCTGGTCAGGCGCATGCGGGAGTCTGTCTCTCTGCCTCCCAACTTGTCACTTCAGAAAACTACAAAAATAAATAACTAAATAAATAAACAAACAAATAAAAAGGTTCTTCTATATATTGGGTTGAAATATGCTTCCTTGTAACTTTTACTTGGTGATCTCAATTCAAATGTCTCAGGGAACCTGGAGCCATTTTTTCTTTCTTCTGTAAGGCTTCGCATCCAACATTTGGAGACAGTAATGAGGCTTCCTGTAGCCTTTCCTTCTGTGGCCTAAACTCATTCAAATTGCTTCAACCATTTCTTAGAACTAATGAATAGCTCAAGTCACACCTTTAGGGCGTAGCAATAGAAATTGAGGACAAATTGAAAGCATATTAAGGTAGGATCCCTACTTTCAAAGAGCCTAAAGGTATAATGCAGTCTGGGTAAAACTGGAGATAAATCAAAATACAATTAAAGTATTATCTTTGTGTAGGAGAAAGAATAACTAAATGTGATTGGTAAACCAGAAAAGGCTTCATGAAGGTGACATTTGAGTTGGGTATTCAAGTACTGGAAGGATTTTGAAAGGTTGAAAGCTTATGCTAAGGGAACAGTATAAAGAAAAGCATCGTAAAGTGAAAATGTATGAACTGTTTTAAGGTGGATGCTATGCAATCGTGGCCTCCCAAAATTCATATGTTGAAGCTGTAACTCCCAATCAGACTGATTTGGAGACACACACCTTCAATTATGCACCCACATATTTTAGTCTGTTAGTCTGTTTCTCCCACTAAACTGCAAGCACCTTGAAGACAGACACATGTAATTTGTTTCTGTACCCAGCACCTACAAATGCTTGTCAAATGAATTACTAAGACAGAATAGGAATGCTGACTTGAAAAAATTGAGAGAAACAAAAAGATGCTAAAATAGGTCTCTTGACATGATCTGAACTATATACACTTATAAGAGAGGCACTTCTCAGCCCTGGCCAGTTGGCTCAATAGTAGAGCATCAGCCCAGCATGTGGATGCCCCAGGTTTGATTCCTGGTCAGGGCACACAGGGGAAGCACCCATCTGCTTCTCTACCCCTCCCCCTCTTGCTTCTCTCTGTCTCTGTATATCTCTATCTCTCTTCTCCCCTCCTGCAGCCATGGCTCAATTGGTGCAAGTTGATCCTGGGCGCTAAAAATGGCTCCATGGCCTCCGCCTCAAATGCTAATTGCAAGGGAGCAAGGGCCCAAGATGGGCAGAGCATCGCTCCCTAGTGGGCTTGCTGAGTGGATCCCAGTCAGGGCACATGTGGGAGTCTGTCTCTGCCTCCACTCCTCTCACTAAATTTAAAAAAAAAAAAAGAGAGAGAGAGAGAGAGGCAATTCTTCACAATGGCAACAAGATCATGATGGGGGCTCTGTCTCGATCCTTTCCCAGCCAACAATTGTATCAATGTCTTAGATGAGGGCCAAATTAATATAAAATGCAATGTAAGCAGGTCATGAGTATGCTAAATAGTAAAATCAAATAATATGATAAATCAAACATGTTGAAATATGATAAGAATAGTGATGACAGGAATAGTGAGTACCGACCGAGACATAAAACACTGATTACAAAAGTATGAGAAAGGACAGATACAGGTGAATGGCAAAAATTGCGAGAACCTCACAAGAGACTCAGTTAACTGCCAGCTCATCATAAGTCAATACGAAAATGATGCCACCCAGACGCTGAGCATTTTGGTTGCAGAAATAAAAAGTGCAAAATAAAGGACATGATCCTGTTGCCTCCTACATAGTCCAGGTCGACCTGGAGAACTGTTCACTCCAAGAGGCCACTGTTTATGAGGGAAGGATCTGGAAAATGAGTTAGGAGGAAGAATAATGAAAATAATGGTAACTGTTTAGCCAGAGAAGAAGAAGAATCTATGGGCAAAAATATAATGATAATGCACTACCATAGTCATGCATGATCTCCTTAATCCTTAAAAGTACCTTATGAAGTCTAGATGTCCTTGCACCAGGTCCTTTACCTAAGAACAGAAAAGGCCCCCAGAGACCATTTGTCATTTTCTTGCAAAGTTCAAAGCAACACTGGAATTAATGAGAACCTATGTATGTACTAATAAGTTTTGGAACAGATTGCTTGAATTAACATGACATTGATATTGACTCTTGCTTCTTTTCAATGTACTTACAAGTTTATCTACAGATATATTTTGGCTTTCTTTTCTTTTCTTTTTTTTTTTACAGAGGCAGAGATAGGGACAGACAGAAACGGAGAGAGATGAGAAGCATCAATCATCAGTTTCTCATTGTGCGTTGCGACTTCTTAGTTGTTCATTGATTGCTTTCTCACATGTGCCTTGACCGCGGGCCTTCAGCAGACCGAGTAACCCCCTGCTGGAGCCAGCGACCTTGGGTCTAAGCTGGTGAGCTCTTTGCTCAAGCCAGATGAGCCCGCGCTCAAGCTGGCGACCTCGGGGTCTCGAACCTAGGTCCTTCCGCATCCCAGTCCGACGCTCTATCCACTGCGCCACCACCTGGTCAGGCTGGCTTTCTTTATTAATCACAAATAAGGCTATAAGAAGCTGCTTCAAACACTACATAACACACCTTAGAAGCTTAGAACTAAAGAAAAAGTTGTCATAATCATGTCTGAAATGACCACACACAACTGCTGAGTAAGATAGAATCAATGTCCTTTTGTGGAAGGTTTTAACTTTATCCTTCTCAAGGTAAGAATGTATAATAACAGAAATTCTTGAATTCCCACTTTACAAATGATTAATGTGGGGCTCAAAGAGGTTGAATAATGTACCCGGCCATACAGCGACTGAGCCCTAGAGAGAAACCTAGGTCATCTAGGCTACAAAGTCCAAAGAACAGCCTTCCACTTTCTGAGAAGTAGATGTAACAGAAAGAATGAGATTGAAGACTAGTTGGCCCAGCATAAGAAAGACCAACCTCACCTTAGGACTTCTCAGAGACAAAAATAAGTTAGCCTTGTGTAATATTACTAAAGAAAGTGCTAGTGTAGAAGTTTTCTAATTAGAAAAAAAGCATTAACGTAGAACCACTTACGAAACTTTCGAAAGAAGAGTCCCGTATCAGCTAGAAAGTTGGATTGTCTGACCTCTCAGGGTCATTCATCTTAGAGTGCTGGAAACCCCTAGGCCCACCTTCTCTCAAAAGAGCTGAATGGCTGAGACCCTAACAGAAGTCTCTTGGAGACCTTAGCTTTCCTGAAACAAGAGTAAATGAGGTTGTCTCAACTGACCCAGGGGAAAAGGACCCAAACCATTTAGCTGGATTGTGAAGTGTTCTCTCAAGATTTCCCCAGGTCTTTCTCAAATCTCTTGGCAGGGTAAGGGCTGCTGCGAACAAAAAAAGACACTGCCTAGAAGATTAACGTGGCACCCGATGGATAGGCTAGAGTGGGCAATTCCAAACTGATAGAGAACGCTTAACTTAGCACCAAAGTGGCACTAATTTCAAGGCCAGCAGGTCTGCCCAGGGTTTACCTGTTATCTGGGCCCAAAGTCTCATTAGACTCTCATGATCAGCCTGACTATTCACACTAAGAGTCATCAGCAGAGAGGTGCTAATCGCCAACAGAAAGGCTGTCTCTGAGCTCTTGTCTTCAATGTGGCTGCACTATTAAAAAGTTTTCCATTACCTCACCACCAACTCCCCAGCCCAAAGATTCCTAGTTACTTGAATAAACTTTATTATAAAGTAAAGAAACAAAAACAAAACACCCACATATTAAAAAAAAAAAAGCAATATCAACAACAAAAGGCATGGTTTCTAAACTCACACATTACCAAGAGTTCATGGCCTTTCACAGCTCTTTTAACACACATGCCCGGTAAGCGGCTGGAGATGATTTCTGACCACCTAGTCAAGTGAATCTTGATGTAAAAACAAAAACTAGAAAAGCATATGCAAGTCCCTTTACAGTTTACAGAGCACAATATTATCATATTAGGCTCTGATAATGACCTCTATGGATATGATTACCCCTACATGACAGCAGAGAGCCTTGCAGTTCAAAGAGGTTGATTGGGCCCAGATTACTTTATTGCTTACTGGCCATCCCAGGGCTCTTACTCAGGTCAGGGGCCATAGCACTAAGTAAAAATAGTACAAGTGAGCCCTGGCCGGTTGGCTCAGCGGTAGAGCGTCGGCCTAGCGTGCGGAGGACCCGGGTTCGATTCCCGGCCAGGGCACACAGGAGAAGCGCCCATTTGCTTCTCCACCCCTCCGCCGCGCCTTCCTCTCTGTCTCTCTCTTCCCCTCCCGCAGCCGAGGCTCCATTGGAGCAAAGATGGCCCGGGCGCTGGGGATGGCTCTGTGGCCTCTGCCTCAGGCGCTAGAGTGGCTCTGGTCGCAACATGGCGACGCCCAGGATGGGCAGAGCATCGCCCCCTGGTGGGCAGAGCGTCGCCCCTGGTGGGCGTGCCGGGTGGATCCTGGTCGGGCGCATGCGGGAGTCTGTCTGACTGTCTCTCCCTGTTTCCAGCTTCAGAAAAAAAAAAAAAAATGCAAAAAAAGAAAAAAAAATAGTACAAGTGAGAGAATATGTCCAACACAAATCCACTTATAGAGTCCCCACAGCACTAGTAGTACAAAACATTAACACGATAAAAGCTTATTCAAGTGTGTATTTTGAGTCTTATTTTTAGTTAGGCAAAATTCATATAACCTGAAATGAACAATTTCAAAGTGAATAAGTAATTCACTGGCATGTAGTATATTCACAATGTTATAAAACCATCACTCGTATCTGGTTCTAAGACATATCCATCACCCCAGTAAGAAGCCCCATACCGACTAAGCGATTGCTTCCTGTTCCCCCTCACCCCAGTCCATGGCAACCACCAATATGGTTTCTATCTCAATGAATTTAACTATTCTGGGTATTTTTTTTTAACATGAATGGAACATGGAACTTTTGTACCTGGATTCCTACACTCAGAATGACATTTTCAAGGTTTATCCACATTGTAGCATGTATCAGTACTCCATTCCTTTTTATGGATGAATAATATTCCGTTATATATCTATACTACAATTTGTCTATTTATTCATCCAGTGATGGACATTGGGCTGTTTCACCTCTGGTTATTGTGAATAGTACTACACATACACATATTTATTTGAGTACCTATTTTCAATCCTTTGGGGGTATATATGAGTTTTCTTATTACGCATTTTATCTAACTATAAGAGTATAGCATAGTTATTGAAGACAATGTGTAACTTAGAGAAAAAAATACAAATTTAAAAACATCACCTACGGGCTATTAACCTTTTGAGTAGTATGAACACTCATGTACGTCCTCGTGCCTCCTGACCATCCAGAGTACGATGGATTTATTTTAAAAATGTGTAAGGCAACATTAAACAGAGGCAAATGTATGTTCTTGTTTCCATAAATTGGTTATCAAACAAACATGATTTTAAGTTAATAAAACTGTAACTAGAACTAATTTTATTTTTTTTTTAAAAACCTCCCAGGGGTCAGCGAGCATGAAAAAAACTCACTACTTACAGCTTTAAGAATATCCAGCTTCTAGAGAGAATATTCTATAAGCTAAAAAGCTTATAGTCCCATTCTTTCTTTTCTCCCCATAAACATGGACTATTATTTTAAAAGTATAGTTATTGAGAATATGGACTACATAGAAAAAAACCTGAATTTGAATTCTAGCCCTGCCATTTAGTAATTGAATTACTTGACCTCTCCAAGATTGTTTTCCTGGCTATAAAATGGACATAAGAGTATCTATCTCACAGGGTTTTATGGCACATTAAATGAGATGGTATTGTAAGTGAAGTGTCTAGTATAGCACCTGGGACAGAACACACATTCACAGGGATTTCCTACACAGGGATTTGCTAACTCCACCAAATAGTGAGGTTTGTAAGAGAAGAATTTTGTGTTTTCACCACTGTATCTTTAGTATAATGCCAGGCACACAATTGGCACAATAAATACCTTTTGAGTGAATGAGTGAATATAAATGTTGGGGAAAAAAACTGAAATTAGATACCTGGGAAGGCTCTCCAAGAAAATACAGCTTTCTGAGTTCAAAGGACAAATAATGGCCATGGATAGGAAATTCTTGCAAGTTGATGTAAATTCTAAACAACCATATTCCAATGGCTGGCATTGGTCAGATCTGATTAAGGCCCACCGAACAATGCAGTGATCTGCGGAAAACGGTCAGAAATTGAGTTAATCTTAGTTGTAGCAATTGGGGGCAGAGCTAGGAGCCCTCTGAGACATGTGGGGAACTAAACTTTCTACACGGCTGGACCAGCTAAAACTCAGAGCATTTTTTAAAGCAAGTGAAGTATTTGATGGAATAAACCCAGGCAAAGAGATATTTAAGCATGGGGCCTTGACAGGATCTGCCCTGAAGTAATATCGCTTGGAACTAAAGAGATGATTAGTGAGCTTCTCATAGCCCTACAGGAAATCTTGCCTGGCACAGGAATGCAAAAATTTCCAACCTTGTCTAAAAGCAGTTTCCCCACACTCCACGGGCTCATAATGATGTCTGTAATGGGTTGCAGAGCTCACTGCCTGCTGAAGGCCTTGCTGCCTTCCTCCTGTTCTGGGTCCTTATCCCTAATAAGGAGCTTGTCCTGTTTGTGGACTAACTTCCCCGGCTAGCTACCTCGGAAGGGCTACAATGGAGCTACAGGCCCATAAGCTCCCAGGAAGCAGGCCAAAGGAAAGGAAGGGCCAACCCCCTACCTCCAATGGCTACTATTGGGCTACCAGGGAAGGTGTGAGAATCCTTTGTTCCAGGGTAACAGTCTGTTTTCAAACAGGCATGTTTACATACTACTTTGAAGCACCCATCTCTGCTGTAATTAAATGATTTTTAGTGTCTATGTATATGTGTAATTAATTATTAAAGTCTCTCTCTTCCACTAAATTGTAGAGAACCTAATGGCAGAACCACTCCTGTCTTATTCATCACCTTCAGACCCCAGTACAGGCCCTGTCCATGGCAGCCACTCCGTAAACATCTGTTAAATAAATGAACCTAAGGCATTTTACTACAAATGTCAGTTCAGTTTGGAGGCAATATAATATATTCATCAAGGACATGGGTTTCTATTCTGGCTTCCCAGCTTTTTGATTGGGAAAATCGCTGGAATGGCTTCTATTATTTTCCTGACGTTGCTGTAACAAATAACGACAAATAACTTGGTGCATTCAAAGAACAGACATTTATTCTGTCACAGTTCTGGAGGCTGGAAGTCCAAAACCAGGTGGGACCATGCTCTCTCTGGGGACTTTAGGGGAGAATCCACTCCTTGCCTCTTCCAGTTTCTGGGGCCTTCCCCAGAATCCCTGGGCTGGTGGCTGCGCTGCTCCAGCCTCTTCCTTCTTCTCCACATCACCTGCTGCTCTGTGTGTCTGCATGAAATCTCCCTCTGCCACTGTCCTAGAAGGACACCTATAGGCATTCAGGGCTCACCTGGAGAAGCAGGAGAATCTTATCTCATGATACTTAATTTAATTGTATCTGAAAACACCCTTTTCCTAAGTAAGGTAAAGTTCATTGGTTTTGGGGATTAGAACATGAACGTACCTTTTGGAGGGGGCCACCATTCAGCTCATTACATTTCTCTAAGGCTCTTTTTTCAACTTTTACCATCTGTAAAATGGACACGCTATCTCTTATACTTATTATGAGGATTAACTGTTAAATACGGTGAATCACTTAACATGGTTCATGGCACATAAAAATTTTTCAATATATAGTAGCTATTAATAGCTGGTATTATTTTATAAGGCAGACAAGATTTACTCTGGATTGCCATATAGAAAAGGTAATGGAGTTAAATCGACTCATTCAGACATTTTGAAAAGTAAGTCAATACCAGTATCAATATATCTATGTCTATATTTATTTAATCAGCCCTTTCACCTATGTTATTACACTCAATACCCAGAACAACCCTGAGACTAGTACTGCCCCCCATTTTACAGATGGACAAAATAACAACAACTAAAGCTCAATTTTCAAGAATCTGAGTTAGCCATGGAACTTAAATATAAACTAAAGACTTCTCACTCTAAGCTCAGTATTTTTTTTTATATTATCTCAGAAAATTAAGGACAGAAATAGAGAATGTTCCAAAATCTGTTCTTGGATAAATCACTTATTAGAATTTGATGGAAAGAGTTGACTACATAGCAGCTATGCCTAGAAGAACACTAAAACATGGTTCTCAAACTCTGCTACACATTATACTCTCCTGAAGAGCTTCTAAACCCCTTAAATCATAAACTATATGAAAACTACAGAAATCAGAATGGGTATGAGAACAGACTCAGATATAAGTAATTTTTTAAACTCCCCAGGTGATTCCAATCACAGCTGAGCTTAAAAACTACTGCTCAGCCTCCCTCCTCTCTTCCCCTCTACCCTCTTCCACACTTCCCTCGTTGTCTTTCTCCTTCCCCCTTCTCTCCTGTCTCTGTCTCTCTCTCCCTCTAAATCTGTTTCTCTTTCCTTTTTCTTCCCTTTCCTTCCCTTCTTCCCTGTCTCCTTTCTTCCTTTCCCTTCCTTCTTCCCCGACTCCTCCCTTTTATCCCACTTTCCTTTGCTTCTGTTCTCCCGTTAGCAATATTTATTGCGCCCTGCACTGGATGCCAGATCCAGCAAACACAACACAGAAGTAGCTCAGGGGTTCTAAAAAAAACAACAACTACTGCTCAGAATCACCAGGGAAACTGGTAAAATTACTGGGGTTTAGGGTCTACTCTGCTATAATCAGCTTGGGTCTCTCCAAGTGATTCCAATACCCACCAAAGTTTGAAGACAAACTTTTCTAAGTACCTTTCAATTCCAATGCTCTGATTTTCACCACTCATTTATTCAAACACCTGTGCTAGAGGTAGAGCTACATAGACTCATATAAATAAGGCATAAATTCTGATCTCAAGAAGTTCATAGCCTGGAAAGCTGTTCTAACTGCTCTCAAAGAACTTTCCACACTGCTCTTCCTGGCTGATGCTCTTGCTAGAATGGAACTCCATGCTTGAAACTAGAAGATGCTTAATGAATATTTCATGCATGACAGAAAGAGAAGGGGAGGGAAGAGGAAGAACACACATGAAAATAAGCATCGCCCAGCAGTATGGTGAGGCACAAATAACTTCCTCACTTTCCTGCCGAGTAAGGTGTGATCACCTAAGTCAGCGGTTCTCAGCCTGTGGATTGCAACCCCGGCGGGGGTCGAACGACCAAAACACAGGGGTCGCCTAAAGCCATCAGAAATACATATTTCCGACCCACAGGTTGAGAACCGCTGACCTAGGGGGAAAGGAGGGGTCAGAAAGAGTTTCTTCAAAGTGGTGAGGTCTGAACTGGATCTTTACGGGTGACGAAAGTTTGGGGATGGTACTCTTATAACAAATAGCGAAGTGTGTACAGAAGTCTGAAACAGGATTGGTAGCTGTGGGGAAAACAGCTGTGTTAGGCTTGCTCGCAGGTGTACTGGTTGTAAGCACTTTACCTGATTGGTGTGTGGGTGTAGCAGCGCCATATGAGTACGGCCTATATAAGGCTATGGGCGCTTGCCAGAGAGAGAGAGATGGGGGATTGTGGATGGCGGGTTGGTTGTCCGCCACTGTGAGGGGCCATTCTTGCTGTTTGTGTACTGGAGGAGAGATTTTTCCTCCTGCCTGTGTGCTCGCCCGCCATTGTGAGACTTTATTAAACGGAATGGGCCAACCCTTTCCAGCTCCTCAGTTTTCCTACCGTCTGCCTGAATCCAATGTAGACCTGCCTGGTCCTGACGGCAGCCACCAGTATTACATACAGTAGGCAGGCTTATGTCCAAACTGAAAGACAGCTTGGAAAAAATCAAGAAACTTATCCTCTGCTGCTTATTTATAACACCAAGATTGTGCCTTGTCTTTGCTAGGAATTACCAAAAATGGTACCAAGGGTAGAAGGAATCCGAGACCCATAATAGAAGGTAAGTAAATCTCTATCCCGATTCCACGCAGAAAAACCAGGAGCACAGACATTTCCAAACTTATTTGACTGCTCCTCCATCTTGGCCCGGTGGTGGTTGCTGGGCAGAGAGAGTGCTGGGCTTCTCACACAGCCAAGTTAGCCATCTGCAGAACACCCTAGGGCCTCCTGCCTTTAAGCTGAATGCTCCACCGACAGGCACACTGGGGAGGGGACAGCAGGGCTGATGTGAGGGACAGAGACCAAGAGCTGGAGCTGAAATGACTTGCTGCAAAGACCACTACATGGTGAGGCTGGCTCTCTCGGCCCCTTTGTGGTGCCCCATGGCAAACTCTTCCCCTTTGAGCAGGCTTTGAAGAATCAAGAGTGACTACTGGGGAGAACAGTGTAAGGTGAAGTTTGAGAAATGTGGACGATGCTGGCTCATTCTCATGAGCTCAGTCTAGGATTGCCAGCCTTGTCCTGTCATTCCATTGTTGTCCTGTGTGACCATTATCAAAGTATAGTCCCTCTGTGCTTTGGGCTTGTAACCTACAGAAGTCTTTTCCACAGAAGGGAGGAAGGGAGATTACTTGAAATATTACCTTTCTCTGAGAGTCCACAATTAGATTATAGTCAGTAACGATAATCCGTTACACATAAAGCACATGATATATTTTTAAGTATCACACACACAGTCAATTTTAGAAATATTCCTTTTTATAAAATGCAGTTCCTAGGATTTTAAGGTTGAGCTAGATATGACAACATCTCTTCATGCTGCAAAGCAAAATCACAGATTTACCTAACGTTCTAGCTGTTGCTTCATTAGAGGAACGCTTCTGAATAGAAATATAATGTGAGTGACACGTGCGATGTTACATTGTTTAGTAGCCACATTTAAACAGGTCAACAAAATTAATTTTAATAATATATTTCACATAATTCTAATGTGAAAAATTATCATTTCAACATGTAATCAATAAAAAATTACTACTAAGCTATTTTAAGTCCTTTTTTCATATTAAGCTTTTGAAATCCAGTTTTTGCTATCGCCTACACTAATCTCTCTTTAGACTGACCACATTTCAAGTGCTCTGTAGCCTCCGGTGGCTAGTGGCCACTATACCAGACCAGGAAGCACTGCAGCTTCATCATGGTCATGGAGGTGAGTTGGGACCAGACTGTGAGCTCCTTCTTGAGTGCTCTACCTCCAGATCATCCTCACCTCCCCTTGGGAATAAGAACGGATGGGGCAAGAGAACTACCTGCACTGAGCTACCTGTGCTAGAGACAGTGACGGTACTTCCCACTTTATTCAACCCTTATGTCAACCCCTGCAAGTCAATATCACTTCCCCCATTTTCCATACCAGGTTAGAGAGGTTCCAAGTGCTTTCGTTGGTGACAGCAGTCAAGAAAAACAATCTCAGGTGATAGACATCCAAGCCTCTACACCAGTGGTCCCCAACCTTTTTTGGGCCACGGACTGGTTTAATGTCAGAAAATATTTTCACAGACTGGCCTTTAGGGTGGGATGGATAAATGTATCATGTGACCAAGACAAGCATCAAGAGTGAGTCTTAGACGGATGTAACAGAGGGAATCTGGTCATTTAAAAAAAATAAAACATCGTTCAGACTTAAATATAAATAAAACGGAAATAATGTAAGTTATTTATTCTTTCTCTGCGGACTGGTACCGGTCCGCGGCCGGGGGGTTGGGGACCACTGCTCTACGCCACTGCTGAGCAGAAGGGAGCTCAGAGGCATAGGAACTGCAGAGCTCACGCTCAGGTGGGCCACACTGTACACTTCCCTACTACGTGTGAAACTCCAAGGTCGCAAAGAAAGCCAGCCCTCCATTTACAGAAGCAAGCCTGGACAAAAAGTGCCCCCAACTCTAGTCTGTCGGCAAGAACTATATATTTGCAGTTGGAAGCAGGCCCCAGTATGTTTTAAAAGTAGTAGGCTCCCTTCCTTTCTGTTACCTAGGGGTACAATTTCCAGTCCTTTCTCCAAAAGAAACATGTGGCTTTCCATAGAGAACCTCTGAGACCTCCTGTGACTGAAAATGGAAGGGGAAAGAGGCCCTAGCCACACCACACCCCGGCACCCCCAGGGAAGCTGAGGTTGGGCCCCTGTAGATCCATTTACTTTAGGCGGTACTCTGTCTGAAACATTTGTTTCAGAAATTACCCCCATGCCCCTTCAATAGGAGCTTTCAACGGCTCTTCCCGGGTGGTCTTGTCTCTTTTAAATTTCATTTCCTGTTGGAAAGGTAACTGTTCAGTGCCACTGACTGGACGGCGCTCACAGAAAGCCAGGGCCTGAGTGAGGCTGGCGAGCCAGGGCAGGGCTGATGGGAGGAACAGAGAAGCGTATTGAAGTGAAGAGAAAGGTATTCAAGACTACCACATGATGGGTTTTATTTTCACTGTGAGAGACACTGCCCCACAGGAGGAGGGGATAGAAATGCAAGGGACATAGTGTCATCAGCTGCCATGCTGGATTTGGCCTGAGGCCTTGGTGGGAATCTTGGCACTGCCACTCACCAGCTGTGCCCCACAGCCAAGTCCTTTAACTGGCATGAGCCTCAGTTACCCTATCTGCATAGGGGTGGTGTGAACTCAAATGATGTGTGCCACATACATAGCACATGCATTACACCTAGTAGGTATTCACACAGAGTAGCTATGAACTGGCACAGATGGTATGTGAACCCCTATTATTTAACACCATGTTTTCTACTACACACCAGACACTGTGCAGTACAGCATGCCAGTAGATAAGAAAGCCCCTGACTTTAAAGGGGCAGGCACAAAGGAGAACATTGCAATTCAGCATGGTTAAAGGTTCTAATCAAGATAGACATAAAGTGGCCCTGGCCGGTTGGCTCAGTGGTAGAGCGTTGGCCTGGTGTGCAGGAGTCCCAGGTTCGATTCCCGGCCAGGGCACACAGGAGAAGCGCCCATCTGCTGAGGAGCCACTGAGCCATTTCACCTGCAGATGTTGTAAAGTACCAAAAGGCTACAGAATTAATATTAATATTTTAGGAGGCTTGGAGAACATTTTATTAATTTGGGTTAAGGTGTGCAGAGAAATTTTGAGAATAGTTTCTGTACTGTGTGAATAGCATAACCAGGATGGCTCTTGCCATTGTATTGTAAATGAAAAGGGAAGGAAAGCATAGATTCCCTGACATTCCACCACACCTGTGGGGAAAGGAGTGAATGGCTAGCCAGGTGCAGAAAGGGAAAAGCCAAAATAAACCTTTTCTTATAACTATGAGCCATTTGCGGGCATTTGTCCCCACGGAAACTATCTCTCTTATGTAAATGCATGTGGTTCATACCTCTGACTCTGGACAGAGAGATGGCAGATGAACACTAGAAAATATAGGAAGGCCTTTTAATATGTAAAGAGATATCTTTCTACCATTGTGTTGACTTGTAAATTTTGTTTTCTCCAAAATGATGTATGGTTTGCAAATTGAACGTGGTCCTATCATGTTAAAGGACATATGACTATAACCAATAGCAGTAAGGGGCTCCTAATTGCAATTTTTGCTTCTGTACTTCCCACTTACAAAACTATAAAAACTAAGTAGAACAAAGGGCCAGCGCACTCTCTGACAGATTTCTGTCGGAGTTCCCGCCGCTTGGCCAAGCTAGACAATAAAACTTTAATGTGTAAACGACGGACCTTGCTCCTGTCTTCCATATTTCGGGTCCCTCCGAATTTGGATTAACATGCTTCTCCACCCCTCCCCCTCTCCTTCCTCTGTCTCTCTCTTCCCCTCCTGCAGCCAGGGCTCCACTAGGAGCAAAGAATGGCTCTGGATGCAACAGAGTGACGCCCCAGATGGGCAGAGCATCGCCCCCTGGTGGGCATGCCAGGTGGATCCCAGTCAGGCATATGCGGGAGTCTGTCTGACTGTCTCCCCGTTTCCAACTTCAGAAAAATGCAAAAAAAAAAAAAAAAAAAAAAAAGATAGACATAAAGTGATATGACACCCCACATATGAAATATTTGGGGCACTGTTGACAGCATGGCCAATGGGATTGGTGTAAGAATTCACTAATTGTCTCTCCTCTAGAATATAAGGTCCATCAAAGCAGGAATACTGCCTCTTATTCAGCACTATGCCTATTATGAGCACTGTGAGGAAAAGGGGGTGAGCGAATGTTTAAGGTGATGCTTAAGTAAAGATGGAGTTAGCCAAGGGTAGAACGGGGTTACAGATATTCGGTCAGAAGGAACTGCACAAACAAAGGCACATCCCTAAAGATATATATATTTAGGAAATTTAGAGGTGTGTTGTTGAAACAAATGGAGTACAAAGTATGAAGTGTAGGGGTGACATAAGAGGAGTCGACAGGGGTAATATCATGGAAAATCACATTTACTAAGCTAAGAAGTATGGCACTTGTGTGGATGAACACTCATGTGTGTAAGGCCAGAGTGGGCAGCTGCTGACACGGGCCGATTTAACAGAACCTGAAATTCCTACTCTAAGCCAAAATATGCTTTCCTGACAAGCCTGCCAAAGTATCTATTATTATTTTTTATTATTAAGCCCAAAATAATAACCACATTAACCAAAAACAGCTGTTACTTCTTAATCTCCAATTAGTTTATCAGATTGCTAGCCTGATAAATTTTCACAACCACCATATGAGGTAGTTACTTTTATTATCTCATCTTACAAATGGGAAGACCAAAGCACAGATAGGTTGAGTGGCTTAACCAAAGTCACACAGTATACAGGTAGTAGTGTCAGGAAAAACTGAGTCACAGAGTTCATTCTCTCACCACTATATTATTTCAAATCTATCTCCCAGTTCAGCATTTCTCTCTTCACTCAAATGCATCTGCTGATTAACTCATTTGATAAATCTTTAATTTTGATAACTTTTAATTCTAGACTTTCTGTCTAGTTCTTTTAAAATGTCTACTCTTTTTTCCTGTTATCTAGTACTTGCCCTATGGTTTCTATTCCCTCTTTCACCATGAACATTTTCTAATGTATCTACCCTCAAATTATTATATTGTCTTTAGTTTCTAAGGTATAAATTTTTCCCTGTGTTTCATCTGCTGACTCTCACTACTGGTGGCATGTTTCATCTCCTGCATGTACTGTAATATGTATTTAAAAGTAAACTTAACATCAGCAGGAGTTTGCTGTTAAGTTTGTTTTGTGGTTTTGATTTTTAAAATTTTGTTTTTGTTGGGAGACCCACATGTACTGGGATGTTGAGACATTTTTAGGGCCTGCTTTTAGGTTGCTCTGGGTCAGTATTTCATAGTTTAATTAATTTCAGACCAAGTTTTTGCACTATCTTCTTGGTTTGCGGCATGTGCACTACACGAAAAGAGCCCCAACCCCATGCCCACGTCTAGTGTAGGTTTGGTTTGGATTTCTCATGGGAGACCCCAGTGACCCAGGATGGCTGACAGACTTCCATACCAGAACCTCAGAAGAATCTTCCTTATTTCATGCTCACGCTAGTCATTCCACACTGACAGCGAGCTATGTAGCGACTTTGCTGTGGCCTCAGCTGTCATCTTCCTGGGGTACTGAAACTGCAGCCCTTAGAACCATACATACTGTTCCATATTTTCAAAGGATCTTTTGTTTAATGCTTTCTCACGGGTCACTGCTGCATTAATGAGTTTGCTTTTTGCTTCTGGCACCTGGGGATTTCTCCTTTTTGCATACCAGCTTGGCAATGGATTTTTCTTTTCTATTGTATATTTCCACCAGTATCCATCTGTGATTAGAGAGAATCTCCCTTGACAACCTAGTCTATCACATTGACCAGAAGGATATGAGTGAGCATTTGGATATCACTCTTCCTCGTGGAGGACAGAGACCTTTGTCTGATTCATCTTTCAATCCTAGTTCTTCAGACAGTACCCAGACCAGAGTAGAAAGCAATAAAGGTGTGAACAATGAATGAATAAATTAAACAGCTGTCTCTTTTATTCTAAGTGGGAATTAAAGACCATACAGTAATTATCTTCTAGAGAAAAAAAGACACCAAGAATCCCTAGCATGCCATCCATGCTCTCTGGAAGGCCACGCTGAACAAACAACAAAGTTTGAGACCTGCCTTAGTTCAGCCCTTTGACCAGTAGGTTCCTTACTCCTGATACTACTTCTTTCTTAAAGGGCAAGCACGGCTAATTACAGTGCTGGCCTAGCAGAGATATGAAGTCTGGAGGGCTAGGTTCTTCACTGGGGGCTCTGCTGCCTTTTAGCACATACTGATGTCCTTTTATAGCCATAACTGGTACCTGATCAAGAATATGTAGTGTGCAATACTGTCATTTTATTTTGCTGGTGCCATAAGGAGCTGATGAAGAATTAAGTTCACATTCTTGAGAGCACCCTGGTGCAGAGCTGACCGAGGAGGCAAAGAGTTCACCTCTAGTGTGCTTGATTTCTTCTTTTCCACTAAAAACAGCTCATAAATATTTATTGAAAAGCTACTGCCTCCTAGGCACTGGACTTGGTGCTGGAGGTGGAGAGCACCAGCATGTAGTTCCTGTTTTAATCCTTAATTAGAAAAAGAATGCCCAGATCAAATTTAACAATAAGTCATCCCAAATGTCCTTTGGTCAGAAGACATTTCAGCTCATCCTGTCACTCTAAAACATGTAAAAAGGATAACTAGCACAATAACTGTCTGTTACTGTTTTGTAAAGTTCTCTCACCTCGGAAAGGAAATACTGCTCCCAGTGAATATATTTTATATAAACAGATAAAAGATGGCTGATTAAAAAAGGCAATTTTGACCATGACTTCTGACCTCCTTTTATCATTATTATTCCGTAACCTAGACTCATGTCTGAACTAAAGCAGAAACTCAGTAAGTTTGTTGAACATACACTGCTCACAAAAATGAGGGGATCTGAGAACCTGCAGATACTATACTACTTTCAGCCTTTTGTATAGTGCATTTTCACCAATGAAATACAAGTTGGTTTTGCATCTCACTTGCATAATTAACTACTTTCTTTGACTTGTTTGCTTTTCTGATGTTCTTGTTTAATACAAATATCAAATGCTTTTTTATTGCTTCATATTCATTTTGAAATACTCCAATTTTTGTAAGCAGTATCTTTGCACACAATATTCACACATGGCCCATCCATCTCTGTGTCCCTAGATATGATGTGACTCATCATTCCAGACATATTTATTGAGGATTTCCTATGAATAGCAGTCTGTGTGAGATTTTTGTGATGGAGACAAAGACAAAAGAAGAAGAAGAAAAAACGAGATCGATATCTTACCTACAAGAATTTCCAGGTCTAAGGGTGAGATATGTAGATAGGTAATCACTATGATATAACATAGAAAATGTAAAGAGAAGAACAGAGAAAAGGGCTATGGGAGTCCCAAAGACAGGCCATTTCCTGCTGAGGATTAGGAAAGACTATGGCTAATAATAGACTTTATGCTTAAACCTGGAGGAGTAATTTGCCGCCCTGTAGACTGGTGTTTGGCAAGGAAGGCACAGCAAGTCAGGTGGAAAGAGTGGCTTAGACAAAAGCAGAGGGGCAGAAAAGCACAGGATAAGTAGGAAAAAATACAAATTTGGCTGGAAATGCATACAGGGCATAAAGGGGAGTAAAGAGAAACAAGGCTGGAAAGGTTATATGAGCCAATCACGGGGGCTTTAAATGTGTCCTGATTTATCATTCCAGGATGTAGGATCTCCACAGAGTAGCCAGTGCTTAGCATATGGCAGGGCTTAATTAATACTCCAACAGTCTCATAGAAGGAACCTGCTCCCCATGTGCACAGAGGAAGCTGCCGTCTGTATGCACAGGCAATTACATACATTCCAACTACTCTGCCCTGCACCCAGCAAGCATATCAAATACTCACTGTAAAAGGTCACCCAGCAAACAGCTCTGATCAGTCTGGGCTCAGGCGGAATCAAATCCCCTAAATAAGATCCACTAGATGCAGTGTCAGGAAGGTCAGAAACAACCCCATTTCACATCTTGAAACATTTTCACCATGTGGAACATTTTAGAGGAGGAAGGGAAAGGAAAGAGAAAGAGAGAGAAAAAAAAACCCCTCCAAAAATAATAGAATTCCGAGTCATTAAATGTTAAATGATCACAAAGTAAGCGGGGAATTTATTTTGGCCCCCACCTCCATCTAGTAATCTAAAAAACAGTTGATTTCAAAGTAGGTTGTGCCAGGGTTCAAAATGGAGTTTCACACCTCCCCTCCTCCACCCCTCCAGCGTGTCCCCACTGTATACCTTTGTCAAGCTCACTTGAAATGTTCCACGATGAGGTAGGCACTAACTCAGCAGTGACTGACAGCTCTGTTTCTGAAAAGAAAAAGAAGGGAGGGGGGAGAGACAAGGGTAATATTAACTACAGTAACTTATGAGCTGTTAGAAGCATTACAGGAGATTTCCATAGACCCTGCCTTCTGAGAGAGACCACTGCCATTCATTCTGCAGCTTATCAAAAGGGGGAGGGTGGCTCTTCTCGCCAGGCAAAGGGGCTAACATTAGACAGGCTATCCATATGGACAATCTGTAGGCCAGGTCTTAAGATTCTTTTTTTCTCTGAAACACAGGCTTGACAACTTAAACACAAATTATTCCACTAATGAAAAACCAAACCTGCAGAAATGACCAACCATTATCAATCATAAACATTTCCATTTCTGGTTAGACAACCAGTCTGAGGTGAATATATTCAATAGTCTTCTCAAAAAAATAAGAACAATGTTGCTTTTTGCTGCTGATTTAATTTATGTTAATGAATTGATAGCATTTGTGTTCATAGAGAAACCCATTTCTGTATATTGAAACTTTCAGGCAGACCTGGTTGGTTGGCTCAGTGGTAGAGCGTTGACCTGATGTGCAGGAATCCCAGGTTCAATTCCCGGCCAGGGCACACAGGAGAAGCACCCATCTGCTTCTCCTCCCTTCCTCCTCTCCCTTCTCTCTGTCTCTCTTTTCCCCTCCCTCAGCCAAGGATCCACGGGAGCAAGTTGGCCCAGTGCTGAGGATGGCTCCATGGCCTTGCCTCAGGCATTAAAATGGCTCCAGTTGCAACAGAGCAACGGCCCCAGATGAGCAGAGCATTGACCCTAGTGGACTTGCCAGGTGGATCCTGGTTGGGAACACACGAGAGTCTTGTCTCTGCCTCCTTGCTTCTCACTTAAGAAAAATACAAAAGAAAAAAACTTCCAGTCAAGACAAATGAAAGTTCAGTGTTTGAATATGGAGACTCATTTCTGTTTAACTGAACTTAAGGTATCATTTTCAAAACCACCATAAATTAAAGCCAACATGCAAGTCAACAATCTAAAGGGCATAATATACTATGAAGATTTTAAAACTTCATTAATATTCTGTACTAACACAAATAATTTTTTGTTGTTTTTGAAAATTTAAGCCATGACACTATCCTGCTAGCACATTTCATTGGATTCCACTAATTTCCCTTTAGGTGATACACACACACATACGCGCGCACACACACGCATACACCTCACTATATTACAACAGTTTCGTGCAAGGTCTCACAGAGCCCAGAGCCTAGTTCATTAGACACTGTATTTATGGTAGCCACACTGTCAGTTCCCCTTCCTTCAATCTGGTGCAGTATCATTAATCAATTTTTTTGGAGGAGGGGAGGTGTGAAACTCCCCCTTCAATTATGGCTCTTTTTGTCTAGTCAACCTGGGATCTGCCTTAGAGTCTTTTCAATGCAGTACTCTAGGTAGCCACTAAAAATTGGATCTGAGTTGCAACACAAGATGAACTTAAGTTAAGTGGAAGAATTGGGACTCAAATCCAAGTCTATCTGACTCCACCACCCACACAACTCTGAGCAGCCCACGCTGCCCAGTAAACAAGTCTGAAACCTGAGTTGTATTTCACCTTACCTCTCTCTCGCTTCACCTTTTCACCCAGATAAGCACACTTTCCACATTTCCTTATTTACTGATGGGGACCCTCTGCCACATGGCCACAGACACCACACGCCACTGTGAGTGAACTTTGCCAAAGACAGGATGTTTACCTGCTAAGACCTTGCCGAGGCCCACTTGTAATTTGTCTACTGGGTCTTCGATCAACCTGCCTCGCATGGCAGAGACAAAGGGTTGTTTGGTTTGTACATACCTCCTTGGCTGGCCTCTTTCTCTGTTCAGGTGGGTAAGAAAGTAGACAAACCACACATACCCTTTCCATCTCAAATGGCCCCAGTCACCTCACATATACCGAGCCAAAAAAATAAAGAAGCATGGATTCTTTTAAGGGGGTCGGAAGTCAGACAAGCAGTATGACAGGGATCTTAAAGCACATAAAATTCCCAAATATGAAAACAAAAAGGAAAATTTACCCAAGTAAGAAAAATACTTAACACAAAGCCACAGTAGAAAGCAGTGCTACTGCTATTAACCACTTGTCCTGCAATGGGCATTTTATGCAGGTGGTCTTACCAGGAGTAGCTAATTATCTGCATTTCAGGGTCCTAGGAGTAGTGGTAGGATTCAGATAATTTAACAACCAGTTCTCTGCCTTAATGACCATTTTAAGTATAAAAAAAACTATATACCGCAAGGTAGTTATTTCATGCATTTAATACTTAAATAAAAACAATAAAAGGTACACAAAACTAGATTGTAAGTAAGATTATAATACTGACAAAAATATTAAATAACACCTGACAAAAACTGCTATTTAAGATATTTCCATATTGCTTCTTGATTGGTGTCCTCACTTATAGTTTTTTTCACCTATGGACAGAATGAACATTACTAGGGGTGCTTAGAATACTGTTTCGCAGATGAATGTTAAAAGAGAGTAAGAAATATAAATTTGTGATTTCCACTTTGGGTGGCTGTCCAGGCGTCCACCTTAGAAAGAAGCCTGATTATAAGTGCCATTTTAACAACCGGTTTGCCGAACTCAACAAATCATTAGGTATCAGTTCTGCCTAACCAGTGCGAACCGGCTGAATCCCACCACTGCCCAAAAGTATGACTCTAACCACAGCTCCACTCTGACCCCATCCCACTACCACCCACTTTGTCTATTTGAATAATAGCCCCTTGTTTGCAGTAAGATGGGGCACTACGGTTCGCCTTAGAAAAAGGCTCATCAAGCCCTCCAAGACCCAGACCTCAGGGTGCTTGGGAACCATGTCCACATTTCAGGCACGGAAGCTAAGGGTAGAGAAGTGGTGGGATTAAGACAGATCTTGACAACATTTACATTCAATATTTTCATAGCTTTATCTTACTGCTGCTCACAGTTAAATTGCTGGAATATTGGTTTCGTTTTACAGCATGAATTTTATAGAAAGTTAGTTGTATGCCACTGGGTTTTTCTAACCTGAGTTTGAATTGCTGATTGAATATAATTTAAGACTGATGAATAGATTTTTGGCACTGCTAACAGGGCAATTGTCCCCACGTGTCCCTGGACAGTAATTACCACTTGATTCTTGGGCTACGGCAAAGATCATTTCAATTCACAAGCTCATTAAGGGCTTGTGATGATTCTGAGGAATTTTGTTTTATGCTTCAAGATCTATTCCTTTCAATAACCACATGTTCAGCTTCTCAAATAAAATGATAATAAAGACAGGTAACATATTTTAAATTAGGAATAATCTACCTCTGAAAAATATTATCTTGAGGCCACATTTTTTAAAGGCCAATTATTTAATGTGAAAACTTTAGTATTAGTAATTCCTCTCACAAAAATAATGTTTAAGAAGCTCCTCCCCTACCCCTGAAAGGAAGGCTGAACTTGAAGAAAAATTGAGCACATCTCAACCTGACCTCCATCGACTTCATGGTTAGCAGCAGCATTAGAGAGAGACAGGACCACCAGTCTTGACCTTATAGAATCTCAGTGATAGATTCAGCTCCTCTCTTGTTCTCTTCACCGTGGCAAAAGGATGAGATATTTAATACAAGACTAGCAGTCTCTCTTTGTGTAAAATTATTGTGGTAACAGCAAATTAATGTGTCAATTAGGAACCAGTACTATACGTAAGGAAAATAGATGGCTAGATAAAAATACTACTTCCAAGTGACATCAGAGAAATGGCGATGTGAGAGATACTCCTGATCTCTCCTCTTGAAATTTCAACAAATTCAACAACTATATGCAGAGAGAAAACCACAGGAGCACCTGAAATACACACACGCCAGATCAAGGTATGATTAGGTGAGAAGGCGGTGGAAGATAAAATCCAATCATGGAGGAAAGAGGCTGGAGGTCGGAGGTTTTTCCTTTCTTCACTGAGCTGAGGGAGGGAGGCCCTTTTAGCGTGGGTTTTGTTTCTGAGTTGTAAGAAGTGGAGAGACAGAGGGGCAGACGGGAAGAAGCTGAATTAAGGTGGGTGCACAACCGCAACCGAGAGCAGGAACATGGCCAGTTCTGGCTTCTGCCTGCATCGCCGGTCTCCACCTGCAATCGCAGGAGCTGGGTGAGCTATACATAGCCTGCTGCACGCTCCCAAGATCGGCCCAGCTAGCCTATGGAGATCAGCACGGGGGCGCTGAGGCATGCACAATCTGCCCATGGGGTCCACAGATTTTGGCCTGCGTGATGCAGGGGCACACCTGATCTGCGATCTGTCCCCACCCACTGCTCAAGGCGCACAGCCCCTGCCCTGCCCAGGACTGCTTTGAGTGGTATCAGAGGAAGGACCCTGCTGTGTCTCCCCCAACACCCAAAGTCCACTGTTCCCCTTGCTGCGCAAACTGGCAGTAGCGAATACCCCACAGCTGAGTCTCTGGATTGCTCTCTCCTCTGAGAGGTAGAGGTGTCAGACATTAGATTCCCTGCTCTGTTGGGGTATGGTGAGAGACTCCTGGAGACCTGAGGCTGCCATTGCTAGAGCCATAAAATTGCAAAGCCGGAACAACAAGCGCATCCTACCAGTGTTCCTGTGGCCCTGCCTACATCATTACCACACCCACGCCTCAGCAAAGCTCCGCCCAAGAACCTCACAGATGCAAAACTTGTAGTACGGCTCCACCTGACGGAAAAAGGGAGAAGTTATCTCTCAAAACTGGAAAATACATTTTTTTTTTGCTTTTTGTTTTCTTCTTTCCTTTTACTCCTTTTTCCCATTTCATATTCATTATCCTTAGTAGTTATATTTTTTATTCTTGTTTTTTGTGTGTGTGAGGGTCTTATTTCTGACACCTTCTCTTTTACTTCTTTTTTTTCTCTCTTCCTTTTTTTTTCTTTTTATTCTTTTTTCCTCTTATCTGAATGTCATTTTTCATCAAATTATTTTATTTTGGACTCATACTTTTCTTTGTGGAATTTTGCTTGTTTTATACTTCATTTTTTTCTCTTTTCCATTTTCCTCAGTTCCTGCTTTTGTTCTCTGTAGTTCTTGTTCCACTTATTATTTATAAAATTTTCATTTTCAATGTATTTTTCCATTTTTTAGTTATCTCATTAGTGTTATTAATAATACTACTCTCAAATGCCATCAAGGAGGAAGAAATCAAATATCATAGATACACAAGACAGAAATGTAGTTCAGACAGATAATATAAAATCTCTAGAAAAAAATCTCAATTACATTAAAACCTTGGAGTTAAATGACAGAGAATTTAAAATTGAAGTTCTAAGAATACTCAATGAGATGCAAGAAAACACTGATAGGCAATTTAATGAGCTCACAATACAAATTAATGAACAAAAAAATTACTTCACTAAAGAGACTGACAATTTAAAAGAAAACAGAGACAAAGATACATGAATTGAAAAACGCAGTAGCAACTTTAGCTAATAGAACAGGCCAGATAGAGGAAAGACTCAGTAACATTGAAAACAGGCAAAGAGAAGAAAGACTCATTAATTTTTTAAAAACTGAGAGCTCTACAAGAATTGTTTGACTCCATCAGAAAGAGCAATATAAGAATAATGGGTATATCAGAAGAAGGAAAGAAGGAAAAGGGAATGGAGGACATATTCAAACAAATAATCGAGAACTTCCCAAGAATTAGAGCCTCGAATCCAAGAAGCAAACAACACTGAGTTATCTCAACCCAAGCTACATCATAATAAAATTATCACAAATCAATGACAAAGAAAAAAATCCTCAAGGCAGCTGAGAAAAGAAGAATATAACATATAAAGGAAGGCCCATTAGACTATCATCAGATTTCTCAGCAGAAACTCTACAAGCCAGAAGAGAGTGGACCCCAACATTTAAAGTACTGAAAGAGAGAAACTACCAGCCAAGAATACTATATCCATCAAAGCTATCCTTCAAATATAAAAGAGAAATAAAAACATTTACAGAAATAGAGAAGCCAAAGGAATTTATCACCAGGAAATACTGCCCTTTAATAAAACACTAAAACAAATGGATATAATAGACATCTATAGGACATTTCATCCCAGAATGTCAGAGTATAAATTTTCTTCAGTGTACATGGGACATTCTCAAGAATAGACTGTATGTTGGGCCACAAAGCTAACATCAACAAATTCAGAAAGATTAAAATTATACCAAGCATATTCTCTGACCATAAGGTTTTGGAACTAGAATTCAACTGCAAAAAAGAAGTAAACAAACCCACAAAAATGTGGAAATTAAACAACATACTTCTAAAAATTGACTGGGTCAAATAAGAAGTAAAAGCGGAGATCAAAGATATATACAGACAAACGAAATGCCAATGTAACATATCAGAATCTCTGGGATGCAGCAAAAGTAGTAATAAAAGGGAAGTTCATATCATTACAGGCTTATATGAAAAAACAAGAGAGAGCCCAAGTAAACAACCTTATATCACATCTTAAGGAACTAGAAAAAAGAAAAACAAAGGCGACCCAAAACCAGCAGAAGAAAGGAAATAATAAAAATTAGAGCAGAAATAAATGAAATAGAGAACAGAAAAACTATAGAAAAAATTAATACAACAAACAGCTGGTTCTTTGAAAAGATCAACAAAATTGACAAACCTTTGGCAAGACTCACTAAGGAAAAAAGAGAAAGGACTCATATAAACAAAATCCAAAATAATAGAGGAGAAATTACCACAGATTATTATAGATATACAAAGGATCATTGTAGAATACTATGAAAATCTATATGCCACCAAATTTAACAATCTAGAAGAAATGCATAAATTCCTAGAACTATACAATCTTCCTAGACTGAATCACAAAGAAGTGAAAAGCCTAAATAGACCCATAAGCAGGGAGAAAATAGAAACAACCATCAAAAACCTCCCCGAAAATAAAAGTCCAGGGCCAGATGGTTACACTAGTGAATTCTACCAAACATTCAAAGAAGATTTGGTTCCTATCCTTCTCAAAGTCTTCCAATAAATTGAAAAAGAAGCAATACTTCCAAATACATTTGATGAAGCCAACATAAACCTCACTCCAAAACCTGGCAAGGACAATACAAAAAAAGACTACAGTCCAATATCTCTAATGAATACAGATGCAAAAATCCTAAACAAAATACTAGCAAATCGAATACAACAACACATTAAAAAAAAATAACACATCATGATTAAGTAGGGTTCATCCCAGAAACACAAGGATGGTTCAACATACATAAAACAATTAATGTAATATACCGTATCAACAAAACAAAGAACAAAACTCATATGATCCTATCAATAGATGCAGAAAAG
Source organism: Saccopteryx bilineata (assembly GCF_036850765.1). NCBI lineage: Eukaryota > Metazoa > Chordata > Mammalia > Chiroptera > Emballonuridae > Saccopteryx > Saccopteryx bilineata. The sequence goes on from NC_089492.1 coordinate 237,912,614, forward strand.
GCATTTAATGAAATACAACTTCCTTTTATGTTTAAAACATTCAATAAAATGGGTATAGAAGGAAAACATCTCAACATAATAAAGGCCATATATGAAAAACCATCAGCTAACATCATCTTAAATGGTAAAAAACTGAAAGCTTTTCCTCTAAAATCAGGAACAAGATAAGGCTTCCCACTCTCTCCACTTCTATTCAACATAGTGCTAGAAGTTCTAGCCAGAGCAAACAGACAAAAGAAATAAAAGGAATTTTTATCGGTAAAGAAGAAATAAAGGTTTTACTTTTTGTTTGTAGATGACACGATCCTGTACAAATATTGATCAACTTACAACCATTTGACTTTACGACCACAATCGCTAGCCACGATGCTCCGTGTCTGGCAGCGCAAGCGTTGCCCAGCTGGGTGTACGACAGTGCAGACCAGCTTCTGGCAGCACTACCATCTCCACATGCACCATTTCAACTGTCATCCCAGACTCAGTACAGCAATTTGTGTTTTGTGTCTTGGATATTTTTCATCAAACCCCTCCCAAGATGTCTACCAAGAGGAAATTGTCTTTGCAAATATTAAATCAGTTGTACTGGTACTGGTAATGCAGTGTTTTACTTAAATCTGACGAATGTAAAAATAAGAAACAAAATGGTATACAGATAATATAAATGGCATAAAATGAACAAAGAAAATTATGATAAAATATGACTTAAAGATTTTTATAACATCATTTCACAGTACAGTATATATAGCCTACTCAACTTATGACCAAATCATGTTATGACGGGTCTGTCGGAACCAATCGTGGTGGTAAATCGAGCGCTACCTGTATATAGAAAACCCAAAAGACTCCACAGAAAGACTATTAGAAACAATAAACCAATACAGTGAGGTTGCAGGATACACAATTACCAGTAATATATAGAAATCTATTGCTTTCATATATGCCAACAATGAAACTTCAGAAAATGAACTCAAAAAAATAATCCCTTTTATAGTTGCAACAACACAACAAAAAAAACTAGAAATAAACATAACAAGGAATGTAAAGAATCTATATACTGAAAACTACAGAGCATTGTTAAAAGAAATAAAAAAAGACAATGAAATGGAAAAATATCCCATGTTCTTGGATAGGAAGAATAAATACAGTTAAAATGGCCATAATACCCAACGCAATATACAAATTTAATGCAATTCTCATCAAAATTCCAGTGTCATTTTTTAAAGAAATGGAACAAAAAAACATCAGGTTTGTAAGGTACCATAAAAAAACCTGAATAACCAAAGTAATCCTGAGGAAATAAAACAAAGCTGGAGGCATTTCAATACCTGACTTCAAACTATACTACAGAACCACGATAATCAAAACAGCATGGTATTGGTAGAAAAATAAACGCAGATTCCAATGGAATAGAATCAAGAGCCTAGAAATAAAACCACATATATATGGGCAAATTATCTTTGATAAAGGAGCTAAAAACACACAATGGAGAAAAGAAATCCTCTTCAATAAAAGGTGCTGGAAAATTGGAAAGACACATGCAAAAGAATGAAACTTGACTATAGTTTGACTCCTGCACAAAAATTAACTCAAAATGGATCAAAGACCTAAATATAAGGCCTGAAACAATAAATTACATAGAAGAAAACATAGGTACTAAACTCATGGACCTTGGCCATAGAAAACATTTTATGAATTTGACCACAAAGGTAAGGGAAGTAAAGGCAAAGATAAATCAATGGGACTATATCAAACTATGAAGCTTCTGCACAGCAAAAGAAACTGTCAACAAAACAGACTGCCAACTAAATGGGAGGTGATATTTTCAAACAACAGCTCAGATAAGGGGTTAATATCCAAAATATATAGAGAACTCACAAAACTCAAAAGCAAACAAGCAAACAATCCAATTAAAAAATGGGGAGAGGACAGGAGCAGACACCTCTCCCAAAAATACAAATGGCCAATAAATATATAAAAGGATGCTTATCCTCACTAGCTATTAGAGAACTGCAAATTAAAACTACAATGAGATAGCACCTCGCACCTGTTAGATTAGCTATTATCAACAAGACAGGTAATAACAAGTATTGGAGAGGCTATAGAGAAAAAGGAACCCTCATTCACTGTTGATGGGACTATGGAAAAAAGTATGGTGGTTTCTAAAAAAATTAAGAACATAACTACCATATGACCCAGAAATCCCTCTATTGGATATATACCCCCCAAACTCAAAAACACTGGTATATAAAGACATATGCACTCCCTTGTTCATCACAGCATTATTCACAGTGGCCAGAACATGGAAACAACCAAAGTGCCCTTCAATAGAGGATTGGATAAAGAAGATGTGGTGCATATATACTATGGAATACTTTACTCAGCCATAAGAAATGATGACATAGTATCATTTACTACAACATGGATGGAACTTGATAACATTATACTGAGTGAAATAAGTAAATCAGAAAAAGCTAAGAACCATATAATTCCATACATAGGTGGGACACAAAATTGAGACTCATGGACTAGGAGTGCAGTGGTTACCAAGGGGAGGGGGGAGGGGGGAGAAAGCGGGCAATGGTGGACAGGGAGGGACATAAAGAGGGACAAATATAAGGTGACAGAGGATGATTTGACTTTGGGTGATGGGTATACAACATAATCTACTTTCCAAATGATGTGGAGGTGTTTGCCCAAAATCTATGTACTCTAGTTGACCAATGTCACCCTGTTGAATTTAATTGTCTAAATAAATAGAAAAAATATACTACTTCCTGCCATTTACTAATTATCTAATCATGAGAAAGTTATTTCTATAAAATGAAAACAATAAAGTCATCTCACAGGACTACAGTAGGATTAAATTAGATAATGGACTACAAGGGTCCTGTATGGTGCCCAGCATGGAGTGGATACTCTAGGATCTTTCATGCCTTTCCTTCTGTCTAGCAAGGCAGATAGTAGCCATCCTCTACGCGGACATATTCTAGTTTGCTGCTATGTCGTTGTCTGGGTTTGAAATAATGCATATACCATGCTTTTAGAAAAATTCTATTTCACATGCCTTACTAATCCAAGCCAATCTTTTCACTTTGTGAGGTTTTCCTGAATTGGTCACCAGTTCTCTAAAAACATAAGTGTTTTGTGTGGTTTGATTCAATTTAGTCAAATCGAGCCTGTTTTTAAAAATCTCTGGCTCTTATCTTTCCTGACCTCTGCAGGAGGGCAAATCATTCTTCTCCCAATTTGATCAATAGAAACCATCATCTTTGTAGTTTCACTGATGATTGACTTTTTGGCACTGATTCTGCAAACCGTAAGATTTTGGTATTTAAGCCTGAACAGTGGGAGTGTTATTTGGAGGGAAGGGGAAAAAAGAAGCCTTGAATCCTTCTCATTGATAAAAGCCTGTGTTTTCCAAAGGGATTACTGGTTCATCTCAGCAGTTGGCAGGTAGAGACCCAATGTTCACAGGATGCAGAAGCTCTTCCGAAAAGCACCCAGCCATGCCACATCCTCTATTCTGATCCAGTGCATACGTGAAGGTTACACAGGCACAGACCAGCTCTCTCTCATGAGACTAATGTCCCATCCAGTAGTCACAAAGTAAAGTGTGAGGGAACAAGTGTCTACCCCAGAGCCTTTCTTGTAAATGTGGCAAACCCATTATTTTGTGAAAGAAAAAAAATTTAAATATACCAGAATTTGTGGTATTATTCATCTTTTTATATTGGAGAAAAAAAAATAAAAAGGTGTCCTGGTTTTCTAAACAACTACGAGGCTCTGCTTGTGCTCCTCTTCTCAACAATTAATTCTACAAGGCAGGTACCATTATTATCTTCATTTCAAGATTGAAGAACCTGAGGCAGAGACATATTAAGGCACTTACCTCCTTAGCCTGTTGGGATGTGGATGGGGATTGTGATCAAACCCAGGCAGTCTGAAGGCAGAGCCCGAGTGTCTCAAACTTGCCAAAATGGGGTTAGGCGTGGAGGCTGAAAGTAATACTCACTTGCTCTCCAACTTAAGCCCCTTCGGCCCCACAAGCCCTCTGCAAACTCTAAGCTGTGCAAAACAAAATCTGATCTGAGAACCAATACCAGAGCCTACGATCTTCCCCCATTAGTGCTTGATTCCATAATTCTAAAACCTAAAAAGGATGGTAGACAACACAAAGCAAGGACAGGAAATACTCCTTGATCATATTTAAATGCCTTCTCTTTTTCCCTTTGGAAATACTGTAAAATTTTTCCTTTAAATTTGCTAAATTAATATTTCAGATCACAGGCATTTCTTGTATTTAAAGGAATTATAATACCAAAAAGCCATGATGACATGCATCTTTAATGTGAATACAAATAGCCTCGAAAACTATCTTACTTAAAACTATCATACTTAGAGTCTGTCCCACAGGACTCTAGGGATTTATTTACTCATTCATACATTGACACACATGTATATGAGCACTTCCCATGTATGAACTGAGATAAAAAAGCTTGACCTGATCCCTAACAATTATTAAAAACTTACAGTCTACTGAGAGTAGCACAGAGACACAATTATAAACAGTGTGGCAGGGCAATAATAGAAAATGCCAGAAATGGCCCTCTTACCCCATGAGTCATTCCTTTCAAATCATCCCAACCAGACTAAAGACACCCAGACTACTGAATCAAGTATCACAAGAAAAAATATAATGCATAGCTGAGATAGAAATAAAAGGACATTCTCAGGTGCCCAAAAGGAAGAGAACAGCAAGTAGAAACTGATGAAGAAGGTGCCTCTGGGCTGGGGCCTGTGGTTTCAGTGCACACTGGAAAAACAAAGATGTGGCCAGCTGAGAGCTTGCCTAAAGCCTCCCCTAGAGCCTCGGAGAGTCCCTCATCTGCGGCAAGGGGCTGGAAACACTTTCCCCAATGGCCCAGACAAGCTACTAGGACCCTTACAGTCCCTCCAGCACTTGGGTAGGGTGGAAGTGACTCTACAAGAAATCAAAAGGATGTGTAAAGACCCAAGAGGTCTAAGGTAACCTTCACCAGTTTCTCTCCATGGTTGCAATTTACATAATCATGGTACAATATAGAAACCAGGAATCCAACATTGTTATGTGTGTAGAGTTCTATGTCATTTCATCAGCTGTGTAGACATGATGAAACAACACTGTAATTGAGACAAAGAACTATCTCATCGCCAAAGATCTCCCTCATGCTACTTTGTAATAGTCACACCCATCCCCTCCTCCCAACCACACCTAACCTCCAACCATACCTAACCACTGGCAACCACTAATCTGTTCTCATCTCTATAATTTTGTTGTTTTGAGAATGTTACATAAATGAACTCATACAATGCTCTTCATATCCACCTAACTTATGTGTATCACTGGTTTGTTCTTTTTATGGCTGAGTACTATTCCATAGTATTGATGTACCACACTTTGTTTAACCACTCATCTCAGACATTTGGTTGTTTCCATTTTATGTTTATTAAGAGTAGAACTGTCAGGAATCCATTCATAGCTTTTTGTGCTAAATTATTTATTTTCAGTAAAACGGAAGTTAAATCTAAAAGAAGTTGTATGCAAGAAGCAATAATAAGCAAATAAATTGGAAAATACATTGAAAATTGTAAATAAGCCTAAATTTTAAACTAAATAGGTATTAACAGGTACAAAGAGGTAAACAGAGGGTTGTAGGCAGCACTGAGAAACAGTACCTCCTCCAGATTCAGGAGGGGGAAGCCCAAAGGATCCGGGCATGGGAAAGATTGTTGCCTGTATATTAGAAATACTATGGCACATAAGGGGAAGTGCAAAAGGCTCAATAAGGCCATACTCAGTTACACAGAACTTGTGCTTTCCAAAAGGATTACTGGTTCATCTCAGCAGTTGGCAGCTGGAGACCCAACATTCACAGGATGCAGAAGCTCTTCCAAAAAAGCACCCAGCCATGCCACATCCTGTATCCCGATCCAGTGATAAGTGAGGTTACACAGGCACAGACCAGCTCTCATGAGACTAGTGTCCAATCCAGTAGTCACTAAGTAAAGTGACTTGTGACTTTTTCCAAAAGGTAAACAAACAATAATTTCAAAATTCCAGGGCTTCTCTGGTCCCCCCCTCCCACCTACCCAAGACAAAAAGGAAACTTCCCTGCTAATTACTAGGGAGACATAATCTTCTCAGGGTCAGTGCAAAGTCGTAACAGAAATTTCACAATGGCTCAAACCTGGATATTCCCCAAGGAAAAGTCCAAATGAATGGACCCAAAGTTAGCACTCCCTCATTCACCCATGGTGCCACTCAGTGGCGCCTAGTGCAACAAAAGAATTCGTTTATTTCTGGCTTCAGAACAAGTTGGCAAAGACAGAGTAGAGAAAGAGGAAGCGTGCTGGAAAACACTTAGCTCAGAAATTGGTCTTATCTCCCTCCCTACAGAGGTCTCATTTCCTTTCCTTTTGGGTGCTGCAGACACCTTAGCTTTCCAATGATACCAACAGACTTGACTCTTTTCTTCTGGTTTCCACTCGGTTGCTCTTCCTTATATGCTTTCCCCTCCTCTAAAGTGCCTTTTGGCAATTTTTCCTTCTTACTCATCCTGCTGTGTCATTCGTCTTTGTGTTCTGGGGTTTGTCATTTAATTTTCTCCTTTGTATGGCCCACGCACACTTTCATTTCATAGTCTATAATCCATTTTGTAGTAAAAGCCTATTACTCTGTAATTGTCTCTGGCCAATTCACAGTCACCTGTCACTCAAAAGAAACAGAGACCCAAGAAAGATGCTTTCCCAGCTGCAATTCCAGGACAGCCTGAGAGTTTTTCTTGACTCTTGCAAAACAAAGTCTTGGTTAAGTTCTATACACAATGGGAATGAAGTTAAGATGTGCTGGGTGTTTCCTAAAGTCATAATGTATTAGTCATGGAACTTTGGAAAACTAGATGTCCAGAAAGGATTTTTTTTTGTTTTTTAATTTTTCTGTTGATTTGAGGGAGAGGGAGAAAGAGAGAGAGTGAAAGAGAGAGCAAGAAAGGTAGAGAAAAGGGGAAAGGAGAAAAAGAGAAAAATATCAACTCCTTGTTCCACTTAGTTGTTCCATTTATGATAGTTATGTACTCATTGATTGCTTCTCATATGTGCCCTGACCAGGGTTCAAACCCACAACCTCGATATGCTAGGATGATGTTTTATCTACTGAGCCACCTGGCCAGGGCCAGAAAGGATTTCTTCTAAAACTCCTTACTTTCAACTGAAGTTTAATGTTACTATGTTCATTTGTTTGTTCCTTGATTCATCCATCTATCTATTTACTCATTCATTCAACAAATATTTGTTGGGCACCTACTGTCTTCCAAACTAGCTAAGTTCTAGCTAGGTGCGGGGATGTAATGGTCAACAAAATCAAGACCGTTCCTTACTTCATGGAGCTCATTTTGTGGTAGGAACACAGAGAGATAAACAAAGAATTAAAATACAGCATGATAAATACTGTGTACAGGGTAGAGGTGGGGGCGGGGTATAAAGGAACTTAGTCATTTTGGAGGATCCTGCCCTGACCAAAGATTTGGTGATGAAACTTATGTGGTTTCTAGAGAGTCAGATATTTAGATGAATACAAGGAGCCTGGATAATCTAATTTCCTTCTTTGAATAAAACAGATTTTTCCTGAAAAAAAAGTGAACAGAGAGCTGAGAATGCTACACTGGGTTTGTCTCCACCTGCCACAATCACGTGACTGCCCTTGACTGCAGAACTTAGCTACTAAATGGAAACAGGGAACGCTGTTCCCAGGTTTAGTGATTAGGCTCTGGCCCTATAAACTTCCTAAATCAATTCTTCAACCAAGACTGGGTCTTTTGTGCTTTTATCTCCTTAGCAACGTAAACATCTGCCAGGACTGGAGGGTTACTCTAACTTGTCTAAGAGTCTAAATTTCCAGCTCTTTTTACCTTTCTCATTTACACTTGGCTCCGGCCTGTCTGTTCAACACGGTACTGTGCACAGGTTAAATGACTTCTCCTCCAGGCAGAACAAGGAGTAAATAAATGATATAAAACAGAATATTTCATATACAAATTTCATCTATTTGAAATAGTATAATGCTGACATCAATAAACTCTTTCTTGTGTTTGAACCTCAAATAGAATACTTTCATTTCAAACTATGTTTAAATCACAGCAAAATAACATGTAATTCAACAGGAAAACAAAATAAAACTGCTAACTCAGTGATCTTCACTTTTCTATTGAAAAGACAAAAAACATGGAGTTATTCTGATTCTCTGCCTTACAATTTGCACCTAATTCTATGGTCCACATGTCCTTTACCCATTAATGAGTAAGTATTCTTCCTCTCATTGTGATTAGTCTATAACTTCCTATAAGGGAAAGGATCATGCCTCATGATTCCTTTGTGTCCTTACCTGGTTTTTACATGATTCTGAAATAGGTTAGATGGGAGGTAACGTAGCAGAGAGATAAGAGGTGTTGCGTTGACTTTAAGAGTCAGTCATGTTCCAATCCCTGCTCTGTCAAATTACTTCACACCTCGAAACCTCAGTTCCTCATTCAGAAGCTGGGTATAACAGTAATACCCTTGCAGAACTGTAATGAGGTCTAACTAGGAAAATGTTTAGGGATTAGTTCAGTGCCCAGTAATCAGTGGTAACCTTCATCAAAGCAGTAGGTATCTCTAGCCAGTAAAGACATTTTTTTTTACTTACCATAGATACAGATTGAAGGGTATTTAATGCTCTCAGCTAGAAAGCACACTAAAGAAATACAGATTCTTGTACCCCCTATCCTAAAATTATTAATCTTTCTAGGTGAGTATTACATAACCAGCCTAGTACGGTTCCTCTACAAACCACTGGTTTAAGGAGACTCAAATAATGATATGCCTGCAAAAAAAAAAAATATTAAAAATAAAGGTTTAAGTGAACTGAGAAGTTTAATGTCATTTAAGAATCTAGGGAAAAAGGAATTGGCAGACTAAAACTCTTGTTTTTAAAATTCCAAAGTGGTCGGCAAGTAACCTCAAGGTTGAGACAGCCCAGTGTATATTAACCTAGGACAAAATCGGTACCTCTTGAATGTCTTTCAAAGCCAAGTATTTCATGTTTACCTTACAGGTTCTCTTAATTGGTCGACCACTGATTCAGCCAATTAGACCTTTAGGAGGAAAGTCATCATCCTGGGAAGCGCAGGGCAGCACTGTGTCCACCAGCCCTTACAGACATGGGAACTCCATGGCAAGGAAGTTTAGGTTTGGGGCGCCCTGCACTACACGGGCTAACTGGGCACATGCAAAAAATGGGCAGTCGTCCTACTCTAGGCATAGAAGGGGAGAAAAACAAAACCCTTTTTAGCTTTGATTCTCAGCCATTTATAGCACTTACAAAGAGAAGCCACTTTGGGTGCAGTTGAAAAAGCTATTAAGATTCCAAGCACCTTAGAGTAATACAAGTACCTTGTATTTAGGTAGCACTTTTCCTTTCAAGAAAGTCTGTACACAGAACAGACATTAGCTCATGACTCCACATGTGAAGGATCAAGGCCCAAGATAATCATTGCCTGGATGCAGCTGAAGAAACCCAGACTCGGCCAGAGAATTTGCCGAAGGTCCTCTGGCATGCCATCAGTAGCCAAGAGAAGGTGACCACGGTTTGATCCGCGATCTTCCTCACCGAAACCTGACCCCGTGCAGGCTCTCTATTACACTGCTGATGAAGCCTTCCACCTAATTTTAAGGTTTTTTTGCTTTTTTTCCCCTAATCCCCAATAACATGCTGTTAACTCAATGATTTCAAAGTTCCAAAGAGAGAAGAATAAAAAAATTTTTTAAAGACTATTTTCATAAAAAGAAATCTATTGAAAGTATAAATTGTACCTTCTGAGAACCAAGTGTTTAAATTAATGGGATTGAAAGGCTCCTGAATTAGTAGAAATTATTTTAACTAGAGTTGGCAAATTGTGGAGGATTACTATGATCCTGCAAGATAGTGAGATGTTTTGACTCTAGACATATGAGCCTGGGCGGGTATGATTGAGATGGCTGGCAATTTTTAAATACTTAATTTGCCTCAAATTACTCCAATTTAAAATGCTTTGCCCATCTGGACTGGGTTTCCTGGACCATGTCATTATTGATAGCCTGGGGAGATCAATAATTAAAATTAAATAGAGGGAAACATTGAGCAGAGCATAAATAAGGATGAAAATCGCTTCCCAGACCTTTTAGTTGAATCTCTCCCCCTTCTGAGATTCCATAGTGTTTTATCTACTTCTCTCTTGAAACACTTTACACTTTGTAAGGTGGCCTGCGATTGCTTCAGTGTACTTCTTTACTAAGACTGTATGGTTCTCGAGCCTAGGGATGGGGTCTTACTAATCCCTGCATTACCCATAGCATCAACTGCTGCACTGAACACACAGGAGGCACTCAACAAATGTTTTCCGAACATATAGGTGCTATACAGGTGCTACCATAGTTGCAGTCCCCATATATTGTGGTAAGGTACCAAAGAATAAAAAAATTAATATTAATATTTTAGGGAAAATAGTTAGGTTTCTTGTCCCCTCCTTC